>NC_051067.1:78237644-78537644 GCF_004664715.2 Peromyscus leucopus
TAGTTCCATCCATGTGTGTCATGTACTTTCATCATATTCACCCCCTCCCGCCCCCACCACACCTGCTTGCTCTTTCTCAACCCTGACAGTACTTCCATGACCTCTCCCAAGCCACACATGAGGGAAAACACACAACCCTTGTCCTTCAGTGTCTGGCTTGTTTCCCTTAACACAATGATCTCTAGTTCTATCAAATTTCCTGCAAACATTGTTTTTTCTCTATGACAGAAAAGCACTCCATTGTGTGTATACGCATCCTATTTTCTTCATGCCTTTATCTGTTGATGGGCATTTAGGTTGGTTTTGTAACTTGCTATTGTGAGTAGAGCGGCAATGAACAGGGGTGTGCAAGCATCATCTGAAAACTGCTTCCTTTTCAAAGACTGAAGAGTACCCCATTGTGCACACAACACATTTCCTTTATAATTGATCCCTTGATGGGCACTTAGGTTGATTTTATAGCTCTGCTAACTGTGTCTAATGCTGCAGCCAACATGGGAATACAGTCTTCAACACAATGACTTCAGATCTGCATCCCTTCATCATTTCTGTTTATTCACTTGCTGACTCGTTATTTTTACATATTCATGGACACACACTATCTTTTTCTTTCTTTCTTTTTTTAAATTTTATTTTACAATACCATTCAGTTCTACATATCAGCCACAGGTTCCCCTATTCTCCCCCTCCTACCCCCTCCCCTTACCCCCAGCCTACCCCCCATTCCTACCTCCTCCAGGACAAGTCCTCCCCCGAGGACTGTGATCAACCTGGTAGACTCAGTCCAGGGAGGTCCAGTCCCCTCCTCCCAGGCTGAGCCAAGTGTCCCTGCATAAGCTCCAGGTTTCAAACAGCCAACTCATGCAATGAGCACAGGACTTGGTCCCACTGCCTAGTTGCCTCCCAAACTGATCAAGCCAATCAACTGTCTCAACTATTCAGAGGGTCTGATCCAGCTGGGGGCCCCTCAGCCTTTGGTTCATAGTTCATGTGTTTCCATTCATTTGGCTATTTTTTTCAATAATTGAGTAAAACCAAAATTTATTATAAGCCACGGTCGTCCTAGGGACCTCCATGCTATATATATAGCCTCTATGGTTCTATGGGTTGTGGTCTGATTGTTCTTTATTTTATATCTAGAATCCACTTATGAGTGAGTACATACCATGACTGTCTTTCTGGGTTTGGGTTACCTCACGAGATCGGAGCGTTCAGGGTAGTATGGCCATAGACGGACACACACTATCTTTCAGCTATGTTTGTATCTCCGCTCATTCTTGTATGTTTTCACTGTGTGTTCCAGGCTCTGAGTGGCCTCTGCATCAGGGAGTGCTTTCTCTATCAGGATGACAGAACCCCAGTCTGGCACACAGACAGCATTTGGACTTGTGCACTGCGTCATCTATTTGGGAACACAGCCCACTGCAACTCCATGAAAGTCCTACACATTCCATCAAAAGTCTATGGTCCTTTTGGCCATCCCAGTGGGCTGTGGGGAGCAGGCCCTGTAAGACGGTCTGTTCCCAAATTGGGTGATCTTCTGGCTGGGGATATGGGAGAAATAAACTCAACAATTCTTATTTGCATTGGCCTTGCTAAAAGATAATGACAGAGGCAGATGGGGTCTGATTTTACAGGCTGCACTATCTAGAGAGCCCCAGGATTGGGAGGCTCCAGAAAGAATTTTATTTCTCCCAGATTCCTCAAAGCAACCTATGGGAAATCAACCAGAGGGAAGCTTTTAGGGACCACACACACACACACACACACACACACACACACACACACACACACACACAATTCCAAGGACAGCTTGCCCAGGCTGGTGCCCAATCTTCTATACTCTGCTGTGCCCTCAGCCCTGCTGACAACTGGTCTTGGATGAGGCACTGTGAGCTAACACTTTAGTGGGAGAAAGGCAACAGCTCTGCCCATTGTTGGTGCACCAGAAAGTAACAGAGAACACAAAACCAGCCAGCACTGGTCTGCCATTTGCAAAGGACACATTGTCACCTCACTCAAGCTAAGTGGGGAGAGTCAAACCATGGATTCGTTACATTTCTGTTGGCTGTGAGGAAACACTATGACCAAGGCGGCTAATAGAAGGAAGTGTTTAATCGGGCTTATGGTTCCAGAGGTTTATAGGCCGTGATGGCGGAGCTGAGTGCCCACATCTCAAACTGCAAACAGAAAGTAGAGGAAGCACTCTGGGAATGCACGAGTCTTTTGAAACCTTAAAGCCCACAGCCAGTGACGTGCCTCCTTCAGACTAAGTCACACCTCCTAATCTTTCCCAAACAGTCTCACCAGTGGCAGACCAAGTATTCAAACATATGAGCCTCTGGAGGGCATTCTCACTTAATCCACCAACCCGATTAAAGAGAGTAGAGCCAGGGCTTGAACCCAGGTCTGTTTGATTCCAAATGTGTGTGGGTGTCCACAAACACAACTGCAGGCCCAGTGGTGTCTGTCTTGGAGGCACTTTGGTAATAGGGAGAGGGCACTGTGGCCATGATTAGCCAGAGATGTCTTCTTGCAGGAAGCTTGGGCTTATGGAGTCTAAACTAGACCTGAATTTACCCTTCCTCTTTCCTCCTAGCAGCCTTAGAAGCAGAAATGGTTCCACCTCAGCTCTCCCTGCTACCTGGGGAAGAGGAAACTGATCTTTTATTCCTCAGAAACCTGAGGCCAAGGCATGAGACCCAAATGGCCCAGAGAATGTAATTGTTGCAGCCTTGTCTAAGAACAGAAAGAAGAACTGGCCTCGGTCCTCTCTGTGGGTAAACATAATTAGCCTGGATAACAGACCAAACCCTCCCTCAGCTCCGACCCTCCACAGCTAAGGGACCTACTGGCTTTTGGCAACTCTCAGAACCCAAGACCTTTGCTGGGGCCACAGCAATTTGATTTATCTAGGAAACAAGGCAACATTATAAGGAAAGGTTTGCAATTTCAATATGCAAAGATTAATTTATATGCAGAGCTAATTAGGCAAGCAAAACACCCACGAATTGATTATTATATGAAAAAGAACACATCTATTTGGAGAAATATGCTCTATAAGGTTGTACAGTATTTGCAAACTTAATTGCCAAGTGGAAATTCCCCTTCTAGTGGTTAAGAAATTTAAGCAATTAACCTTGGCTGGCAGGGCCTTTCAGTCCTCACACAGCACAGGGAAGTTCTGGGCTCTGCCTTTGCAGGGACATCTGGAAAAGAACCCAGCACTTTGGGTCCCACTTCAGGTCTGTGAACCAAGGCTCCACGTCTGCATGGCCAGTTCTTACATTTTTTTTTTCTGTTACAAGAACTTGGCAATTATGACTTTCCTATAAGACGCAGTTATATATTCTCTAACCACAGGCTTTGTGGCTTTCATGGAATCATATCAGCTCACTCAAAGTCACAGCGCTAAGGGTGGAGTTGACCCTTGAACCCCAGTCTCCTATTTTTTCTCTAGAGCTAAAGCATCTCTTTACTGATATCCTTTTCTGCTCTTTCCTGTGTCGCTGAACAAGCTGACAATGTGTATAGCTAGAACAGACAAGCATCCATGATCTGGGGTATACCGGGTACACACACACACACACACACACACACACACACACACAGAGAGAGAGAGAGAGAGAGAGAGAGAGAGAGAGAGAGAGAGAGAGAGAGAGAGAGAGAGAGAGGAGACCAGCCAACCAAAGAGTGACTTGTAGGACCCTTGATGCCAACTTTCACTACTCTCCCTAGTCCATTAACCCGCCTGCCATCTCTCTAACCTGCTCTGGGCTTTAGTATGGGTTTTCTTTCTCCCTGTGGACTACTTTTCACTCTGTGTGGAAGATGTGGGCACAGCTCACACGGTGCAGGCCTTCCAGAGAGAATTTGTTTTCTCACTGCAAGCCTCAGTCCCGAGGGTGGGGATTCTGATTGCTTCGTTCTGTGTGGGGTAATTTGTGTCCAATCGTCTGTAAGTTGAGCCATGTGTGTGCCACTGCGAACATGGCTGCTGTGACCTGAGGGGAGGAGAAAGAAGCAGTCCCCAGAAGTGGGGATGGGATCAGTCACCCCAGGAGCTCAGCACAGGGACCAACAGACTGTCTGGACATCTTGCACTCTGGGAGAGGAGGCGGCACTGAGGCAGGCTGAGGGCTGGGCCCGGCACGGAAGGCCTGACTGCTGAACCGAATAAAGCCTCAGGATAGTTAAGTAGTCACCACAGTGGGCCTCAGCTTCTCCGGAGGGAAGGCGGGAATTCTGCAGTAATGTCACATGGGGTGCGCAGGAAGGAGCTTGTTGGAGGGTCTGGCAGAGTTCCTCCTCCATGGTGACCAGTTTTCTACAGCTCCATCAGGCAGTTCTGGGACCTGAGAATCCAATCCTTTCTGGAGCGGAGCCTGAGAACCTTCTGCAGAGTGCCCTTCACCGACAGCAGGCCTTTGGCACTCACCCGCCAGGCCTCAGACACCATGAAGAGCTGTAGCTCCCAACCACAGGCTAGTTCAGCTCAGGCTTCCTGATGAACTGCTTCTGCCAGAGTTCTGAGGACAGCTGGAAGCCTGGCAGAGGCCATTCCCAGAATGCTGTGGGTGGGTTTATAGCCCTGTGGACTCAGGCTGGCAGATCGGCCTGTCTCTCCTCACATGGCAGGTGTAAATTTTTCTTGGGAAATGGAGCCACACTGCTTGCCGCGATCATCACCTGGGATCATTGTGCAGAGGAGGGAGGCGGTTCATACCTTAGCGTCCAGTCAGCCACCTTCTCACAGCGGACCCCAGCCTTCTCTCCATGCAATGCTCTGGGGCTTGAAGAAGCAAAAGCTTGAAAGATATTTCTGACTTGAAAAGAAAAAAATTTAGTCTCTCCCTTTCTCCCCCCTGCCCTGCTATCTTTCCTACTCTGTGTGTGTGTGTGCGTGTGTGTGTGATGTGTGTGTGTGTGTGTGTGTGTGTGTGTGTGTGTAAGTACACGCCTGATACAGAACATGTGTAGAGGCCGGAGGGCAACCTTCGAAGTCTGGCTTTCTACCTCATCTGAGGTAGGGTTTCTTAGCTGCTGCACACACCAGGCTAACTGACTTTTGTCTTCTGGAAATTGTTCTGTCCCTGCCTCCACACTGGGACACACTGGGACTACAGTGTGATGATTGAGTGTCCGGCTTTTTCATGGGTTCTGAGGATCCAAACTGAGGTTTTCAGGTTTCTTTCTTTTTTTTTTTTTCTTTTTTTTTTTTTTTTTTTTTTTTTTGGTTTTTCGAGACAGGGTTTCTCTGTGTAGCTTTGCGCCTTTCCTGAAACTCACTTTGGAGACCAGGCTGGCCTTGAACTCACAGATATCCGCCTGCCTCTGCCTCCTGAATGCTGGGATTAAAGGCATGTGCCACCACCGCCCAGCTGGTTTTCAGGTTTGTAAGGCAAATGCCTTGTTCTCTGGGCTATCTCACTAGTCCCAGCTTCTTCCTTAACCCAAAGCCCAGTGATTCTCTAGAGCAATAGTTCTCAACCTTCCTCATGCTGCAACCCTTTAATACAGTTGTTCATGGTGTGGTGACCCCCAACTGTAAGATTATTTTCATTGCTACTTCATAACTGTCATTTTGCTATGGCTGTGAATCAAGGTAACTATCTGCTGTGCAGGGTATCTGATAGGCAACCCCTGTGAAAGGGTCACTTGACCCCCGACGGGGTTGTGACCCACAGGTTAAGAACCACTGCTCTAGAGCAATGCTCTGTCTCTGTCTCTGTCTCTGTCTCTCTCCCTCTCTCCCCGATGATTTGTCCCCATTGCCACTGCCCTGCCCAGGACACGGGTGTCCCCTCTTCCACACTGCTACGTCATACTTGTAACTGTTTCCTCTGCCTTTAATTTTCTCCCAAATTCAATTGTTTTACTCCCTTGACCAAATCTGTTGTGCAAACTATTGTGAGAGGCTGATTTAGAAGTCCGTCTGAGCACTTTGGGGTACAGAGAGCCTCTGTTGGTGAGGATCAAAAGTGACTCAGCAGTTCTGGAAAATAGCTGGACAGTTTCCTGAAAAGTTAAATGTGCACTCAACACACGACCCAACATTCTTACTCCTGTGTGTTGCTTAGAGAATCTAGACACTCGTGCTCACACACAGATTGACATACAACTCTATGAATCATTGTCCCCGGTTTGCAGCCAACCAAACGACTCCCATCAGGGAAATGCGTGAGCATCCATATAATTGGATACACTCCAGCAATAAAAAAATGAATAACTATTGGCACAGGCTGCCACATGGTTAATTTTAATGTATCATGCTGACTGAAAGAACAGTCTCTACAAGGTTACATAGTGCATGATCCCATTTATGTGACATTTACAGAAAGTAAAAACATAAAGCCGTGCTGGCAGATAGAGATCCTTAGGGGTGGAGGGAGCATGTGACCGTAGGTTATGAGACTGGTCGGTACCCTGACTGTGGTGGTCCTTACCCAGATCTCTATATGTGCAAAAACTCATAGAAATGCCCGATGAGCGCAGCATTTTACTACTGGACAATCAGGAGCATAGTCTTCTTTGGGATGGCGTTGGGTGCCCGGTCTAGCTGCTTCCTCCCTCATCCCTCCCTTCGGTGTCTCTCTCCTCTTTGTGCTCTAGAGACACCAAGTACTTACAGCATTTGAACATACTTTCCACTTTACTGCTCCATTCCAGGTGACTGGTGCCAAGCTCACATGGCTGCCCAAACTCGAGTGAGTCGTTGGGAATGCTATTTTCTGTAACATCTTTGATTCTTAAAAAGCCAAATATAATACATCTCAATGCCTCTAGGATCCGGTCTCTGAACTCAAGGCTAGCATGTATCCCAAGGAGTCAGGGAGCAGGAGAAAGTTTGAGGTTTTCCCAGCTGAGCCCACAGAGCTGCAGAGCCCTTGGTGGATGAGGCTCGAGGATCAGTGGCCTGTGAAAAATGAGGCCACATCTTCTCCTGCACACCATAATTACACCTTCCCCAGGGCTGGGGTGTAGGGCTGCAGGTATTTGAGATGGCGTGGAGGGTCATGACTACTCACCCTTGCTAATGCAGCAGGCCAGGGTTTTAATTCCATGGGGTCAGGATTCTGGTGGATGATTTCCCTGGTGAGTACTGCAAGGTGGATAACTGCTTGGTAGGAGGAGTAGGCTGAACCTGAGGGACTGAAGAGAGAGAGACTGATACATGACAGGTCTCAACAAAACCCAGCAGTGCCTCTGGGTAGGGGCTACAAAAGCCACAGGGATGCCCGGGTCTAAGTGAGGCCTGGAGCGTTGGCCAGTGGCTTACATATGAAACTGACCCCTGTGGCTAGAGTTTTCCTGCCTGGCCCACAGTCAGGACAAATCTCTGTCACCCGCCAGTACCACAGCTGCTCAGACCCAACCAAGTAAACACAGAGACTTATATTGCATACAAACTGTATGGCCGTGGCAGGCTTCTTGCTAACTGTTCTTATATCTTAAATTAACCCATTTTTATAAATCTATACCTTGCCACGTGGCTGGTGGCTTACCGGCATCTTTACATGCTGCTTCTCCTGGCCCTGGCTGCAGTGACTCCTCCTTCTTCCTGTTTCCCCAATTCTCCTCTCTCTTTGTCCCGCCTATACTTCCTGCCTGGTCACTGGCCATCAGTGTTTTATTTATATAGAGTGATATCCACAGCACTTCCCCTTTTCTTCTTTTTTTTAAAAAGAAAGGTTTTAACTTTAACATGGTAAAATTACATATAACAAAACAAACAATTATTGAGCAAGAATTACAGTTACAATATTAAAGAAGATGTCCTATCTATCTTATATTTGTGAGTTTAAGGTTTTATATCTAACTTATCTTTTATCATAACTGAGGAAATTATAACTATCTAGTCTTTAGCCACATCAAAGACCTGAGAAGGAACACAATGGTACCTGATACAGACCCCATGCTTCTTTTTCTCCTTAGAAAGATCAATGAGGGCTGGCGAGGTGGCTAATAAGTCAGTCAAGGTGCTGCAAGCCTGAAGACCCAAGTTCAATCCCCTGGACTCCCCATGACTGAAGGAGAGAGAACCATCTCCCACAAGTTACAGTCTGATATCTACATGTGTGCTTACACACACACACACACACACACACACAACAGAACACACAGAGAAGAGAGAGAGAGAGAGGGAGGAGGGAGGAGGAGGGAGGGAGGAGGGAGGGAGAGAGAGAGAGAGAGAGAGAGAGAGAGAGAGAGAGAGAGAGGAGCATTTCTGGATAATCTGCTTGCATGATGGGTACTATTTCTGAGGGAAAAAAACTCATATGAGCTGCCACACTGGCTTCTGGGATTGGAAACATAGTAAGAATTTAGGCTTTGTAGATGAAACCTCTGGACCTCTGACTTTGGGTATGGCTGAGGGAGAAGGGTGTCGATTGGGGAGCCAGTTTGTGAGATATCTTTGTTAGTAAGGAAGGGACAAAGTGTCCGCTGTGACAGTGGCTGCTGCCTGATGGGCACCCTGTAAACAGTGATACCAAACAATGTCATGGATCTGCTCATGAGTCTGTGCATCATGGAGTCTGTCAACTTGATAATCTAGAGTCACCTGGGAGGGGGGCCTCTGAGCATGCCAGTGGGGGTTGTCTTGATTGCAGTGAGGTAGGAACCATTCCTTGGACTGAGATCCTGAACTGCAGAAAGAGAGGAGATGAGCTGACCCCAAGCATTCATCTTTCCTTGCTTACTGACTGAGGATGACACGTGACCAGCTGTCCCAATCTCCCACTTCTATGACTTCCCTGGCACAATGAACCTATACTTTAAAAAGATTTAATTAATATTTATTTATTTATTTATTCGTTCATTTTGGTTTTTCGAGACAGGGTTTCTCTGTGTAGCTTTGGTGCCTGTCCTGGATCTTGCTCTGTAGACCAGGCTGGTCTCAAACTCACAGAGATCTGCCTGGCTCTGCCTCTCGAGTGCTGGGATTAAAGGCATGCATCACCACTGCCTGGCTTAATTTATTTTTGAACTAATTATGTATATGTGAGGTGGGTATGTGGGCATGTGCACTTGAGTGTGGGTGCCATTAGACATCAAGGAATAGGATCCCCTGGAACTGGAATTATAGGAGGTTATGAGCCACCTGATGTGGGTGCTGAGAATTGAACTTGGGTCCTCAGGAAGAACAGCTCTTAACTTGGAGCCATCTCTCTCGGCCTTTGATTTATAGCTTGTACCTTCATTTATATTTAACAAATATTTACTGAGCATCAGCTAGGTGGCAGGCACTCATGGCACAGATTTCGCAGTGAGCTAAACATCACCAACACTCATGCTGTCCTAGGTTTAAAGCACGGTTGTTTGTGGAAGTCAGTCAATGTACACACACAGAACAAACACACTATAGTAGGGTTGGGGAGATGGCCCAGTCAGTAAAGTGACTGACATGAGAGTGTGACGACCTGGGTTTGATACCCAGAACCCATGTAAAAAACATGGACTGCTGCTGTGCACATGGAATCCCAGTACCGGGGAGGCAGGGACTAGCAGATCTCTTGGACTTGCTGGTCAGTGAGAGATCCTGTCTCAATCAACAATATGGGTAGTGTTCCTGAGGAGAAACAACCCAGGGTGCCCTCTGATCTCTGCCTGAATGTACAGAGAGAGGTTGGGGGGAAAAGGAGGAGAGAAGGAGGAGAAGAAAACAATAAAGGAAATATTGTCATGGAGACTATGAGGTAAAGCAGGAAGGGGACAGTGTCTTCAGGGCCATTGGCTGTGGGACTATCATTAGAAAATACCCAACCCAGCAGGAAATTTGAAGGCTCAGAAGAGCCCAGTGTTCGAGTAAATGCTAGGTTGTACTGTAGAAGGGCTAACCCAAAGTGGCTGAGGGGTTCCTCCAACAGGACCAAAGGGGGATGCTGTAGGGATTTACTCTGTTTGCTCCTCAATAAAACATGAAAGTGGACATGAAGCAAACAGGACACAAGAAAGCAAGGCTACTGATCAGTCTTCTCCAAAGCAGGAAAAACCCCCAGTTCAACCACAAACACAGACCTCTGGTGTCAGCTGTGATCATCATCACTAAATGGAAGTTTACATTCAGGGGGTTCTGGCTTTCCATTAAACAGGACTATTGGAGATTTAATGCCATCTGGTATGTGACAGGCCCAGGACAAAATGAGAGCAAGAAGACCCTAGTTGTTCAGTCCAGGTTTCATCTAGGGAACCCTCTGATCCAATATTTTGTTGTTTTGAGACAACATCTTACTATGTATTTCCTGATCTGTTTGGAACTTGATATGTGGTCCAGGCTGTCCTCAAACTCAGATCCACCAGCCTCTGCCTCTTGAAGCTAGGATCAGTGGTCACCATGTCCAGCTTCCTATGACGCACCTTTTAAAAATGATCTCAATGGCAAAACATTCAGGAAAGAAATAGCAGAGAATTCTGTCTGTGGTGGTGTGAATGAACACAGCCCTCACAGGCTCTTAGAGAGTGGCATTATTTGAAAGGATTAAGACATGTGGCCTTATTAGTTTGGTGTGGCCTTGTTGGAGGAAGTGTGTCACTGGGGATGGGCTTTGAGGTTTCAGAAACTCAAGCCAGGCCTAGTGACTCTCTCTATTCCTACTGTTTGCCAATCTAGGTGTATAACTCTCTGCTACCTCTCCAGGGCCATGTCTGTCTGTGTGCAGCCATGCTTCTCAGCATGACAATAGTGGACTGAACCTCTGAACTGTAAGGCAGCCCCAGTTAAATCTTTTTCTTTATAAGAGTTGCTGTGGTCATGGTGTCTCTTCTCCGCAATAAAAACCCTAACTAAGACACTATCACAGCTGGATTGGCACAAACACATAAAGCATAATTGCTAGTCCTCAGTCACTTTTATTGTTTGTACAATTATAAAATAATTACCAAAGGTTTTCATTCTCAACTGATGCCCAGGTATCAGAACTTACTAGTAGGCGTGAAAAGTGTGGAGAAGTTTTAAATGAACACAATGTCAATGCTGTTTTGAAATAACATATAAAGATTGCATACACTTATGCACAGTGTTTTGAAATATTCAGAGTAGAGTGGCTCGATGAAGATCATTAACATATACATTTCCTTGGGTACTTACTGCTTGGGCAAGAACACTTAAAGCCTCTTTATTACCAAGTTTCAAACTACAATACATAAGTACAGCCATCCTGCAGTACACTAGCTCTCAGAGCTTATTCACATTAGCTGAAACTCTACATCTTTTGACCAAAAGCTCTCCAGCTCGCATTTTCCCATTTCTGGCAACTACCCCTCTACTGGACTTCTACAAGCTAAAAAAAGATAATGTTGTATGGCTTCCACATGTGAGATTATATGGTAGATGTCTTTCTGTGCCTGATTTTGCTATGTTGTCAAAAATAACATGATTTCCTTCTTTATTGGCACTAAATAGTACTCCATGGATTCTGTTCATCCTAACTTGAGCCCTATGTTTTCCTGAAGTTGCTTTATACTTTGATATTGCATTGGAAAGCCAGACATAAGGCCCTGTTTCTTATGTTATGCTTCCTATGTTACTTTTTTTGGTGGCTGTGTCCATGTGGTGACTTTCTTATGCAGTTCATTAATTTATTTCCTTCTCCAGTAACCACATAGACAGGGTGATATATTGGAACTCTATAGACTTCTCTGGGATATGGGTTTTGCTTCTTTTTTAAAAAAAATAAGCACAGAAAACCTTCAGGATTTTGGAGTTCATTCATCAGTTCATCCAGCAGGTTCTTTTTATTAACCAGCAGATGTGTGGGCTTTGCTTGAGGATCCCCCGCAGAATCCCAACTCTTAAAAGTAGTATTAGGGTTTTTTTTAACTGTATTGAGTTTGAGAAGAATGTCAAAATCCCAAAATGTCAACAACAAAAGTAGTTATCAAGGCTCTTTGAATGCTTGAGAAAGTGAAGCTTTCCTTTGCCATTTCTGCTCATTCTATCAAGCCCAGGAGCTCAGCCCTGATGCCTGCAATCACTGCACATACTCTTCCCAAGACCAGGCTCTAGTTCTGTGAGGCAGCCTGCCCTCAGAGGCATTGTGTGAGAAACCTGACTTAGCAACGATGCTTTTCCAGAATTTGTGACTACTCCTAGGACAAATCAGCTTGGAGTTTGAAGGTGATCCTGGCCTTTGAAAAGTGAGAAATGTGTAAGTAGTTAACTACCAAGGCTATGTTCAGCCACCCAAAATCTGCCTTGCTCGCTGAGGTCTCCTGTAACCGGCTACACAAATACCTGCAGTCATAGGGTTCACAGCAACTCCCTTGGCAGCCGTTTGGGCACTACCCTACAAAACACTTCAATGATATCTGTTCTAAAGTTTATTCAAAACCACTTTTGAAGGTTTTTGAAATTATTTTTAACTATTATTGTGTAGATCTCTGGGGGGCACATGCACATGCATGCTGGTACTAGAGGAGGCCAGAAGCATCAGATGCCCTGGAGTTGGAGTAACAGGTGGCTGTGAGATGTCTGAGATGGCTGCTGGAAACTGAATGAGGGTCCCCTGCAAGAACAGCATGCACTCTCAACCACTCAGCCATCTCTCCGGCCCCTCCAAATCATTTTTTATGAGCTGTAACCTAGACATCACCACCTGTCTGCCTTCTCTGTCCAAAGGAGGAAAAGCCATCCCACTCCTTGTCTTGTGAAGAGTCTTAGGTTACCGATGAAACTTCCATACTTTCTGAATAATGCGCAACCAAGAGTGAACCATGACTGCCAGGGGCCAGAATTCGCCACTTTTGTTTTTTGAGGAAGGTCCTTTGTCATCTAAAGGTCAGGTTGAAACTGAACTTGGTTCTGTGAACATGTATACGGACTCTACAGCTGTAGAGAGAACTAACCAGCCTTGACCTGGACCTTCGATAACACTCTTATATTAGCAGATGCGGGGAGTGCCCTGTATCCAAGCTAGGAGAGCTTGAACCCAGAAAAGAGTGTAAATGTCTCTGACTGGCCCTTGTCCTTCCTTCTCTCCACAGGCCTTGAGCCTGAGTGGGGTGGGATTGAGAGGAGCTTTGAATCAAGCTGGAGAGAGGAGAGAACAATTTAGAGAAACAAGAGTGTACTACTGGACCACTATGACACCAGTAGCTGGGAGAGGCTGAAAAGGTTCAGAACTGAACCAAGAATCATCACTGGCCAAGTTTAGACGCGGCATCTTCTCAAGCTGCCTTTCCATGGATTACCACAGAGAATTGGCAGGTCCTGTGTGAGGTCAGTTCTCCCCCACCCTTCTACCCCGTGAGCTGGATCTCATCTCCTGCTTCTTCAAGGTCATTTCTGCAGCTCTCCTGCCTGCCATCTCCTACACTTCAACATTCTCCACTCTGCTGAATCTTTCACTACAGCACATGAGCAACGCTGGTGTCCCTCCCCACTTAAATTATCTTGACTCCTGTTACTCCATCAGTTACTGCTCCATTTCTGTAGTGCTAACCATTCCAGGCTGGTCAATATTTCCGTCTCTGTTCCCTTCCCTCTCGTTTTCTCTTACACTAAATCCAACCTGACATCTGGACACCCACACAGCTGCTACCACTGTCAGAATTATCACTGACACCCATGAGGCCAAGTCTAGGGGTTGGTTCTGAGTCCTGTCTTGGTTGAGTTGTGGCAGCACTGGCCACAGTGAATCACTTCTTGACGCATGTTCCCCCCTGGGCTTCCAGGACACATGCTGCCCACACCTCCGTCGCCCTTTCCTCTGAATGTCACAGGTCAGGGCTCAGACCACAGGTCTTCTCTACGGTTCCTTGTTGGTGTCTTTTTTTGCTTTTCTTTTTGTCAGGGACTCCACAGTCTACCTCCTGCCGAGGTTCTCTCTCCCAGCCACATACACAGCTGCCTGTCGACATTCCAACAGGAGGTTGTGTCAGACCTCAGATCGTGATGGCCTATTGCCAAAAGGTTCCTTTCTCAATGGTGCTGTCTGTCGCCCATGCTCAGTCCATGCCATCCTCACTCCCGCCTGATGGACCAGCTCCCTGTCTGGAGCGCCACTGATGGCAGTGTGACAGAAAATAAAAGCGGCAAACTGTGAACTGACTCTGGAGACTCCTGCCCACACTTGGTTGGTCGCATCAAGCCCCATGGATAACCCTACAAAGCAGGAGACCACAGCATTTGTCCGCACGGCACAGTGGTGGGCAGATACACTGAGCAGACATCCTAACTCATTCTGGCCTAAGCTGAAACCCGTTTCTCACAAACCTGTTTCCCTGAGCCTTCTCCACGTCGTTTGTACCAGGTCCGTACCTTTGATCCCTCAGGCTGCAGTGCTTGGATTTCTTGGGTTCCCCGCTTCACCACCCATGTTCAGCTCTTCCATTGCATTGTCTCCTCTAGCCCAGAACCTGAGACTTTCCCCATCTCTGCTACCACCACACACCTTCTTGGATCCTTTTCTTTTCTTGTAAGGCAGCTTAGGGTGGCCTTGGATTTAATATGTAGCTGAGGATGACCCTGCACTTCTGATTTTTGCCTCCATCTCCTAAGTACTAAGATTATAGACACACACTACCAAGTCTGTTTATGAGGTGACTGCTAGGAATCAAACCCAAGGCCTTGGGCATGCTAGGCCATTATTCTACCAGCTGAGCTACATCCCAATTTTATCCCTGAATTATTTCAATGGTGGCAGGCTTTCTATTTCAACCCCCACCCCATGCTTATTAACCTCATCTTGTGTGAAAACGAGTGATTGCTTTAAATTGAAAGTCTTTCACTTCTTGAGACTTTGGTAGCCAGCCATCTTTACCTTCCTCATCTTAGGAAGAGCCATACTCTTTAATGTTTGTAATCCTTTAGTTTGCTGACAGAGACTTCGTTTGAGTCAGCCATGTGTCTCCTTTGGGAAAAATGACGTGAAGAAGGGCGATGATGCACTCTAGCTTATTTTCTCAGCCAGTCATGTCTCCAGCTTCTCGGCTCTCTTAAGCACTTCCTGCTGTTGACTGTTTTTACTCTTTACTATTTGCTCTTTGGGGGGCCCGCCACCTAACTCCCAAATAAATCATAAATATGGAGATTTATTATTACTTATAAATGCCCAGCCTTAGCTTGGCTTATATCTAACCAGTTTTTTTTTTTTTTAAATTTAAATCATTCCATCTACCCTTTTTCCTCTGAGCCTTTTCCTTTTCTTACTTCTGTGCCTGGCTGTGTGGCCATGTGGCTGGCTGGGTAGCTAGGTGGCTGGCTGTGTGGCTGGCTGTGTAACTATGTAGCTGTGTGGTTATGTGGCTGTGTGGCTGTGTGGTTGTGTGGCTATGTGGCTGTGTGGTTAGCCCCTAGCGTCTTCCTCTCCTTCCTTTTCTTGCTCCTTCCTCTGCCTCCTAGATCTATTTATTCTCTCTGCCTGCCAGCCCCGCCTGTTCTTTCTCCTGGTATTCGCTGTTCAGCTCTTTATTAGACCAATCAGGAGATTTAGACAGGCGCAGTAACACAGCTTCCCAGAGTTTTAAACAAATGCAGCACATCTTTGCATCATTAAACAAATGTTCCACAGCATAAACAAATGTAACACATTTTAAAATAATATTCACAACAACTTCCTTTGGCTTACCACTACAAAACATTCTAAGATGCTTTTGCTTCATCTACCCATCCATCCATCCATCCATCCATCCATCCTCCACCCGCACATCCAATTTATTTGACAACAATTTTTTTTTTTTTTTTTTTTTTTTTTTTTTTTTGACAGGGTTTCTCTGTGTAGCTTTGCGCTTTTCTGGAACTCATTGTACCATGCTCGAACTCACAGAGATCCCTGCTCTGCTCCGATGCTGATTAAGGCGTGCCCACCCCGGCTTGACAACAATTATTAATGCCATTACTGTGCACACACCACACTACATAGGGCAAGTTACTGCAGAGGGAAGGACGGAGGAGTTATGTAGAGACAATATTCATAGTCTCACAGTCACTTCTGAGAGAAAGCTTGTTTTGTTCTTGTACACATAGAAAATATGAGGTCAAGTGAGGAGGAAGATGTGCCAAAGTCACATGGCAAGTGTGTGGCAGAGCCAGCAAAGAACCTGGGTCTTCAGGGTTCTCTACCCTCAGTCTGGATTGGTGACCTTCTGCTGAGGGGGAGGGGCAGGTAACTGGATCTCCATTTCCAGAGGAACCCTTGGCACATGTCTCTTGCCCTTCAGGTGCACCTCTTTATGATGAATTGGCATGGCCTCGCCCAGTGAATCTTCAATCTGACCATGTGCATTTATTTGAAGCCCTTACATACCCTTCAAGGAAGGCTCATTTCTGATACGGGATATTGACACTATAGGTAGAACTCAGTAATTCTAAATTGCTCATGACAGATCAGAAGAGGCAGGTCCCTGAGAGACCCCTAACTCTGCTGTTGGCAGCTCCTAGGCTTCACCCATCATAGGAGCAATAGCTACTCTGTCGGAGACAAACATGAGACATGACCGTGAGCACTCACCAAAGCAGCAAGGCTCCCTTTTCTCTTCTGTTTCATGTGCTGGTTCGCACAGGGTCTCATCCATGGGGCTGGTGCAAAGGATTGGCCTTAGCAGACGGGTCCCTGAGAAGTGGCAGCTGAAGCGGGCTCTGCAGGTAGCCAGGAAGGCAAGGTCAGGAGAACAGCACGTGAAGACTGTGGCTTCTTCCTTTGCACCCTGCCCCACTCATCTCTGGTGCTATCACAGCATTCTGCCTGCTCTGAAATATGTCCTCTTCTGTTTTCACACTTGCGTTCATCTGCATCTTCATGAGAACGAAACTCCGTGAGGACCAAAGTCTCCCCTGTCTGGTCTATGAATAACATGTAACTAGACATCTAGAATAGCATGTACCCAGGGGAGTTAGATGTGAAGTCACTTAGAAGTAAACAAAGATGTGAAAGCTGAAAGGTCACTGATGTCAGTCACCAGGCTGCAGAGCAGACTGTGGGTATTGCCCAGGACATGGCAACTTTACTAAGAACCAAGGCAAGTCCTAGAAGGCAGAGCATGGTGCCTAGACTTGGCACCAAACCCAAAGTCCTCAAATTTCCCACTGTGCCACACTGTCCTGGCTTGGGTTATGGTGCTGGCTGAACAGATCTACCTGATGGACCTTGGGTAGATGTTCTCCCTTTCAAGGTCATAAATGAGTATATTGAACGAGTGTGAGAGACACTCCATAAGCACTGATAAGAGCTAAAAGGAGAACAAACACTACCAGGAACAAGAGCAGAGGGAAGGGTCAAGGCTACCTAGGAAGATCTTCAGAGTAATATCAAGGAAAATGGGCTGAGTACACCAAGGATAGGCCAGAAGTTGCAGAAGTTATGACCACACGGAAGGTCTACAAAATGCCCTGTGGTCAGTTAGAGGCAAGAGATGGGTGGGAAGAGATAAACACAGATTGGGCATGTTTCACAGACTGTGGGAACCCCACAAGTTACTCTTCATTCATTCATTCATTCATTCATTCAATCAATGATCCCAAACCATCCATTGAATTATTTCTACTGGTTAGAAATTGTCCTCGGCTCAGATAATGGGGTAGAAAAGCTGGTAAATCCCTTGTTCTAAAAAGTACCTGCTCTAGATCAGAAAGAAGACAAGGGTAACTAAGAGAACTGCTGTGTATGTTAGGGATACAAACTTGAGAATTCTGGCTGTTCCCAATACAGACAATAAATCTTTTTTTTTTTTTTAAAGATTTATTTATTTATTATGTATACAGAAGAGGGCGCCAGATCTCATTACAGATGGTTGTGAGCCACCATGTGGTTGATGGGAATTGAACTCAGGACCTCTGGAAGAGCAGTCGGTGCTCTTAACCTCTGAGCCATCTCTCCAGCCCGACAATAAATCTTAAAGAGAAGGTTTTCTCATCACCCTGAGAGGCTCATTACACTTTTCACACATGTACACAAGTGTCACACAGCACTCTGTATGTATGTTCAATTGCATGTGTCAGTGAAAGGACATTTTTTAAAGTGACAGAGAAAAGCACAGCAAGGAGCAGACCACATAGACTGCTGTGGGGAAGGCCTTTGCAGCCTCACGTGTGCCCAGTCAGGACAGGTCCAGACTTAAAGGAGGTAGATTTACAAATTCCAGCTCAGTGCCTGCATAAAGAAGCCATCAGGAGCCAATTAACCAGTTTACCATGATGTTGATGATGATGACGATGATGATGATGATGATGTTGATGATGGTGTTGTTGATCATGATGGTGGTGGTGGAGGTGGTGGTGGTGGTGGTGGTGGTGTCGGCGGTGAGGAAGATGATGGAGAAGAACACAGAGGAGGTGGACTCATCCTGGAAGCCTTTTCAGGAAACCTGGGGTGGCCAGCCCTCCCCCAGGTTCCCACCCATGGAGCCTGCTCCAGCCCTGGCTCGGCAGGACTGCAGCCGGCCATTTCCAGCCACAGAAGAGGTGTGCGAATAGGAGCCAACTCTTGGAAATTCATCTTCCAAAAATTGCTTTCCATCCATTTTGCTCCAATTCTGTTTTATTTATGACCTAGCAGTGAGCAGATGGAGCCATTTCTCCTCAGAGCTGCTTGAAAGAGGCGCGCTGCAATTGTGCAGCCGGCTTTGGCTGATTTATGGGCTGTGTGCCTTGGGAAGTAGGCCCGTGCCCTGCCAATCTCTGAAGCTGGCAGAATGGAGCCCTGCCTGGCCCTGCTCTTTGAGCCTGCCATTTGGGGACAGGGGTCATGGGTGCTGACAGGTCACCTGGTTAAGGAGGCCTCTTCCCCTTTCCACTCACGTCTGCAGTGGAGTCCCCCACGAGACCCCTCGACCATGGCTTCACTCCAGTGATCAGGGAACAGAAACCATTTCCCAAGGCTGTGGCAATTTCCTTCTGCCTCAGGGAGCCAGCTCTTTAAACACCCAACTACTCAGAGCGCTACTGGCTTTGGTCATTTGGAAGTTACTATAGAAGCTAATTTGTTCTTTGAAATTTTCTATTGGATTTTCACTCCAATCACTCAAACTTGAGGAGATTGTGACACTACCGTGTGACCTGTATGCCTACATTGTAACTACAAATTGGGACAAATCTTCATTCTTCCTGTTACCTGTGGTGAGACCAAAGGGAAACTGTTGAATTTGCCTGAGCCTTAAGTTTCTCCATCTGTAAAATGGGGGTGGCTCAGTGTTTTTCTCTGAGGATCATGGTGAACAAAGTGGGGTGACTCCTGTGAAATGTTAGTGCCCATTGTAGATGTAAAAATCAGTCAAGAAATGGCACCTGCTAATGCTATTGCTCAAAATATTTGTGTCTTTCCTTCCTGAGCCCAATCCCCTGTGTTAATTTGACTGTGGTTTGGGACACGAGGAGGCCAGCCAAGATTCGGCCTGGGTGACTGGGAATGCGTAGTCTACCTTGACCCACACTCATTGTATATAACTGAGGTGTGGGGAGAGCACTGGATTCCCAGGGCTCCTGAGATGGGTCTCTGTGTGTAGAGGCTTCTTGTCAAGGCCAAATCCGTGCATCAAGGCCAGTGCCATCCCTTTTGTATGGGGTCTGGACTCACCTTCAGGGTGGCTCTGTGACAGGAGACATGGGTTTCTTGCAGCAGTCTGCCCGTCCCCATGTGCCTGGCTTTCTTCAGGATGCCTGCGGTGTTTAATAGTGACAGCACATAATACCTCCCTGCCGATCTGTGTCTGCCAGGCGGATCCTATCGGAGTTGAGTCTGGGGCTCTCTCCTTGGTTCATATGACTTTAGTATATTTGGAGATCCTACAGGGACTCCCCACTTCTGAATCAGAAATGCTCCAGACTGACCCATTGTTTTCCTGGTATGGTCTCCTGGCCTTCTCTCCAAGCTGAAGCCTAGACTCTACTTGTATATTTGCTTGCTGACTAAATAAAACTGAGGAAGCGGGGGTATTGTGCATCCTTGGTGCCCTGGAAGATGCTGAAGATCGTGTTCAGGGGCCCCAGTGGTGGGAGCTGCTTCTTCTCTTACCATCTTCCCCTCACCACAGGACCACCCCTAGGTGGGGGAGTGACAGACAAGATTTAATTGCTTCGGACATTTAGGAGAGTATGTCATTGTGAAGGGTCCTTTCCCAGTGTATCAGTCTTTGCCTGGCATAACTCCCAAGTTATGGGACAAGATAGACATGGTCTCCTAAGACTCTGGGATCCTGAGGTGACAGCCTTGCAGAGGAGGGACTGGTTTATCGGCCTCCTTTCTCTCCTTATGTTCTAGCCGGCACAGTCGAACAGAACGTTCTGTGCCAGCACAAAGGTTTTCATACAGGGCTGGGCTGTTGGACATGGCAGTGGATAGCACGGCTGCTTTTCTGATTTGTGTCACTTGAATTAGCTGCTCTATGAAGTGGGTGACCAATGGAGGGCAGGCTCCTCCATGAGTCCCGTCAGGAGTTGGAGCTGTCTGAGAGAAATACTGTCTTTTATCAGGTCTCTGCTCCATGGGGTAAGGATAGCCTGGTGTGGTTGGTGAGCTGTGGAAGGTAGAGACTCCCCAGGGAAGAGAGCTCTGGTCCTATTCCAAGTGAGGAGCAGAGTTCTAGGGTGCTGGTTCATCATCAGAGGAACCCCAGGGTCCCCCTGTAGTTGTTTTTTTAATTCTTTGGGGGGGGGCACCATCCAGCTCCCAAATAAATACACAGAGACTTGTTCTCACTTATGAATGCTCAGCCTTAGCTTTACTTGTTTCTAGCCAGCTTTTCTAACTTAAATTATCCAGTTTCTCTTTAAATACATTTTGCCTCTGGACTTTTTACATTTCTTTATTCTATATGTCTTTCTTGCCTTCTTACTCCGTGGCTGGCTGTGTGGTTGGCCCCTAGCATCCTCCTCTCCTTCATTTCTCTCTCCTCCTTTTCTTGTTCTTCTCTTGAGCCTAGATTTCTCTTCCTATTTATTCTTTCTGCCTGGCAGCCCCACCTGTCCCTTTCTTCTGTCTCGCTATTAACAATTCAGCTCTTTATTAGATCAATCAGATGTTTTAGGCAGGCAAAGTAACACAGATTTACAAAGTTAAACAAATGCATCATGAAAGAATGCAACACATCTTTGTATCATTAAACAAATATTCCACAGCATAAACAAATGTAACACATCTTAAGCTAATATTCCACACCATTCCCCCTCTACCTACCAGTACCCCCTGTCCTGGCTTTCAGAAGAACTAGGCAGTGACACCCAAACTTGACTCTTTTTCATGGTGGATTGGGCTAGAATTCCATAGAGACCAGCCTCTTTCACTAATAACCTGAAAATGTGAGGATGGCTAGATAGTGGCTTCTGGTAGGTCCTGCCTCTCTGTCTGCAGTGAGAGGTTCCCTGGCTCTTCTCTGTGACTCTGCCTTGGGATGTTGCAGGATGGCTCCATAACAGTGTCCTCTCTCAAGCTGTTTGCTCTGTCTGTGTCTCAGAGTAGTTATGTTTTAAAGTGAGAAATTCCAGGCTGAGGACATAGCTGAGACAGTAGAGTGCTTGCCTGGCATACACAAAGCCCTGAACTTGATCTACAGCATCCCATAAACTGGGCACGGTTCATGCACATCTCTAATGCCAGCATTTGGGAAGTAGAGGCAGGAGAACCAGAAGTTCAAAGTCATCCTCAGTTACACAGAAAGCTCAAGGCCAGCCATGATGGCCTTGCCTCAAGATAGAAAAACATTTCTAAAAGGTAGAATAGACTCCCTCTAGAGCAGAAACTCACAGCCAGGCCCATTTGCCTGCAAACTTTATTTAAGAACACACAGGTGGTATATTTTATATGGCAAATACTAATGTATGCACTTGCCAAGTACAAGCATCTTGAAGAATTTTAGCAACACTGGAGAGACTCTTTATAACTCTACTTTAAAGTTGGGGAAATTGAGGCATAGGTAACTCAGGAAGCTTTTCCAAGTTTCCAGCTTGACACAGTCTGTCAGTAGCAGGTGGGCCTGTGAGGTGACTGACCACCCTGACTCACATGGAACTGAGGACTGTCCTGGGCCATAGATGAGCTCCAGGCAAATGGGTCTGGCTGTGAGTTCAGCTCTTAGTCTCTATACTCTGCTCGCTTGTGAGCCTCAAGCCACCAGAGGCTCTAGGGAGGAGGGGGTGGATAAGAGTTAGCTTCACACCAACCCTTCATTTTATAGATAAGGAAGCCGAGGTTGGGCTGGTTCTCACCCATACCTCACAGAAGTCACAAGCTGAGTTTGCTCTTTCAGTTTTAACCCTGGGCACAGCCCACTGTTCCTGGACATTTATGTATTCACTCAAACCTTGTCATTGTGGAAAGGGGTTTGGGGACACTTATAGGAAGGAACACAAAAGAACCAAACTGTCAAATGTAAGCAACAAAAGAAAACTGAGACCAAACTTGATTGCAAATATGTCCTCTTTGATGGGTAATTTGGGTTGAGCCTCCTTGGACCCACTGGTTTAAAAAAAAGGGGGGGGGGAAGCCTTGGAGTTTGCTTAGGGGATAGAGTGGCTCTTTACCATTGCTCTTTGGTTGGTTTCTTAAGCTGAACTGCCATGCATTCAAGAGCCTTAGACAGGAGTAGCCCTCACTGCTACCAGTGGAAAGTGCTAAGTGCTAGTTTGTGGCAAAGACAGAAGTATATTCTCTTTTCTTTCCTGAGGTTTGAGACCAAGTCTCACCATGTAGTCCAGGCCACAGACACCTGCTCTTCTCACCCAGTCTTCTAGGAAGTACCCATTGCTCAGAAGCATGCTTTCTTGTGCTAATCCCACTGATTGAGAACAAGACCACTACCACCACAGTTTAAAGTCAAATTTGAAGCAAGTTTTAATTAAATACTGGCTAGGTAGATGGGCTCTGGCCAGGTCCATCTCTGGGTTTCCAGAAGATGGCTGAATCAAGTTTTGCAGTAGCTTAAGTATTTCCCATAAGGTCCAATCAGGGGCAAGCATACATCCTGATGTACCTCCAGCCTACATCCAATCAGGGGCAAGCATACATTATGACGTATTTCCTGCCTGTGAACCTCCCACCCACATGTGATCAAGCACATTCAGTGCAGGTGGGTCAAACAAACTTGTTTAGGGGAATGAAAAAAAAGTGTGGCTTGTCATCTCCCATAAATAATAGCCTCCAGCATTTCAGGAACTATCTGTCCTTG
This sequence comes from Peromyscus leucopus, assembly GCF_004664715.2. Taxonomy (NCBI): domain Eukaryota; kingdom Metazoa; phylum Chordata; class Mammalia; order Rodentia; family Cricetidae; genus Peromyscus; species Peromyscus leucopus. The sequence continues at coordinate 78,260,742 of NC_051067.1, forward strand.
GCTAGGGGCTTGCAGATCAGAGACGTTTTTGTTCCTTGGTTCTCTTAGGCATAGTAATTAAAACTGAAAATGTAACTTTGGCTCTCTCACTTGCTGTTCCTTAACCAACTTCAGACTTCTGAGGGCTCCAATATAATCCAAAGAAAGTGATCCAGAAGTGAATCCTAAGAAACAGGAGTGTCTGAAGTGCTGGGGACCAGAGCTCTGCCTGACCCTGTTCCATTCACCCCAGGCTTCCCATGGACTCACAGCAGCTCTGGTCTGGCAACTTTCCTACATGAGGGGTCGGGGCAGGGGAGGGGGCAGCTCTATGCCTCTGGGGGCTGCTTGACTGCCATTCCCTCACCGCTGGAACCATGTGCTGTGGGGTAGCACCCATATTAGTGACCTTCGCCCTTTATGTGACAAAATACCGGACAAAGCAACTTAAAGAAGGAACTGTGTATTTTGGCCCACGGTTTAAGAAGGAACACAGTCTGTTATGGCAAGGGAGTCATGGTTACAGGTGTGTAAGGCAGCTGGTGTTAACGCACAGTGTGCAGAAGGCTTTGGTGGGTAGAACCAAGGTGCCTCACGGCAACAAAGATGCCACTCAGTGAAGAGTTTTATTTGGTGGGGGGAAGAGAGAGAGATAGAGAAGAGGGGGCGTGCACGCCTCATGGGAATAGAGAGTTGGGGGAAGAGTTTCTCTTAAAGTAGCCTTTATGTCAGGACACACAGGGGTCCCCAAGGGGTGGGCCAGAATACTGACATTCCTGTTTTTTTTTTTTTGTTTGTTTGTTTGTTTGTTTTTTGAGACAGGGTTTCTCTGCGTAGCTTTGCGCCTTTCCTGGAGCTCACTTGTAGCCCAGGCTGGCCTCGAACTCACAGAGATCGCCTGCCCTGCTCCGAGTGCTGGGATTAAAGGCGTGCGCCACCACCGCCCGGCTACATTCCTGTTTTGATTATTATGAAAAGATGAGTTATGAGTAGCAAGTGGAGGGGATGAGGGCACTGAATTCTCGAGACTGCTTCATGCTGACAGTTGGGAGTCATGGCAGGAGGTGTGAGTGAAGAAGCAGATCTCAAGCATGGAGCTCTCAGGCGTCTGTTCCTCGAGGGAGCTGGGAAGGCAGGTTGCAGCAGTGATGTCCCAGGAGCTTGGGGGAACGGCACACCAAACCAGGAGTACAGAAGCCATGGCGTCTGCTGTTTCTCTGGAGGTCAGGCGGGAGGAGTGGATCTGCAAAATAGGCTCGAAAATGGGTGGGGTCAGAATGGGCTCTGGAGATGGTTAGTTTTCATCAGACCAGATGCTTGATGCAGGAGCAGGACTTACCCCAGGAACCTGTAGGTATCTGTAAGACAGCTGGAATAGATTTACAGACAGACCAGATTTCTTGATACAGTAGCAAGTTCTGGGTGGAGGTTTTTCTGTGCCCAACCATCTTCTTTTATCATGAAAAGCTTTTTAATTAAATATTTGAAATGCCATATTCTGCAGATCTCTGAATCATTTGAGGTCTGTCCAGGTATATCTGAATAGACAAACTTTGTTTCTAGTTACTTGTTTTAAGCTCAACCCTGAAAACATATGCAAGGGACTAAGTAAAGCTTATCCCTATAGTTTTGATCTTTGAGTACAGTCAGATTATAATCCGGAATGATTTATAGAGAAATAATTATTTCTTAAGGTGATATAATACTTCTTTGCTTCTGCATGAATCAATGGGCATTGGGTAGCCATATGATCCCCCATTGCAGGGGTTTTACCTTTAACTTAGTCCTTTAGCCTATTTTGGGAATAGGGAGCATAGGACGATGCAGTCTCCTCCATAACTGCTTCAAGCTAAAACCAGGCACAGGTGGTCAGGACCCTGGCTAGTCAAAGATAAGGAGAGAATTTGGGCAATGGAGCATTTATCAGAAGCATCTGATCATCTGACCTAGCTGTAGAGACAGGGAACAATTATGTTTGGCTGGACTGGTCCACATAATATAGACAAGAGTCTCTGCTGGCATCTGTAGCTAGGAAACCTGGCACCAGGGCTGTGGATTGTGGTCCACAGCTGCTACTTCGATGTGCCAGTCAAGTGGAAAACCTGTTGAAGGAAAACCTGACTAGAGACAGAAGTTAAAAATTATGAACTTATTTGGAGTCTTTAGGCCTTAGTAATTGGGAAGAAGAGGAGTCTGAAAACTCAAGCTGTACTATTGCACCCATCTGGTCCTTTCGACCTCTGTGAAGTGGATCCAATGGCTTCTTTTGATCCTCTGAGGCATATATGAATTTTTATTTTATAAAAGGACATAAAAATTTTACATATATTAGTATTATCAATCAGTATTGAAATCCAAATCATAGAAAAGCAGGTAATGAGTATCTAGGCTCATACTGTTGAGTTCTACCAAAATTACAGATTTGAGTTAAAAAGTATGTATAATTTTTGTTTAGAGAGAGGCAGGTACAGATTGAACAGAGATATCTTTGGCCTGATGAGAAGTTTAAGTTTATATTTAGAAGACAACCAAGGACAGTTGAAAATCCTGAGCTTGTGATCCAAACAGTATCAGAATTCTCTTAATGTTAAAATCTGGAATTTTAAAATCTTAAAAGGGAGAATCAGGGTGTGCTGAACAGGACAAAGCTGGCCTCCTCATCTCTGACTCACACATTGTAGCAAACTGTAAGCTGTTGGTGAGCAAGAAGGCAAATTTGTTATAAGTGTAAGAGGGCAAATTGGAAAGCAGACCTGGAACAGGTGGGAGGGGGCAGATCTGCCACAGGTGAGTGAGATCCTGGCATGACATAGGCAACTCCAATAAACACACCACGGGCAACAGAGTTAGAGCAAGAGGCTTGGTAGAGAAAGAGTAGAAGGGTGAAAGACCATCCAGGCTGGAACTTGGGAGAGGCAGGCCCTGACCACATCAAAGATGGCGATGAAGCCAAATGACCTGCCTTAGTAAAGGTGGCGTCTGACCACGTGGTTGCCCTTATCAAATATGCCAACAGAGACATATGACCTCTCTGTTTTGACCTTAGAAAGATGGCGTCTGCCTGAGCATGTGATGGCCCTCTGGCATCTGACCATGTGTTCACGTGTTTTTTTGTTTTTGTTTTTATTTTTTTGTTTTTTGGTGTTTTTTCTTTGTAGACATAAGAATAAATATATGACACATAAACTCAAGCATTCAAAAGTCAGTCAGGTGGCCACCTCAATGATAGATTTTCATCCACACAGATGAAAAAAACCATTTTAACAAGACAGACAAAACTCTAGGAAACTGTCAGTTGACCAACTTAAAAAGCTAGAGATAAGAATGTACAGTATGAAGAATGAGCTGTAGGACTGCAGACTGAGAAGCAGCAGGGTGGGAGAAAGTCAGGTAGAAGCAGAAGTTAAGGGAGGCATCCTGGGTCTCCCAGTGGCAGCAGTGGGGGCAGAAGCTATGTCCCGCACATTTCACCCCAACACCATGAGTGGCTGCAGCTGCAGGCAGGAAAGAGGAAGGGACAGGAGCGTATAGCCCAAGAATCCTTGGATCTGGCTAATTCCCCATAAGTGAGGCAGAGGACACAGGCTGCTGAGCGATTGTCAATCACAGAGCAGGGGTCCGAATGGCACTGAGGTCTGAATGAGACCACACAGGCTGTTGCAACAGGGACTGGAACAGGGCTGAAGCCTGAGGGACACGTGGTTGCTCAGTACTGAGACTTATGATCGGGGCCAAAAGGTGAGAGAACATGGTCAAGAAGACGAATCCTCAGTCATGGGAAGTGGCCGAAGCGGGGCTTACCGATTGTGGTGGTGTTGGATGAAGCTGAGTGTTGAAGGTTCCAGGGCCCCTAGCATGTCTCTGACTGCCAGCAGGCAGGAGAAATGCACCAGGAAGGAGAAATGCACCAGGAGGGCCTCTGCTGGGTCACCAGCACCAATGCACTGTTTGGCAGGTAGAGCCAAGGTGAGAGACAGAGATTCCATGTAGACAGTGCTCAGTGAAGAGTTTTATTTGGTGGGGGTAAGAGAGACGGGGTGGGGGGGGGGGGGGGGGGGAGAGAATGTTCACGCCTCGTGGGAAGAGATAGAGAGAGGGACTGTGTGTTGGTTTTAAACAATAAGCCGTGCTGTTACTGTGAGAGAAAGGTCAGGAGGCATGACAAAACCCAGTACCAGAGCTTCATTAGGAGGAGGGGGAGACAGAAGAGAAGGTAGCCAGGCCTGTGGAAGAGACATGAGGAGGAGGGAAAGAGGGGGGAGGAGGAGAGAACAGAAGAAAGGGATTTTCAGGATTTCCTTGCACATGTGCATGTGAGCTTACAGAGCTACACCACGACCGTCGTGTGCATTACGAAATCATGCAGCGCACGGATGACGTAAGACACAAGACCCCTTACTTAGCTACTGAACTGCACATGTGCGGTCACGCAGCTGGAAGAGTGGCAGAATCCTAACAGGGTGCACGGCTCATGGGAACAGAGAGAAAGAGAGAGGGGGAGGATTTTTCTCTTCAAGCAGGCTTTACATCAGGACGTGCAGGGCAGGTCCCCAAGGGTCGGCCAGAATGTTAACACCTGGCCATATTGCATCCATAGTTAGGATTACAGAAAGTAATCAAAGGCCTGCCTGCCAGTGGTCTACTTTCTCTATCAAGGCCCTACTTCCTGAAGGCTCCACAGCCTTCTAGACCAGAGGTACCAGCTGCTGGCCAAGGGTTCAAATGCACGAGACTGTGGGCAGTGTGTATGTAGGGGGAGGTATTTCATATGCAATCCAGAGCAGTGCCCACTGGCCTTACTCTACCTTATTCCTTGCCTGAGAGGGCAATCCAGGCCTTCCTGCTATCCCTGGCTACGCTGGGGTACAGCTGGCTTCACCACCCACCCCTGAGCAGGCAACCCAGTGTGCGGTGCCATCCAGGCTGCAGCCTTGGTGAGGCTAACTGCCCCCGCTGAGAAGCATTTGCTTCTCCTTGTTAGTTCCTCATTGGGAATTTTGTCTGCTTTTCTTTTAGATAATTTCTTAGGGTTTTTTTTTCAAGGTCAAGAGGGAGGCTGTTGATATAAATACACCATTGAGGGAGGGGAAGTGCCCCACCCTAATCAAATTTGAGCAGAAACAGGGTAAAAATTAACCTTCATTTGAATATTGTAAACAAATACGCGCCTTTGGTAATTTCCAGCTGTCCTTGGCCTGGGCTGCTCAGGAGCAGCAGGAAGCGATTCATCTGCCAGATCTCTTTATGGCAGGGACAACTTTATTCTTAAAGGCTTTTTACACTTGAATAAGTGCTAAATAATAGTAATAGGCCAAGACTGAAAGAAACTCTTGGATTGGAAGGGTGGCGTCAACGCCAACGGGATGAAGAACTCCTCTTCTAGGAGTTGAGGGGCTGACAAAATCCGGGTTGATGAATGCCGACATTCTGAATAAAATCACTCCATGCCTTCACCTAGGTCAAGAAACGACATTGTTTTCCTGAGCCGCGGTGACAGCGAGGTGACAGAGATTAATAGCCTGGTATTGACTGAGCAACTTGGAGTTCCTTATCTCTGTCAAGTCAAGGCTGTGTCCAAGGGTGGAAGTGTTATTAGACTTATAATTGCAAAGACATTTAAAGGGTTTCCCCTTAAGGGACTATGAAATCCAATAAACCTTTCAAAAAACCTGGAGCGTTGGAGTGCAAAGCCGGTCTGGGAGACCGGTGCTCCCAGCCAAGCGCCGGGAAACCTTGAAGCCGCCAACATAGAATAATGTTTGATTTATGAAGTTGGTTTTGAATTTGTATCAGTTGTTTTATTAAAAATATATGGAAGGAAGCTTTAAATATGAGCAAGCCCTGTAGGTCTCGTCTGCATTACACGCCCCGTACCGTTGTACGGTGTCCCTTTTCCTCAGCCCTAGCATGGACTAGGGAGGAGCAGGAGAGAGTGAGTGGTGGGGTTCATTTTGGTCTGCCAAGGATTAAATCTCAATTTCTCAACTGGGTTCTACAGGAGCAGGAGGAACACCTGATGCCGGAGTGGGCATGCGCAGAATGAGTTGACTGGGTGGCTGTGGGACTCTCTCCACACACAGGCTGGATTTACTTGTCAAGGGGCAGGGCTGACAAGTGTATCGGCTTCTGGAAAACGCGTACCCGCTCCCTTATGGAAAGTTCCAGCCCTGGAGGCTGTGGGTAGGCTGAGGTGGTCTGAAGACCAGTTGGGGAACTAGATATGGGTTCAGGTCATGGAGCGTTTAGGAGCTGGGCCTCCACATCTGCTGTACACAGAGGGCCAAAGTTCAGCCCTCCTCCATCTTCCCAGACAGGCTGTCCTTGGTTGTTCTAACTCAGAAGCAGTCTGCTGAGACCTCAGTCTCACAGCACCTTGGGCTTGTCCTCAAGTAAGAACCATGTCCCACCCTCCCCACTCCTCACCTGTGGTGGCTAGGGATGTCGACTTGACAGAATCTGGAATCATCGGGGAGAAGCACCTCTGGGCATGCCTGTGGGGGATTATCTTGATTGCATTAATTAAGGATGGATGATGCACCCATTGTGGGTGGTAGAATTTCCTTGCTGGTCCTGGACTCAGGTTGCTGAGCAGACTGCAAGCATTGCTGCAAGCATTCACTGCAGGCATCCTGATTACGGATGTGACCTGACCAGCTTCCTCAGTGACTATGATAGACTGCAACCTGCAACTGTGACCCGAAATAAGTCTATTCTTCCTTAAGTTGCTTCTGTGAGGGAATTCTAGTATAGCAACAGGAAAAGAGGGCGTGACTGCTCCCGAAATCCCTGGCCCCATCCTTAATTTCCATGTGCTCTTAGCACCAAGGCAACGCCCTGCACGCACATGAATGTAATCCTGGGAGGGGTCCCTGCAGATGGCATCACTTCCTGCACGGACACACCTAACCTTAGGGCAAGCCCTCATTGCTTCAGTGGCTTTCTTGGGCCTCAAGAGCTGACATTGCTAACGTTTTCCTCCTAGCCGTTTCCTGTGGACTCAGTCTTGCATAACTGGGCTCCCATGACACTGGATCTAGGGACAGCAGGCTCTGTAGATTCTTTTCTGAAAGACCGTCCTCACCAGTCTGCTGTGCTTTGTTTCACTGTCTGAATTTGAGTAAGTCTTTGGAGAAGCAGTTAGGTCTCTGTGGCTGTGACTGCTGGAGACAGTGAGGACTGAGAGAAGGTGGAGGGACTGGGCAGGAGCCACAGAGACGGTCTGCAGTTGGCTCTTAGCACAGAATTCCCGAACTGACTGTATTTGTAGGTCGTCTGGGTCTCTTTTGTCCTACTGGACTCACAGCTAGAGTGAAGAGGAAGGCAGAATCCAGCCATATGCCATCCAAAGGCCCACAGAGAGCAGGTCAGCTTGCCTGTGGGGACTTCCACATCCTGTGGCTTTCTCTTGGGATTTCTAATGGGCAAGTAACTTTCTGACAAGTTGGCACACATGGAGTGTCAGTGCCAGAGGGGTAAACAGAGGCAGTCCTTCCCTGCTCTTGGAGAAATGAGCTATTGCCTATTGGTAGACTGAGTCTCATTATATATATATAGCTTAGGCTGGCCTAGACTCACCATGTAGCCCAGGCTGGCTTCAAGCTTAGTGTCTTGGTGTGAGGTTCAGACAGGAGCAAATCAGCTGCCCAATAAAGGGCAAGACAGACATCTGAGTGGTCAAGCCTGTCTTTCCCGGGGACTCCTCATTCTGCTCTGTGTTGGTTTCTCCCGTGGATTTCTGTTCCGACATTTAATTGTTAATTTGTTGCTCCTTGTAGAGATCTTCCCCATTCTATCCTTCATTTGTTTACGCCATAGAAAGGTTAGAGTACGTGGTCCACGGCTCCTTCCAGATCCTGAATGCTGCACACAGCTTCCCCCTGCAGTGCTCGGAAAACTTGCCATCTCCTTCAGTGACTTCTCTCCAGCCAGCACAGCTCTGGTGCCTGCAAACTGGCTGCTCAAGTCCGTGTGAGAAGACCCAGGAGTGGGAGGCATGGATAACCTCTGCGTCTGGGTACCGCCTGTATCTCAGGAAATCAGGAGATGCTAAACCATGGCAACAGATCCGTGCTCGTTAGTTTTAGTCAACTTGATACAGACACAGACAGGAAAAGGGACTCTCGGGCTGGAGAGATGGCTCAGCTGTTAAAGGTTAGGCTCACAACCCAAATAGAAGAGAGTCACTGAGGAATTGATGGCAGTAGGCTGGTCTTTTGGCATGTCTGCAGGGCATTTTCTTGATTGCTATTTGGTGCAGGCCATGGGCCCTGGGCTGTGTAAGAAAGGTAGCAGAGCAAGCTAATAAGCAGCATCCCTCCACTGTTCCTGCCTCTGCTCCTGCTCTGGTTCCTGCCCTGACTCCCTTCAATGATGCATTATGACCAGACAGCATAAGATGTAATAAACTCTTTCCTTCCCAAGTTGTTTTGGTCATGATGTTTACTACAGTAACAGAAACAAAACAAGAACAAAACTGAATCGCATTCTTCTGGAACAGACCAGTTCTTTAATGCAAGAGCAGATACGGCAGTGATTTGCTCGGCCGAGTAATTTTCATGAACTCAAGATGCCAGAACTTTTATAGCAAATGCCCAGCAATTCCAGACTTCTGATACAACCAGGCAGTGCTATGCTAATTATGATCCAAATGCTGACTGCCTCTAACCAGCCTTAGTTCTGGTTTGTGTTCTAACACAGGCAGGCAGTGTCACACAACGCAGTCTGCCATCCACAAGGCAATTGTGGGCGTTTTAATTAATTAATTTTAAGGCAGGGTTTCATGTATCTCAGGCTGGCCTTGAACTTGTATAGGTCCACCTGTCTCTACCTCCTAAGTGCTGGGATTAAAGGCACAGCCAGCAACTTGTTATTTATTATCATTTCATGTGTGTGAGTACAGACCTGCATGTGCCTGCCACCTCACTCCTAGAGAAACCAGAGGACAACATTTAGCAGTTGGCTCTCTCCATCTACTGGGAGGGAGGCTGGAACTCAGGCCACCAGGCTTGTGACCTAAGTGCATTTACCAGCTGAACCATTTCACTGGCCCTGTGGGATGCTTTTAAACATTCATTCACAGCAGGCAGTGGGTCTGGCCAGGTGGACCCCGTGTTTGGTGTTGAAGCATGAGAGTCTTCTCCTAGCCCTGTTGCATGCTGCTGTGCCTTATGTATCATTTCCTCTGGTGACAGTGTCCTGTCTTGGGTTCGAGGCCACCCATAAACGTGAGGTTGGCCGAGTAGTTTCTCCTACAACACGTTCCTTCTCCCACCCACACCTGCAGGATGTGTGACCACATGGGCCTGCAGAATTACCGAATGTCACTAATTCAGAGGCCTAATCGTGTGGTAGAGATTTGGGGACAGACGGGGTGGGGTGATGGGCTGGCCAACATGGACACATTGGGCAGACAGGCTGTGATGGCGCAGCGGGTGTCTGGACAACCTTCTTGGCCATGCATATGCATGACACAAGCCTTGGGGAGCTGGGGACTTGGCCGGCCTCCAGGAAGGACACCATATGGAAAGTGTGTGGATTTTTTTTTCAAAACTTCAAAACAAAAGAAGTGAAAAAGGAAAAAAGAAAGATGTAAAACTTAGAGAAGGGATCATGCAAGGTTACTGATGGAAAGATTCATAGTAGGGTTTTTCTAATTGTTTCAGACTCATGGGCTCAGAGTAAGAAAGTGAGGCATGAAGAGCTGGGAGCCTGAGTCCAGAGGGGGAGGAAGAGCCAGATTTCCCACGAGGCAGGCCCCTGGAGAAGGTAGTTTCTGGTTTCTGGAGGTCCTGCTGGTCCTTCTGTGGACTTCCTGTACAGAAGTCTGTGGCTTTGGGTTTCTGGTCCTTTCTGATAATTAGACAAGCTCCTGGCAGCTGGTATTTTACATAATGAGTTCTCAAAGTGCAAATGTATCAACCTAGATCATTTTTTTTAAACCTACAAGAGCCTTTAAATTTTCCTTTTGGCTTAAACCATTTATAAAAATTTAAAACCATGGTAGAAGATACCTAACGGAAAATGTGCTGTCTTAATTATGTCCTTCTTTTTTTTTTTTTTTTTTTTGCAGTGTTTATTGAAATGGAAATATTTGTATGGTTATGTTCTTTTTTTTTTTTCCTGTTGTGGCAAAAATAACATCAATTCATTTTCTTAATGATTTCCATGTTTACAAGAGAGCACTGTCAGCCTCACGCACTTGCTAGGCTACAGCCCTGCCTGAAGAAGGCTCCTACCTTTCACGGCAGCCCACAGCCACTGAGCCTCCCCCTGCAGCCCTGACGTCCCCCCTTCAGCTTCTCTACTGTGGCCACAGTCCTTTAGATGACTCATGGAAATGGAATTGTGCAATGATTACTTTTCTGTGACTGACATTTTTGCTTAGCAGGATTTTTTTCATTTTAAGGCTTAAGAATATTCCATTCCATCCATTCACCGTTTTCCTTTCTTTATCTCTGAATGGACGCTTAGGCTGTGTCCACCTCTTAGCTATCACGAATGATGCTTCAGTGGACACAGTACGCAAGTATCTCTTTGAATCCTGGGGGATTTCAAATTCTGGGGGATAATCATACCAAGGTGGGGTTGCCAGGCTGTGTATATGGCATATGGTAAAACTGTACGGTCGTTACAGTTTTAATTTCCTTGAGGAATCTTCACACTGTTTTCTGTGGCAGCTGTGCCATTTGGTAAACCTCCAATGTCCTGGAGCTCCAGGTTAGCTGTGTTACCACCCTAGCTTTACCCTTACTACACACAGTTCAGTGGTGTCACGTATTTTCACGCTGTTGTGTAACTCATCTCCAGAACTTTCCATCCTGAAAAAACTGAAACCACATGGCTTGGGTGTCTATCACTTGGAATGAAAGAACCATAGTTATACCCCAGCATAGAGCGTACCAGCTCCCAGCAGAGAGAGACGTGAGTTGAGTCTTCCCAGTGTGCCTCGGGTGTCAGTGGGCAGATATTGGCTTGGTGTAGAAAGCTGTGCCCTGGGATTTCTGAAATGAGATGGTAATAGTCCTGGAAGATGAGAGATGTTCCAGTGTCGTGGAGAAATGTATTTCAGCCAAACAAAAATGTTTTCACTCTGAATCACTTGACTGCAAGTCTGACATCCTGTGGGTGCTCACTAGGTAGACAGGGGATTCCTCCTCAGACACACCTCGGGTTCACATAAGCAGTTCCTGGCACAGAGGTTGAAGCAAGCCTTTGCTCTCGAGCTTGGAACCCAGTACCTTTCCAGATGTCTTAGGCCTGGAATAGGCTGGACTAAGACTACCATTTTCCTGTCCTTTCCTTTGAAGGAGGGCAGCTGAAGGTCACACTCCAAACCGTCTGTATGCCTCCAGAGGGAATCCTTCCCAGGGAGTTGGGGGAACAAATGCTTGGCTACATGTGAAGGCTAAAGACACCCTTGTAATAATGAAGGGAGAAACTGCCCAAAATTCCAGAGGAAACTGTGACTTAGCCATAGTCCCCCGGGAAAACCAGGGTCTGTGTGTGATGCGGTCTCTCCCCCTGCTGTCTCCAGAGAGTCCATTAGTCATTTGTAGTTTATTAGCTAATTATGCATGGCCAAAGGAGTATGAGTCACTTCATTTAGATGCCAGCATTTCACAAAGTCTGTCAGAGTGCTTTCTGATGGGTTCTGGGGGTGTTTAGACAGCACAGGGGATAGCTTTGGGGGACCAGAGGTACCTCATATCTCTGCCTAGCGAGCAACTGTCTGCCTCCTCTGACCACACCCCTGCTGTTTTGTTTCCACTCACCTCTGGTGGCACGAATCTAGCAGATCATCCTGCTTCTGGATGACACAGAGTCCCCTGCTCACCCACTCGGCCTGCTGTAGTCAGCGGGCTGGCCAGGAACTTGAGAGCATGGTTCTGAAAAACCTGGCTGTTTGCCTTGCTCCCAGCTCCCTAGAGGGCTGAGAAATGCCAGGCCTTAGAACTCAGTGACTTTGTTTACCCAAGAGAGGTACTATACGTGGACACAAGATCTAGGGTGCTCTTTACACTGTGGTATTATCAGCAAAGGACAGCGCACAAATTCAACCAAGGGATAGAGAGAGAGCTGAGGAAAATGTGCCCTCTCCAAAAGCAGGGACCAAGCAGATGTGAAGATCAGCTTAGGGTTCATTTATGGTAGGAAATTGGTATAGAAAATGCTATAAGGTTTTTCCATGGAAAAATTATCTGTCTGTCTCTGTCTCTGTCTCTCTCTCTCTCTGTGTGTGTGTGTGTGTGTGTGTGTGTGTGTGTGTGTGTGTGTGTGTAGATATGTCTATATACAAGCATGTACAAATCTTGCTTAATGATGGGACTGTATTCCAAGAAATGTGTCACTAGACCACTATATTGCTGTGTGACCATCATAGGGTGCGTCCACAGCCTAGAAGAGACAGATCAACCACTTGATATGACCTCAATGCAATCAAAAGACACAGTAAACAGAGCAACACAGCACAGTCTCACGGGTAGAGGGCTATACTCTAAAATAAAGACACAAATCTAGTGTAGTAAGAACATAAAGGACAAGATAGCATTCATGATGATCACCTAGCATGCTGGCTGTGGTTGTGTGTGCTTCTTTGTGTCTGCACCCTGGCAACTCTTTAGACATGTGAGTCATGTATCAGGTATTTGACTGTGTCTGTCTAGTTGACTATATATAATATATAACATATAACATATAACATAATATATAATATATATTTGGCAAACATAAATATATAAATAAATGGCATACAGCTGATTATAGATTTGATATCTGTATTGAGTGTGGATTCATATATATTTGTATCATGGTGAGGGATAGCAATTACCCAGAACTACATGTCAAATGGATAACTCAGAAGCCTCAGGTTCTTACGGACAAAAACTCCCAGTTCACTTGTTCTCACACGTGACTTCCTGATGGAGCATAGGGCTGGATTTGGGATTCTCACTCTGCTTTGTCTGAATCAGATGTTCTACTTATGTCCTGGTTGTAGTTTTAGCCAACTTGATACAAACTCAGGTCATCGCTAAGAGGGAATTTCAATTGAGAAAATGCCTCCATTGATTAGCCTGTAGGCAAGATGTGGGGCATTGTCTTGATTGATGTTTAATGTGGGAGGATCCAGCTCACTGTGAGTGATGCCATCCCTGGGCAGGTAGCTCTGAGTGCTAAAAGAAAGTAGGCTGAGCAAGTCACAGGGAGCAAGCTGGTAAGCAGTGTTCCTCCATGGCCTCTGCATCAGTTCCTGCCTCCAGGTTGCTGCCTCCAGGTTGACACCCTGACTCCTCTTCATGAGGCATGTGATCTGGAAGAGTAAGCAAAATAAACCCTTTCCTCCCCAAGCTGCTCTTGGTCCAGTTGTTTTATCACAGGAACAGAAGACAGATGAAGATAATTGGTTAAAAGTTCCTATTGAGCAATTACAGGCACGTGAGTTCTCCCACCTGTTTCAGATGCTCGCTCTGCATCCGACTCTGCTCCCGGGTACCACCCTTGCACCATCAGCTCTGCTTCTCTTGTCTAGGACAGATTTTAATAAAGCTGCTGCATGTGGCTGAGGACTTCAAGTCTGATTTCCACTGTTTGGAGTCCTGGGGGAAGGAAAGCCTTGTTTAATTCAATTCATAACACGATTCATCCAACCATAAACCTGATGACTTCAGAGGACAGAGGAGGATGCTCCAGAGCCCGGTCACGAAGTGGCAAGTCCTTCTCTGGCTTGCCAGCAGGTGAGGCTCTTAGGGGCCTGACTGGTTCCTCTGCTTCTATGAAAGTCGCTTCAGAAGCATGTTTCTATTGGAACTTTTCCCCCTTTCCTCCAAGGCTCTGCACTTCCCACATGGGTAGCAGGTTGGGTAAGTTGTCTAAAATCACAAGGCTAAAAATTTATCAGAAACCTGGACTAACTCAGCTCTCCTGGTTTTATGTCAAAGAGAACTAGCTATTGTTTAAAATAAACAAACAAAACTCATTTGCCATATGGTAGATTTCCACTTGAGTACTCCATATTCACCAGCCGAGTCCAAGGAAATAATTCTACATATCTAAACGGGGGAAATCTCCAGCCCTGATGTATTTATCGCTGCATAATTTATAATTTAACATCTTGAATCAAATTAAATACATACTAGTTGGGGAAAGATTGCTATCAATAGCAGAATGATTATTAGAAAACTGTTTAAAAAAAGGTTATTGCTCAAATAACACTAACGCCCACAAATGCTGAGCAACATCCAGCTGAATAAAAATAATTGTATGTAGAAAGCTGCTTGATTATAACTTTATGAAAATGTGTACATGAAAAGGTAGAAGAGCAAACTGTGTGGAAAGGCTGTCTCCATATTCACCAACACTTCACTGGGCATGCTTTGATTTGATGTTTGGGGCTGTGACATTTCCTTCTCTTTAGTTCTTGCCCGAATATTTGGTAATGAAGATGATTATTACACAGACCTGGGGGTTGAACCGAGGTCTCTTTCACGCATGTTAGGCAAATGTAAGCACTTTACACTGAGCTATATAAACAGCTTTTCTTTTCACTTTATGTTTGGAGACAGGGTCTCACTGAGTTATCCAGGCTGGCCTGGAACCCATTCTGTAGCCGAGGTTAGCCTTGAAGTTTAAGATCCTCCTGCTTCTAGCCAAGCAGTAGTGGTGCATGTCTTTAATCCCAGCACTCGAGAAGCAGAGGCAGGTGGATATCTGTGAGTTCGGTCTACAGAGAGAGTTCCAGGACAGCCTGGGCTGTTCCACAGAGAACCCCTATTTCAAAAAACAAAACAAAACAAAAACAAAGAAAAAAATGGAAAAATTCTCCTGCCTCAGACTCTGGAGGGATGGAAATGAGATTACAGTTTGCACTTCCAGGCTTGACTAATGTATCATTATTAATCAATTCTTCCTAAGTCTTAAATAGTGGTTTAGCCTATTCTCTAAGGTTACCTTCATTCATTCGGAGGGAGAGATTTGCATGCTGAAGTGGTTGGGAAGAGCCTTCAGGACTAGTGTCTATGAAGGGTGAGGGATGCAGAATTCTTACTATTTTCTGTGCATATGCATACATTCTTAAAATGCATGTAGACAGAGTTAGAACATTCACAACTCATATATATGGCCATCTGATCTAGCTAAATGAAAATATTATTAGTTCTGGTATTTTAATGATTACTATCCACTTCTAAATTTCGAACATGTTTAATTTTAATCTTTCTAATGCATTCTTCATGCTTACTTGGCCACATGACCCTTGAAAGTCATGTAGCCTTTTGCTATATAAACAATGCCTAGAAGAACACAACTGCATATATGTCTTCAGGTACATAATCTTAGGATCAATCCCTAGAGAGAATTGCATCTTAAAGCATAATATAAGAACTTTAAAAAGTTTCCAGGGCTGGTCAGATGGCTTAGCAATTAAGAGCACTTATTGCTCTTGCAGAGGACCCGGGTTCAGTTCTCAGCATCCATCTGGTGTCAGTAACTCCAGCCCAGGGAATCTGATGCCCTCTTCTGGATGCCCTCTTTTGATGTCTTAGGGATACTAGGCATGCATGTGATATACACGCATATATGCAGGATGGTTTAGGGTTACTATGGCTGTGATGAAATGCCATGACCATGAGCAACTTGGGGAGGGAAGGGTTCATTTGGCTTATCCCTCATTGTCACTGTTCATCACCAAAAGAAGTCAGGACAGGAACTCAAACAGAGAAGGAACCTGGAGGCAGGAGCTGATGCAGACCATGGAGGGGAGCTGCTTACTGCCTTGCTTCCAATGGTTTGCTCAGCCTGTTTTCTTATAGAACCCAGAACTACCATTTCAGGGGTAGCTCCACCCAGAGAGGTCTGAGCTTTCCCACATCAATCACTAACTTTAAAAAATGCCCTAGAGGCTTGCCTATAGCCTGGTCTTATGAGGCATTTTCTCAATTGAAGCTCCCTCCTCTCCAATGACTCTAGCTCATGTCAAGTTGACATAAAACTAGCCAGCACGAAGGCAAAACAACCATACCCACAAAATATATAAAATACGAATCTACAAAAAATTTAAAATAATAAAAAAAAATTCAGCTGGATATTCTAGTGCCTGTTGCTCGAATGTTAAAAGGTCTTATTAATAAAAAATCTGGAGCCTGAAATTGGGGTAAATGTTGAAAGATCAGAGAAGCAGAGCAAGCCACAGCCACCACCTCTTACCTCACCAACTCCTCAGCCTGAAAGAGCCTCTAGTTGAAAGAGACACTTATGCCAAAAAGCCTTTAGTTCCTGTCTCCTCAGGCCTTATGTACCTTTCTCCACCCACCCATCACTTCCTGAGATTAACGGCATGTGTGCTGTCCAATATTGGGATTAAAGGTGTGTGCCACCACTGCCTGGCTCTGTTTTCTCTCCTAGACTGATTCAATCTCATGTAGTCCAGGATGGCTTTGAACTCACAGAGATCCAGATGGATCTCTGCCTCCTGAGTGCTAGGATTAAAGGTGTATGTCACCACTGCCTGGAATCTATGTTTAATCTAATGGCTTGTTCTGTTCTCTGATCTTCAGGCAAATTTTATTAGGATACACAATACATCACCACAAGTGCCCACCTGTAATTCCAGCACTTGGGAGTCTGAGTTCTGCAGAAGGGTCAGGCATTCCTACGGTATATGAGAATCTGTCTCAAAACCTATAAACAAACAATAAATAAATACATTCCATTATCAAGTGCCTTTACTCTTTATTTTCGAAGCTGTTTCACAATGAGTTTATTGGTTTTGCTTGTCGTGATGAATGTGTACTTTTAAAAACAATTACTTCTTTTACTTTAAAATTTTTTTGTTTATTTATTTTTTTTTATTTTATGTCTCAACCAGTTTTCCCTCCTTCCTCTCCTCCAAGTCCCCCCCACCCCCATCACTCCTCCTCCTCTGTCGGGTGGTCGGGGTGGGCAGGAGCCTTTACTCTTAAGATGAGGAAGTGTTTTGTCTGAGAACTGTGCTGATGAGACCATCCTATCAGTGCTGTGAGGATGTGCTTGCTGAGTCCTGTCCCATGTCCCCTATAATAATCAGCTTTGCAGCTGCTGTGATAACACCATGACCAAGGCAACTTATAGAAGGAAGGGTTGGTCTTGGGCTTGTGGTTATGGAGGGTTAGAGTCCATCACCATCACGACAGACAAGCATGGCAGCTGTAGCAGCAAGCTGAGATCTCACATCTCTGGCTTCACAAACAGGAAGCAGAGACCGCTAACTGGGAATGCTGCACGACTTTGGAATCTCAATTCCCACCTCCAGTGACATACTTCCTCCATTAAGGCTAGACCTCCTAAACTGCCCAAACAGCTCCACCAATTGGGAACCAAGTATTCAAATCCTTGAGACTACGGGGCACATCTCATTCAAACCACCACATCCCTTTAATGGAGGTTCAGAAGAGTTGATGTGGTGAGCCCCATAGAGATATGCATCCCGAGGTAGCAATCTGCCCCTGGTCCTTGTCTCTCTAGTGGAAGCACTGACGCCCTTTTGGCAGAGGGCAAGTTCACCCTCAGCTTGTAACGGAGCCACAGTTGTCTGCTGTGCTGTTCTGCTGCTGGTGTCCGGCACCAGCTGTAACATGGCCACACTCTCCTGGCTCCTGGGTAGTCATGTCGCCAGGAGCAGGGGGAGTTTCTCAGAAGGTTGTGCCCCGCAAATGTGAGACTCCCATCAGGGCCACGATGTGCAGTGTCAACTGTAGGGACCACCACTTGCCTATGTGTGGCAGACACTGGTGATTCTCAGCAAATCCATGTGGACATGAGTGCACTCTGGCAGTTATTGGGGCAGTTTGGTGGAATTTGCTGACTTTTCTCCTAAGTATATGAGTTAAAATTTCCTGTCATCTATGAAATTAGGTGTGGTCATATGACTTGCTTTCATCAGTGAAATGTTAGCCTGTGTCTCTTCCAGAGAGAAGTTTAAGAGCTAGCCTATATGATTGGTTCCTTTCCTACTGTGGCACGGAGACTGGCCGCATTCAACGTGCCAGATACTCTGTCAATCAGGATCTCAAAGTGAGGGCACATAACTGAACCTAGACAACCTGTGAGTCATGGGGAGTTTGAGTGAGCAAAGTTCTTTATTTTACTTATTTTTTATGTTCTTATTAACATACGTTAATCGACAGCTAGTTACTATAAGACGTGGGTGGTATGGGATTGTCAATATAACATAGCCTATCCTGTTCTGATAAAAACCTGACCTCAGAGTGGCCATTCACTCCTCAAAGTCAACTGATAATAATGGAAGAATCAGGGAGTGTCCTTAAATACTTGGGCTGCTGTCTGCCTGTTCTCCACTCCAGGGGCTTAACTAGTCATTGGTTCTGAACTGGAATGGAAGGGGCAGGAACCAAAAGCTCTTTTCTTTGGGAGTAGGGCTCCAGGATATCAGACGGATGGATATTTCATTATGTGGGTGCACGCGCGCGCGCGCGCGCACACACACACACACACACAC
The DNA here is from genome assembly GCF_004664715.2 of Peromyscus leucopus. NCBI lineage: Eukaryota > Metazoa > Chordata > Mammalia > Rodentia > Cricetidae > Peromyscus > Peromyscus leucopus. The sequence continues at coordinate 78,279,208 of NC_051067.1, forward strand.
ACACACGAGCATTCTAGAGGAGATTGGCTTAAGAGAACGAGACTCAGACAATATCCTCAGGACACTATCTCTCCATCACTTCCCTCTGCTTTCATTTGTGTGGCTTTAATCTCACACAGCCCCGTGCCTTAGGGGACCGCAGGTTCCATCTCTAGTTTAGCACCCCAGTGGGGATGCGTTTTTGTCCTCAGCAACAAGCCTGGATGAAATGACGAGTGTGAATGTGACTGTGGAGGAAATGGAATCCACACACTGTTGTGCAGCAGGTCAGCACTGGCTCTTAAAATTTTCAAAGCTGCCCCTGTCACTGCAGAAGGAAAGAATCAGGATACCAAGGAGAGACACAACTTCAGAGTTCAGGTCCCAGCGACAAATCCCAGGGCAGCCTGAGAAATAGAGCCATAGCCATGAAGAATTGAGGCTACCTGCAAGGAATACTGGGGTCACACCCATGGAGCACTGGGATTACACCGTGGAGCACTGGGACCACACTAGTCAAGCTTTGAGGACCACACCATGGTGTATGGGGTCAAACCATGCACACTGGAACTCTGGCAGCAGGTGTGGCCACAGGGTCAGGAAGCATCTGTGCTTCAAGCTGTGGCTCCTGTACATGCAAACAGAGAGGTGGCTCCCAGTTAGGCTTCTGCCCTAGGAGTGATACTTGACCCCAAGAGGACTTCAGGAGCATGTCTGTGTAGTATGACTCTGACTAATTTGAGGCGGGAGATGCTATGCCAGACTAGAACCAGATTCTCCCGCACACATGATGATACTTGGAACAGAGACTCAGAAGTATGGCCTCGATCACTCTTTTAGCTGTAATATTTTATTGAACATATACCCTGTGCTTGACATTCCTCTAGGGACTGAGGCTTGATATCAATGGATGTCAATGTAGATTGCACGGTGAGTGTGTACAAACAACAATCAGTTCTGATGCTAACTACTATGAAGGAAATATAACAGGGAAATGTGGCAAAGAATGGCCAGGTTATCTTAGACACTTCTTGGAGAAGGGCCATTGGAGCTAAGACTGCTGGGCGGCCTTAAGCACAGGAAGACTTAGGGATGGGGCTTTCTGGAAGGAGGAAAAAGCAAAAGTCCCTGGAGGTGGAGAACTTGGCATTCGGTAATGTTGGAGAGAAAGTGAGTGAGGGCAGAGGATGGAGAGCAGGAGGAGAGACAGGAAGTGGATGTGGCAAGGCAGACAGGGATGGAACTGGCCAGCCCTTGTTGGCCATGGCACAAGGTTTCACTTTTGTCCTCCATGCTCTAGACACCACACAGGACTCATTGCCACAGGGATTCCTGGAGCTGTCCAATGACCTGTCCTTCTCTGGAGTTGGCTCCTGCCACCAGCAAGTGAGCTGGTCCCTTGCTCAATGTCCTCTCTCAGGCTCTGTGCACTCGGAGTGTCAGCCAAGTGTGGCTTCTGCAGGACCAGGCTCCCCTTCCTCCCACTGAAAACATCTGGTCCAGTGCACAAGGGTGTCTGGACAGGTTTCCCTTAAGTTTCCGGAGCCTGGAATGACAATTCTCATACAAGGAGATTAAAGAGAGAGTATCCCTAGAGGAGCCTTACAAAGAAATGAGAAAGCTGAGCTGAGAAGGTACCATGAAGAATCATTTTAGCCGACTGTTGGTTCATATGGTCATCTTGAAGCATAAGAAGCAGATTTTGCATCTGCTGCCAGTCACTGCCTGCGGGGCTCTGCAGGCCACAGGTAAAAACTCTAAGCCTCAGGCTTCTCCAGACAGATGATTCTCACCAGTCAAAGACAGGCCTTCAGAGAAAGGCACAACTGGGGATGATCAGCAGCCTGAGCTTGGAGTGGACCCAGTTTGTAATGCGTCCATTGGAAAAGTCTTAGTTGGGTACTGTAAGGAGCAGTCTACATTTCTTTAGAGGAAAGCTTGGAGCTGGGTCAAAGATTGAAGCAGATGTAGATCAGATGCTCCAGACTGGTATCAGAAGCCAGTTAGTCCCTGGATCCTTGCTGTAGGTGAATTGTACATAATGCTAGACTTGTTGGACCAGTTAGGATGGGGGCAGGGAAGGAAAATGGGGCACCTTCAGGCCTGTGCTTTGTAAGTGATGTCACCTTTGTGGCTGCTCAGCCACTCTCTGCATTTTACAGATGGTAACAGTGTCCTCAAGGCTGTGTGGCTGACCTACAGGACATTGCTGGATAGTTAGTAGATGTCTTAATCACTGTTCTATAGCTGTGAAGAGACACCATGACCAAGGCAACTCTTCTAAAAGAAAGTATTTAACTGGGGACTGGCTTACAGTTCAGAAGGTTAGTCCGTGATCATCATGGCAGCGAGCATGGTGGCAATATGGTGCTGAAGTAGTATCTGAGAGCTACATCCTGATCCACAGGCAGTGAAACCTCAAAGCCCAACCCTAGTGACACACCCTCCTCCAACAAGGCCACACCTCCTCCAACAAAGCCACTCCTCCTAAACCTTTGCTGACAGCATCAGCAGACTAAGCATACAAACACTTGAGCCTATAGCGGCCAATCTCGTTCAAACCACCACAGCAGGAAAACTAGAATTTGAATTTAACCACCTTCAGACTTGACTCCGGTAGTGGCTCAAAAGTGGGAGTGAATGTCAGCCTCAGAGGCCCCGTCTCCAGAGCCCCATGGTGGCCATCACCATCTCCCTGGAGGACTGCATAGGTTGCGGTGGTTTTCTTTTGTTTGTTGTCTTTTTCTTTCTGAGAGAGGGTCTTATATACTGCAGGCTGGTCTCGAAGGCACTGCACAGCTGAGGATGGCCCAGAGCTTTCTTTGATCCTCCTGCCTCTGCCTCCCAGATGCTAGGATTGCAGATGTGCACCATCACACCTGGCCTGTAGTTTTTCACTTACGTGTTATTCATCTGCCCCTCTGGTGGAAGCACAGAGGTTTACTCTTGCCTGTAGTTTTGTGCCCCGAGTCTTGTCAAATGCAGCCACAAAATATTAGATTGAAAATTCCAGAAACCAAAAGCTCCTAGGTTTTGTTTTCTTTTATTTTTGTTGGCACATCCTTTATGTGATGCTCGGTAAGCATAGGAGTTATTTTTCCTTGTAGCTGTGACAGAATACCTGGAAAAGGTGCATTGAAGAAGGGAGGGTTTATCGTGGCTGCCAGCGTGAGAGGACGTCATGGTAGGAAGTTATGGTAGCAGAATGGAAGGTCAAATTGCATTCATAGTCAAGAAGCGGACCAAGATGAATGTCGATGTTCTCATGGTCTCCTGTTCATTCAGTTCAGGATCCCAGCCCAGGGAATGAACGGTGCCCCTTACAGTTGAGGTGAGTCTTCCCACCTCAATTAACCCAATCTGGGAATTTCTTTAGAGACATAGGAAGAAGTTTGTCTTCTTGGCAATTCTAGATCCTGTCAGCTGAGATCTTAATCATCTCAAGACACTCCTTGTCAACTTGACACCCACTTTTTGCATATTTCAATTCTTTTGAGAATGCAATAATATCATTTCCCTCTTCCATTTCCTCCTTCTAAACACTCCCATATACCCCTCCTTGCTCTTTTCCAAAGTCATGACCTCTTTTTTCATTAGTTACTGTTACATTCATATATGTAATACATATATACATATACATTCCTTAGCACATAAATATAGCCTGCTCAGTCTGTATAATGTTACTCATATGTGTGTTCTCAGGGCTGACCATTTGGTACTGGATAACCGGTTGGTTTCTCTTCCCTCAGTTGCCTTAGGTTCTTTGTGTAGAGCTGAGGCTTCGTGGGATCCCCCGTCATCTTCAGCGTGTCTGTTGCTGTTGTCCTTGCTCAGCCCATGGTTGGGCAGTCACATGGGTAAGACTATGGGTGTAGCTTCTGACCTTACTGGAGATGTAGTCTCACAGCAAACTCCCTGATCCTCTGGCCCTTACCGTCTTTCCGTCCCCTTTCTCAACGTTCCCTGAGCCTTAGGTGCAGGAGTTATTGTAGATAAATCCTTCTGCTACTGGGATCCACAACTCTGCATTTTGATTGGTTGTAGTTGTCAGTAATGGTCTCCATCTGTTGCAAAGAGAAGTTTCCTTGATGGAGGGTAAATACTTCACTTATCTGTGGGTATAAGGAGAGATACTTAGAAGGTAGTTAGGGATTATGCTGGTTTAGTAAGATGATGATTGTAGGTTCCCCTCTGAGATCTATGACTTTATTAGGCCTGGGTAGTTGGCTAGATTTCCAGTACTGAGGATGGATGATTTCCCTCTTATCAATCAGGCCTTTAGTACAATGAGAGAGTTGTTGGTTACCGCCAAGGTGTGTGTGACACCACTGTATCCTCAGTGTTATTGTGCAGTGTTAGCTGTTGTGGTGGTTTGTAGGCATCATAACTAGGCAGGGGTGTTGTTTGTTTTCTGTTTTGGTACCATTGAATACAGTACTCAGGGAGAGGGCTTTCAGGTCAGTTCCAGCTCAGGGGCTTTGGGCCATGAGTTTGAGGTGTATGATGTCTTCAGCAGCAGGGACTTACCTTCCACCTCTTGAGGGCAACAAGGGTAATAGCAATAGCCTATGATGTTTTGGGAGTCTCTTGCACAACCCTCACCAACAACTCAAGAAGTGGATTCTCGTGCCTGGTGTTGGGGGTTGTTTTGTTTGCTGTTTGTTTGTTTTTTGATGGTCTTTGGTTCTTGGAGAAGGATGAGAAATTTTAATTTATTATTTTTTTCTTCTCATAATTTTTTTCATTGATTCTTTGGGAATTTCACATCATGTACCCCAATCCCACTCATTTCCCAGCTCTTCCATGTCTGCCTTCCCCTCTTATAGCCTCCCTGCAAAAAGAAAATTTAAAAAAAATTCATTTCGCTCCTTTGTCTTTCCTGCCTCTCCATCATACATTAATTTATTGTAGTGGCCTTGGGAGCTGCAGTATGTCATGAAGTATTTTCTTTTGCCCAAACAGCTGTCCTTGCAAATATTCATGGCAATGAGTTGTTGGTCTGGTTCAAGGCCTCTGGCTCCTGTTACACCATCAGTACTGAACCCTCACCAAAACTCCTCCCAGACATCCTGCTGTTGCCCCGGTCATGGTGATCCTGCGGCTATGGTTCAGGTCCCTTCATGAACTCCAGCAGGTCATAGATGGGGTAGATATTGGGGTGGGCCAACTCAGAGCCCTGGATGTGGGCCTGGGTTGTAGCTGAGCTGGTCAGTCCAGGCCTCCACCAGGAATGCCCCTCTCAGACAAGGGTCAGGACCAGCTCTCCCATATGCGGGGTGAGGGGTGGGGCCAGCTCTCCTGTTGTGGTGGCCAGTCGGGGGAGGGAACAGTTCTCCAAGGGCCATCCCAGGTTGAAGCCAGCTTTTCTGCACCCACACCATTAGGACTAGTTCTCCCAAGAGGGGGGATTTTAATTTAGATGATATATGTATATTTATATACAGACTATGTGTTATAGGTTTCTTCAGTTAGTACTATGATTACTTAGGACCTTTTTAGACATCCTTAGTATTATTTTACCCTCCTTTCTTCTTCTATATCTGTCTTCTACCCCTAATTATTTCCCTTTTCCCCCGAGCAGATCACTCATATCCTGCTATTCCCCTCTACTGCTCCCCTACCTCTTTGCTGGCAATGGTCCTTTTTCACTTTCCTTGTTTCTGCAGTTACTATGGGATGTGCACTCACATCTGAAGATTGGGAGCTAAAAGCCCCCAGTAAGAGAGAACATTTAAATCTTTTGGGGTCTGCGTTACTTCACTTAAGTATGATCTTTTCTATCTCTATCCATTTATCTGCAAAGTTCATGATTTCTTTTTTCTTTACAGCTGAATACTACTCCATAGTGTATATGGACCACATTTTCATCATCCATCTGTAGGCTGAAGAACATTTAGGTCTCTTCTGTTTCCTAGCTAGTGTGAGGAGAGCAGCAATGAGCATGGCTGAACAGGTGTCTGTGGAGCAGGATGTCAAGCCCTTTGGATGCATGCTTTGCTGGCCTTTGCCATTCTAATGGGGTAAGATGGAATCTCAAAGTTGTTTTGATTTGCATTTCCCTAATTGCTAACAATGGATGAATAATTTTTGAGATATTTCTTAGTCTTTTTTCCCTTCTTTTAAGAACTTTTTTTTCAGGTCTCAGTCTCACTTTTCCAATGGGTATTTTATTTTTTGTATTTGTTTGTTTTACTTACTTTTTAAATTCTCTGTATATTCTGGATATCAATACTTTATCAGATATATAGCTGGCAAAGATTCTCTCCCATTCTGTGGAGTTCCTCACTACCTGATTTCTTTCTTTTTTCTTTCTTTTTTTCTTTCTTTTTCCTTTCTTTCTTTCTTTCTTCCTTTCTTTCTTTCTTCTTTAAGTAAATAGAATAAACTTTTTATTCTTATTTATTCTTTATTTATTTAACTTATTTTTTGATTCTTTGTATATTCTGGATATCAATACTTTATCAGATGTATAGCTGGCAATCATTCTCTCCCATTCTGTGGAGTTCCTCATTACCCAGTTGACTGTTTCTTTAGCTGTACTTTTTAGTTTTATGACGTGCCATTTGTCAACTGCTAGTCTTACTTCTTGGTCAAATGGAGTCCTATTCAGAAAGCCCTTTCCTACATCTATATGGTGTAAGGTATGGCCTATTTTTTTTCTGTCAGTTTCAGGTTTCACTTTTATGTCTCTGATCCATTGGAGTGAGTTTTTTTGCAAGGCGATAGATATGGATCTAATTTCTTCTTGTGCATGTGAGCACCCAGTTTTCCCAGGACCACTTAGACAAGTAAAGATGCTTTCTCTTCTCCAGCATAGGTCTTTGGCCTCTGTCAGGTATCAGATCGCTAATGTTCCGTGTACTTATTTGGGTCTTCAATTATGTTCCTTTGATCTACACTGACACCCACTGTTAACGCATCACTTTCCAACCCTTGTCCTGTAGGAGCATGGCCATCTGGTTATTCAAAATGCATTCGGTCCTACTTCAAGAGTGCTAATATTCCTTAGAAGTCCCAACATTGTTCAAAAATGTAAGTGCAGAGTCCTTCTGAGAATCAGACAGTGTCTGAACAGTGAGGCCCTATAACATCAAGAGCAAGTCACAGAGTTGTTTTCTTTTCTCTTCCTCCTGCCCTGCTCTCCGAGACAGGATCCCTATGTGGTCTCCTGTCACTGCCTCTCAAACGCTGGGATTACAGGTTTGAGCTGCCTTGCCCATCTCAACCATGTACCTTTCTCTGTGCTGGGTAACATGTAAAATCCTCTCTCTCTCAATTGCTATTTTGAGTCAACTAATCATAGTAAACTAGCTGCCTTTCTGTGCTGCAAGGCATTAGATGTTATTCCTCTCACTCTGCTTCATCTCTGTCTACCCACACCATTCCAGGAAGCGAAAGGAAACCTCACAACATTCAGCTCCATCCTGCATCTCCCACAAGCCTGTCCTATCTTCTCTGTATATGCTACCCACCCTTTAGTCACTTAATGGCTGCCTCGGTTACCTCAAGACTGCAGAGCTGGCACTACCTGTGGTCTCAGGTATCCACTTGAGTATTTGAAACAGACCTACCATAGACAAGAAGGGGTGAGCCTATCTTCCCAACTTGGCATTTCTCTTCCTTTCCCATTGCTCATCTCCAGCAATCGTGGAGCCAAAGAGCAGCCTGCAGAGGCTGAGGGTGGGCACAGCAGGGACTCATATTCACTTACTCCTGCTGGATCCTTTAGACCTTGGCTATGACTGCAAAGACCACACAGATGGCTTGGGCTTGTGGGTAGAGTAGGGTGGTTCTGAATTTTCTCTTTATTCACAGTATTTTCAATATGTACATAATGCTTAAGATACTCTTAGCTTAAAAAAATTAACTTATATTTAGAATCTCAAGACAGTTGAGATGTCATGGTTATTGTGGTAAATAGAAAATAGTATTCATGAGTGTAGCTTGGGAAGATAGTAAAATCTCTAAGCGTTAAATTCTCCTTGTAGATCAGCTGTGGTATAGGTTTTAACTGGTTAGACAGCCGTAGTTAAGTACTAGCTTGGGTTTCAGGAGAGCACAGTGTACTTCCAGTCCTTATACCAGCATAGCAATGTTTAATATCTGTTGATTGTATACTGAGCCAAGATTCCTTTCCATGATCTACTCAGCTTCTCCCTCCTGCCCCCCAAGAAACCAGCATTGGGGTAAGGCTTTACGGACACATGGTATCTTCTTTTCAGGTGAAAGCGAGTGTCAATAATAATGATATTCCAACTTTAAGAAGCTGGTGTAGATAGAATTATAGGCTAAGAATATTCTTTGTGCTTCTCAATTCATAATAGAATGTATCTTTGTTACTCGGGTATCTTCTGATTGAGACAGAGGCCAAAGCTGGTGTATCTTGGTCCTAAGGAAGCTGTTGCTTCCACCTAAGAATTCTCAGAGTGGCTTCAGGCATGGCTGCATCCAGTTGTCAATCGTGTCCTAAGAGGTCTGTTTTCAACTCTTATCTCCTCTGTTATATTCTGCATTTTCTACCACTGCATGCTCTTCCCACATGGTGGCTCTAGGCTTACATCATGCTAGACTCCTTGGTAGAAGAGATCCTCTTCTTTCTCATAGTTCCTTTGAAAGCCCAGGGGAAAGTGTTCATCGACCCCTTAAAGCCACATGCCTATCTTGAAGGTTATGGTCTTCACCAAGGCCCTGGAATATGGTCCTCTGATTGGCTATATCCAACTACTATCTGGGTATCCCCAGGTACTGACGAGCCAGGAGGAATCAACCTCACCTGAACCCTTAGTTGGTACAGACGGATTTAAATGAGGAGCTGGGCAGCAGAGAGCAAATGTTCAGTCCACCTGTGAGCACAGCAGCTTTGCTCTGCAGGTCAGGAGAAATGCAGAGGACAGCAGGGAACGGAACATTGTCAAATGTGCTGACGATGTTCGGGGAGGGGCTCCCACTGGCAGCCCCGAATGCAATCAACCGGCTGCATTTGCCAACCCCAGCACCTGTCATATTTCATCTTCTTTTAAATAACTTCAGGGATATGAAAGTCATAAAAGCAAGCCCAGGTGAGGTCAGAAGTCACCAGCTCCTGTGTGCAGAGGGCTGTCACTTCTTGGCTCTTTACCCCGCCTCAAGTTTGCTTGGCCTTAGCGGGGCTGGGCAGAACCCTAGCAAGTATCATTCAAATGAGAGCCGTGGGTCCAAGTAGCAATAAATCAGAACTGCTTGCCCACCCCCAGGATGCACTCAAAAAAGTACAGTAAAATTACCCTCTCTGTAATTGTTCTGTATTTCTTTGACCTCACAGCAGCTAAAGTTGGCTTTCAAAGCAAAACAATATTACAGTGCTGGGGAGCAACATTTTAATGAACACCATAGGGTTTACTGATGACTGTTAATGAGTGAAGAATGAGCGGCCTGCAGGAACCTCCTATCTATCTTTAGAAAGCTGCCCTGGATGATGGAGGGTGGAGGGCGATGGAGCCATCCCAGGCCTGCAAACGGAAAAACAAATACATCATGTGTTTAAGGTCAGGCAGAATGTGCACTTCAGGAGCTAACCAAAACTCATTTGTACCTTTGCTTGTGTCCTTTTCAATCAACAGCAGCCTTTAAAATCAAGATGCAGCAACTTCTGTCTATAAGTGTTGTTACGATTAAAGAAATGAAAATCAACAGACACTTTAATCTCTTTGCAGCCCTTCACCTGACTGATAGCGTGGTTTAGAGTCTGCTTGATGGGGAAGGTCCTTTAGTGCCAGAGTACTTTGTGTGTGTGTGTGTGTGTGTGTGTGTGTGTGTGTGTGTGTGTGTGTGTGTGTGTGTGCATGTGCTGGAGCTGGGGGTATACACCAGTATTTAAGGACCCACACATTAACAGGTTCACAGTCTCAGGGATGAAGAATAATTTTGCTATCCAAAGCTCTTTGTGCTAAACTGGGTGTGGTAGCACATGCCTGTTATGTTAGTGTTTGAGACACTGAGGCAGGTGAAATTCAGGCCTGTAGTTTAATGTGGCTAGCTTATTTTCTTCTAGAAATAGGAATGTTCACTTTGTTAGCTTGTTAAAATGAAGAGCTGGCAAGATAACAGTCTATTGCGTGTAATAAATGACACAAATATTTTTTTTATTTTATTTTAAGACCATGGTCATTCCCAGTACTCTCTCCCTCCATCCTCCTGCCACCTGGGTGCATTTGGAATGATCTAGAAACCTAGAGCAATGGAAACTCCCAGGAATCCACAAGGGTGACCCTAGCTAAGACTTACAGCAATAGGAGATATGGAGGCTAAACCAGCCATTTCCTGTAACCAGGCAAGACTTTCAGTGGAGGCTCTGGGACACCAACTCAGCCACAAACCCTTCGACCTACAATTTGTCCTGCCTACAAAATGTGCTGGGGTAAAGATGGCACAGACACTGTTGGAGTGACCAGCTGATGACTGGCACAGGTGGAGGCCCTTACCCTGAGAGGGAGCTCACCCCTGAGCGCCAGGACCCAGAAGCGGGATACCCCAGAGTCCTAGGACAAAAACAAACAACTCAATTGAGTGACCCCTAATGATATTCTGATAGACTGGTGCCTAGCTCCACTGTCATCAGAGATGCTTCCCCCAGCAACTGGTGGAAACAGATGCAGAGGCCTGCAGCCAAACATTAGGCAGAGCTCAGGGAATCTTACGGAAGAGGTGAGAAAGGATTGTAGGAACCAGTGAGGTCCAGGGCACCACAAGAAAACCAGCAGAACCAACTAACCTAGACTCACAGAGACTGAGCTGACAACCATGGAGCCTGCATGGGACCAACCTAGGCCCTCTGCATATTTGTTACAGTTGTATAGCTTGGTCTTCCTGTGGGACTACAAACAGTGAGAGTGGGGGATGTCTCTGACTCAGTTGCCTGATTTGGGGACCCATTCCTACTGCCAGATTGCCTCTTCCATCCTTGGTGGAGGAGGGGGTGCCTGGTCTCATTGCAGCTTGATATACCATGGCTGGCTGATACCCATGGAATGCCTGCCTGTATCTGAAGAGAAACAGTGGAAGAGTAGATGGAGTGGGGTAGGGTGAATGGGGGGCAGAGGGCTGGGGAGAGGGGAGGGAGGGGAAGTTTTGGTTAGGATGTAAAAACAAGAAAGAAAAAAAGACTATAGTTAGTACATAATGATCTGGCCCAAGGTATCTTGATACCAAGGCCTTCTTTCTCGACTGTGTCCAGACTACTTGGTTTTTAAATATTGTCCAAGGGATTGTACCCATATGCATAAAAATGCATCTTTTGTTGTGAATGAGTAATATGTGGACAGAATGCAGAAATCAATCAGAGCAAGATTGCAATGAGAGATCAGTCACCTTGACCTCCTCTTGATGTGTGGTATGAGATGCACCCGTGCCAACGGTGCCAACCTTGCCTGACTCTGGCTCCGTGGGCCTGAATCTGTCTTGTCCTGGCAGCAGATAGGAGCATTGGTGTGAGAACAAGCCGGTTCCCTTGTCTGCATCTCTGGGCAGGGCAGAATTCCTACAATGGGTGGGGTAGGAGGAGTCTGGTATGTTTTTACCAGCATTTGGATGCCTCTCATCTCTCTTTTATACCCAGAGGAAGTGGCTCTCTGCTGCGGAGCTTCTAGCCTCTGCCACTGACTTAGGATTAAACACCTTCAGAAAGTTTAGAACCTTTGTGTGATTAGTGAAACAAATCTACGTTTTGAAGCCATTTTTAAAAAAGCAAGATGAATTCAAAAGACACATTTTAGCCAAGCGATCGCACAGGTGGGGCAAGGAAGAACCCAGGATGATGTTGTATCTGTATCTGTGGGCGGCAGCTGATGCTACAGGCTCTGCCTTCTGCTGTCAGCCCAGGACCCACCACTCACCCACCACCTGCAGCCGCTCTCCCTCTGCGCCTGGAGAGCACTGAGCTAGCACGGTGGGTGGTGTCGTCCGCTCTGTCCTTCAGCTGCACCCGAGTGGTTCTCATCCCTGTTAGGACTCCCAGCTCACTCGGTCCTCATGCCAATGGTGTGTGGGTCCTTCCTTTCTGTCACCTTCCTCCAGGTTGGAGATTATCTTTCAGTGTTCTGAAATGTTTGATGCTTTGATGGCGTCTCTTCAGCAGTACTTCATGTCTATTGATGGGACCTGACTGTATGACTATACGTATGCATGTGCTCATGTCAGACAGACAGACAGACAGGCAGGCAGGCAGGCACGCGCGCGCGCACACACACACACACACACACACACACACACACATGCATGCACACAGGAAGAGAGAGAGAGAGAGAGAGAGAGAGAGAGAGACCTACAGATGGAGAGACACACAGAGACAGAAATTCAGAAGAACAATGACAGTCTTCCCCCGACCCCCCCCACACAAACAGGCTTAGATTGAATGCGGCTTCCTTCTTCCCCCTGAATCAAATATCACATGCATTCTTCCCAAGCAGTAAACATGCACCTGCTCCATCTTTGCCGGCCGCCGTTACACAACAGCCTATTGAATGGATGTGCTGCCATTCACTTCAACTGTCACATCATTCTGAAAGAGGCTGTGCTGTCAGGATCTCAGAGGGACCCTGGGGGGCCCCTCTCTTCATTTTACCAGGCCACATTCACTCCTCTCCTTTGGGCAGACAGTGTTGGGATACTGGAGCCTCGTGGATGGCAGTGCTGGGTGCTGGAGGCTATTTGCCAAGTAATGTGGGAGACGTCCTGGGAGCAGGGAGGTGGGGCCACACAGCCTAGGCTTTGAAGAACAATTGAGAACCTACTTCTGAAGGACTGAAGTGGGCCACTGACTCCTTGAAGCCACCCTGGACAGCCTCTTGGACAAATGACCATGCTCCTAACAGCTCAGACCTTGTGGAATGGTTCAGTCCTTAGACTGTGACTTCTGATTAAAAACTGGTCCCTTGGCCCTTCTGTCTTCTTCCTTGATTCTGTGATCGTGCCCTTTGAGGGATCATTGGTCTCAGGGGTAAAGGGAAGGCAGGCAGGCAACTGCAGCTAATTACTGAGCCCTCTCTGATTGAGCCTGGGCAATAGAACCAGCTTTTATTAACCTCACTCACAGCCTGTTAACAGTGGGAAATCTCTCCCCAGGTCCTGCCGTGGTTCTGGCTGGTTAGGATGACTGACAGGCCACTTATTACTCCTGTCTGCCCCTGCCTGGCCCCTCCAGAGGCTTTTATTAGCCCCTCCCCGGGGTGAGTTGGGGCTTGGCGAACGCTCTCCTTGAGGCAGCTCCAAGATTATGTTTTCTCACCTGAAATAACTGGCACATTTATTGTTTTTGAAAGAAAGAAAAATCTCATAATTGAAGTAAAAGAGGAATATGCTTCTGTTTTTCTGGAAGGGTGTCTTTGAGGCAGAGGGACAATTCCAGCACCCACTAGAGGGACTGCATCTCTGCAGAAGAACCTAGTCCTTCAGCTACAACTCACTCATGGAGTGCTCCTCTGCTGCAGCCCCCATTGGGTAAACCGCCTACCTAATGGCTATGGAGAAAGTACTTGCAAATTGACACCTCATTGGGCAGAAAAGGCTCTTAAAATTCTGGAACATCATCACAGGCTTGTGCTTTTCCTAATGCAATAATGCTTCCCCAGGAAAAACGCCCTGTGCACTCCGTCACTACCAAGGAGAGAATTGGACAGAGATGGTTTTCAGCAAATTGACAAACTGAGCTAAACTTTATTTAATTTAATTTCAAAAAGGATGGATCTGGAAATAACATTGCTGGTTTCACGTGCTGGAAAAATCGATGCTATGATTTTTTATCTTCTTCCTTCCTACTCCCTTGCCGGGCGGGTGTAATAAGTCATTTGGACTGGCCAAGCAAACAACTAGCTCCTGCCCCTCTGGGTTGGTGTGGCTAGCCTGGGGAGCCAGCTCTGCCTTAAGCCAGCTGTTCCTGCATACCCTGGGCAGAGTCTCCCCTGTGGGAGGAGGATTCAGAAGCGCATCTCCCACTTCTCTGGACCACATTTGATTCTGAGTGCTTTATACTTACTGTTTGGGCAAACCCTTGCTACTTGCTGAGGTGGGGCAATTTTTGTGGGGGGAAAATCTCTTCACAGATAAAGAAAGTGGGGCTTTCAGAGGGAAAACCCTCACTCGGGTGACACATGCACCGTGCAAGGGATTGGGTGTGAATCCAGATAGCTTGATTTCAGAAGCAGAATTAGCAGGTGGGGAGAGCAAGTGACCAGCAGCCCCTAGCTTTCTGAGTGCTGTGAGACAAAGCTTTTCCTGGGGAGATGCTACACATGTCTTCTCACCCTGAGAGGGAGCCGATGACAGACCAAAGAAGGGATGCCACCAAAGTCCAATTTGGTGAACCATGAGTTTTATTGGAGTTATTTACAGGAATATGGATGAGGGGTCACTTCCAGGATCAGAAATGATTCAAAAACGAGCTAGGGACCTAGAGCACCCTGCACGGCCTGCAGGTAGCCCAATGGCTGGACGGTGTCCTCTGTGTCCTCTCCAGGTGCCTCAGTTGGTCTGAGCCTCTTCCAGGCAGCTGAGCGGGTTTCTTCTTCTTACAGGCAGATGGTCTGGTCTCAGAATCTTTTTTTTTTTCCCCAGCTTGGCTTGTTTGAGAGTCGTTTTTGCAGCTTTATTGCTTACTCTGGGAAAGGGGGCCTGGTGAAATTGGTCAGTTTTAGACACTTCCGGGAGCTATTTCGAGTTGTTTGCCTCCTTTCTTAAAAAGCTTCCCTGTGGGATGGAATGTTTCGATCTCCAAGGAAAACTGTTACATGTTACTGCCCAAGCCTTGTCCCAGTCATGGTCTGGGGTTCCAAATTTCTTCAAACAAGGTCCCTAACAAGAATGTATCACAGCAAAGCTTGGTGGTAAATGTCTGTGATCTCTGCTACTGGGGAGGCCAAGACCAGAGGATGGAGTCCTAGCTGAGTCACATGGAGTTCAAGGTCAGTCTGGGCAACTCAGTGAAACTTGGTCTCAAAATAAAAAGCCAAAGGAGGACTGGAGATGTGACTCAGTGGCAGAGGACTTGCCTAGCAGGCTTGAGGTCCTGGGTTCAATCCCTAACTAGTATCACATTTAAAAAGTTAAAAAGAAATTTAAGGGAGAAATTGCACAGAGAGAATCATGCCCCAGGCTGTAAAGCTGTGGCTAGGGAAGCCATAGGCCCTCCTGGAGAACCTATCGATGTTTCCTTGATAAACTGTTGTGTTTTCAAGCCCTCTTCTAAATACTTATGATTAGATCAAAGATTTGTGCAGCTCTTGGCCTTGATTAGAGTCTCATTACGGAGGGTAAGGGTTAGTGTGGAGACTCTTAACTGTTCAAAATGCCAGGAGTAAGCAGCTGTGAGTATTCAGTCATAGGCGGAATATCTATGTTATCACCCTCTCCAAGGCTCGGAGAACATGGAGTGAAAGGGGCCAGAAAGAACGTGGAAACAAGAGGATGTGTTGTGCAAGGCTGGCCTTTGGATGTGACCTGGCTGTCACACACGAACTCACAGCAGCTGTGACTGCTTTGCACAAGACCTCCACAAGATCAAGAACGTTAAAGATTTCATCATGGAGAGGGGAGGACTTCCTGACACCCCACTCTTGGCTGAGGAGCTAGGGATCCCTAATGGCTACTGAACGAGGGAGTGTCACTTTCCTGTGGGCATGGACAGCCATCGGTAGGTCACCCATGCCATGTGAAGGACTCCATGCTCATGCACCTACACACCGATTGGGCTTGGTGGGTTAAAAGAAAATAAGAGATGTGAAGTCAGAAGGAAGATGGGAGATATGATTGGGTGGGAGGAGTCAGAGGGGCTGGAGGAAGGGAATGGAGGATGGGTAGGACCAGAATACGTTGTATAAATTTATGAAGATTTTAAAAACAAAGAAAGGAATATAACTGGCAGAGTTATTCTTTGTGCAATGAAGAAATCTCTTGTTTGGGCAAAAGACTTGCCATTTGACAAAAATCTGCCTTCCTCCCCAGAGAAGCCCAGGGAGGCTGGAACTTCTCTCGGGGGTTCTTGGTCTCCAAGACAACCAGGGATGAGAAGAGCCTCCACTAGGCTTCAGGGGACCATACTCAGGCACAGCCCACGAGCTGAGACCCGGGTCAGCCCACTGGACCGTGCTGAGGGGCCCAGCTCTGCTCCTTACTTCAGCCACTGGAGAGAACTCTCAGACATTGGGACCTCCAAACCACCCTCAGGGTTGAGAGTTTGGAAGCTGGCAGACATCAATCATGGAGAATCATGCTGCCAAGCGCCACTCTGGCTGCTTATCCCCAGTGTCTGAGGAGCAGCATGTGAGGACTGAGAGGAGCCCTGCCTCTGCCTGGGCTGCCACACCACCTGGCTGCCGCAGGTCAGGTTCCCACTGCTGCTTCTCTTCCGAGGGAAAGTCAGCTTGCTTTTAGAAACAACAGCGAAGCTGAGAGGAAGCATCCTCAATTCACTAATAATACCTCAGAAATGATTCCTCATATTTGAGGGGAACCACCTTTCTAGGAGGGAAAATGAAGGGGACCCAACAATACACAGGCCTTACCCACATGACCGTGACCTCCATAGACGTGGCCAAGGAGATTTTCTCTGATCTTTGGTTTTCCCTGCACAGAATAAGGTATCTGTAAATGAGGACATTTCTCTATTTCAAGACTACAAATGTAGTTTTGCTTCTTTTTTGATGCAGGATTCATTGTATAATGACCAAATCAGGGCAATTAGCAGCAATTTGATCACCTTAAACACTTATCATTCCGCCGTTGTGAGAATGTTCAAAATCCTCTTCCAATTATTTTAAAACATGCAATAAATATTGCTAATGGTTGTTACTCTACTCAGCTGCAGAGCACCAGAAGTCATCCCCCCTCACGTACCCCCCAATAACTCAGCCTTGAGCCCACTGGACCACATCCCACACTTTCTCTCCTCCATTCCTCAGCCGCTTGGCTCTCAACCTCTATGACATCAACTTATTTTAATTTCAGAAATTGAGATCGTGTGTTCCGTGCCTTTCTCTGCCTGAGTTATGTTGCTTTACATGATGTCTTCCAGTTCCATCTGTGTTGCCGGAAATGGCTGAATTTCTTCCTTCCTTACGACTGAATAACAGTCTCCTTTGTGTAGGTCTCTTGCCTTACCCATTCATCAGCTGGACTTAATTTGACTGGATCCTGCTATAGTATTTGAATGCGGTTTTCTCTTCAACAACTGACTTCAGTTCCTTGGGATCGATCTAGTAACAGTGCTGCTGGATTATATGGCAGTTTTGTTTTTAGTCTTTGCGGGAACCCCAGATTTTCTGTAATGGCACCATCATGCTTGACTTGGTTGCTCAGACCTGTTCTCTTCCCCAGAGTCACTCACTGCCCGTTTTCTTTTGACTTCAAGGTGGAGAAGATACTTCTTTTGACTCTGATTCCAGTTCAAACCTTGTCTTAATCTTTAAAGAGTATCTTTTTCATTGAATTTTGGCCTTTTTAAAAAAAATTTATTTCTGGACCAAAGAAGTTATAAGAAAGGAAGGAAAGAAGAGAGAGAGAGAGAGAGAGAGAGAGAGAGAGAGAGAGAGAGAGAGAGAGAGAGAGAGAAGACTCAGGTTCCTCAGAGCAAAGTGTATGCTGCAGAATCCTGGCTGATACCCCACACCTTTGCAGCTGCCCAGCAAAGCCTGTTCCAATCTCTTGGACGTGTGCCCTTCGTGACAGGTCCTCACTAGCCAAGCTGTTGGAGGCAGGATGCTTAGAGAGTCACATCCCTAAGTCAGCTGGCATCCACCTTCCTGGAGCTTAAACACAACACAGGGTATTTGCCTTTGGGGGCTATGGTGCTTTTTATATTCAAGAAGTCACCCAATGGTCCAGTATGAAGCAGCATGAAAATAATTAATTTTTATCCAAGTAATATACACATGCAGCTAAAAATAATAGAGCCATCAGCTAGGCTGGCCTCGGAAAACAATAACGCCCCATCTCCTCTCTCCTTTCTCTTGGTCCTCGGAGGCAGCCACTTTCATTTAGGGAAACTTTTAATTGAAGTATAACCCACAGATAGAAAACACACATACGTCCTAAGTATGTGCTTGATGGGTTTTAGAAAACCAATTCTCCTGTAAGCCAGATCGGGAAGTAGAGCGTTCTCAGCACCCCGAAAGCCGCCACTCACCCCCTCATAGCCAGAGGCTCGATCTCTGCCTCAATGGCTTTGCCCTTTGTCCCCACTGATGGGCATGTCACACGCTGCTCGGCAAGTGACTTGCTCCTACGACAGAAGGTTTGTCTTTTTTTTCTAGTGTCCTCTCCCCTTCCCGACTCTTCCAAGAATGACCAAGTCATCCCTTTCTTTTCCTCTACGTGTTAGTTGCCTGTGCGGATTCAGTCACATTATAAAGCTCTGTGCTCTCTTTCATCCATCATAGAACACGGTTCATGGTAGAAATAAGCAGTAGCCTAGGATTTTAGATTCTCAATGTTATTACTCCTGTGCCGAGTTAGGAAGGGTATTCTTAGAATCTGTAGCCATCTTATTCACTGTTATGATCTGAGTCTGTACCCCCAGCCTCAGTTATGAAAGCTTATTCCCTATTTGGGGATGCTAGTTTTGGAAGGCTGTGGAGCCTTTAGGAGGTGGGGCCTGGTAGGCACAAGTCAGTCACTGGAGGGTGGGACTTTGAGGGTTGTAACAGTCACTGGTTCCTGTGGTCCACTATAGTTCCTATTTCAGTATGACACCAGGAGCCTCTGCCACACCCTCCAAATGTCATACATTCTTGGCCACACTGAGCTGGGACCAGAAACTGCGAACCCAAACCGTTCTTCGCTTAAGGACTTTTTTTGGTTGCTTGGTTTTCCCTGTCTGTGATTTTGGACACAGCGACACAAAAGCAAGAACTATGCTCTTGTTCACATTTGTCCTCAGATGGGTGGAGGGCACCTGTGCGGACCAAGGCTACAGTATGAAGCCTCTCACTTTAATGACACCAGGATAAAACACACGTGCATTGCTTGGATGGGTGGTATCCTTGTGCTCCGCTATGATTAGAACCAACCCTGTTCTGAGTGTGTCTCCCTCAGAGCTCCTTTGAAACCCGGGCTTTCCCTCATAGACTCCCGAAGCCCGCTCTTTCCTTCAGAAACTGTCACAAAGTCTGCTGCACCAACTGAGGGCCAGCCTTTCCTCTTGAGATGACATGTGTACCTGTGAGGGCAACATCAAGAGTCTCTATATATGTGTTCCTTAAATGGAGGTGGTCATAAAGTCAGTAGCTAATTGACTTACGTCAGCACTCAGTTTGAGGAGAAGGGCGCTCTGAGTGAAAAATACAATATGGGAAGGGGCTTAATTTCTTTTGGATTACCCTTTACCAGGTAGCGTGTAATTGCATTAGTAATCGGAGTCCTTTGAGCAGAATCTCAAACAAAGGATTAGGGGGAAGGAAGATAGAAGAGTGCTGACTTCACAATAACTCACTGCCTTCCTAACCTGATTATATAAATAAATTCAAGCAATATTTTTCAAGACACGGGAGCTTGATCGTAAAGGCGCGAGGGGGCCCGGGGCCTCTGCATGGCCCCTGGTTGGCGGGCAGTAACGGATTGCTGCAGTAGTGAAGGGCAGTCCCCAGGTGGTGAAATATCCAATATCTCTGAATTATCTGTCAGCACTCAGAAATTATTGAAGCTGGGCTGACTTCTCCAGTGGGGGGCAGGAACATCTTGGCTTCATTTGGCTAAACAATGGGGTTAAAATGGAAACGCCCCTGCTGTGACCTCCCACCGGCCCTTTGGGTCACTCGGCGAGCTGTGGGCAATGGGGAGCCGTGCAGAGCTGCTCTGGACACTGCTACCTTCTTGACCCCCCAGCTAAGGCATCCCGAGCTGCATTTCAGGCTTGTATCTTTGTCCACAGGGGGTTGGCTAATCCTCCCGCTTTGCTCTCATCCACACAGACAAAGGAGGCAGGCTCACTCCTCCCTGGCTGAATGAAGCCTGCTCTGGGTGACGCACCAGACAGCAGTGACATGCTGTCCACATTGTTTGCCCAGAGCCTTTCAATTTCTGTTTTTACTTAAGCCACGGCCTGCTTTTGAGGCCTTAGTTATCTCCTTTCCATTTCACCATGGCTGGGCAGGAGAGACGGAACAAACCCCGGTCCTCACCCCCACCCGCTGCCCCAAAACCTCTCTGTCCAGCTGCTTACGGCCCTTTCAAAGCGTCTGAAAACAGCCTCCAAAATCCGGGTTATGGGGAGCTATGGACCCACAGGAGGTGCAGTGTGACACTAGAGACCCACCAAGGATGCCAACAGGAAGGAAGCCATGAGAGTAGACTGCCCTGGGAGCAGACACTGCCAAAGGAGCCATTCGAGGCTCCCGTGAGCCTACTGGTTTCTACACTTAGTTTCCTCAACAGTGACTTGGGAATCATTGTCATTTTCTTATCTCGACGATTAAATGAAATGATTAATGGGACATGATTTTTGTATTTTGTACAAACTTGTTGAACATAAGCCGAGTTCCAATCAGATGACTTTCCTAAGCCCCAAAGAACTAGAAATTGTTCTGGCTGTGTTCATCCAATTGTCCATCTGGAATGTTCTCTCTTCCCCCACCTAGTTGACTGCCATATGGCCCTCTTGGGTTGTTCTTTGCATTTCCTTGGTCTTCATGCAACTGATTTCTAGTAGCTTTTCCACCTATGACCTTCATTTGGTGTGGTGGCCCTGAACCCAGCAACAACTACCATATTCATAGGACAAGGCTCTGCACCAGATACAGGGATGTAGGAAGCCCTGAGTGAGTAAAGTCCTGGGTGAATGTGTGTTGTATGGAATTTATTAGCACGGTTTACGGACTGTGGTCTAGATAGTCCAACACTGGCTGTCTACCAACAGAAGGTCCAAGAATCCAGTAGTTGTTCAGTCTACAAGGCTGGATGTCTCAGCTGGTCTTCAGTAGACAATGGAACCCTGAAGAAGTAGGCTCTAATGCCAGTAAAGGAAGGGCAAGAGCAATCAGGCAAAGAGAGAGAGAGAGAGAGAGAGAGAGAGAGAGAGAGAGAGAGAGAGAGAGAGAGAGAGATTCCTTCTTCCGTGTCCTTTATACGTAGAAGGTGTGGCCCAGATTAAAGGTGAGTCTTCCCACCTCAAAAGATCTGTTTTAAGGGTGTGTCTTCCCACCTCAAAGATCCAGATTAAATTAAATAATTTAATTAAGGAAAAAATCACTCATAAGTATGCTCAGCCTGAGCCGGGCGGCGCACGCCTTTAATCCCAGCACTGGGGAGGCAGAGGCAGGCGGATCTATCTCTGTGAGTTCGAGGCCAGCCTGGGCTACCAAGTGAGTTCCAGGAAAAGGCGCAAAGCTACACAGAGAAACCCTGTCTCAAAAAACAAAAACAAAAACAAAAAAAAGTATGCCCGGCCATTTGGGTTTTAGTTAATTATAGATGTAGTCGAGTTGACGATCAAGAATAGCCATGACACCAGCTATTGGGTCATTTAGTAGTTTAAATTGGGCATCATGACCGAAGATCTCCTGTGCCTGGACTGCTATTGCATGATGCTAAGAGAAGAGTTGGGCCCTCTTTACATGTCATGCCCACATACTGTACTCTCTTTATTCATAGCCCAGCTCTGCTTAGATGGTGCTAGGGGTGGTGAGAAATTAAGAAACAAAGAGCAAGGCATGGCTCTCACCTTAAAGATACTCACCATCTCTTAGGAGGTACTAAGCAAAAATACACATATTAAAATTTTTCTCATTTGTTTATTTCTATAACAAATATTTATCGATGTTCATTCCAGGCGCCTTGCTGGAGACTATGGGTAGGGGGCAGAGAAAGTTCCCAGGCATTGTGCAGTTCAGTGTGGTGGACGAGGAGGTGCACAGAAGGATGTGCAGGCATGTGGGAGAACACTAAAGCAACAGGCGGTGCATGGCTCGGAAGGGTGGCTCTTCCAAGGAGACAAAATCTAGCTGAGATCCCATAGGCAATTGAGCTTGCTAGAAAAGAGGTCAGAGGGGCACGAGGCAACCATGCAAGTGATTCGGTGCAGGCAGCCATAACCAGGGAAGGACGGACAGTGCTAACAGAAAGGTCGGTGGATCATCTAAATGAAATTTTGAGGCTGGGAGCATGGCTCAGGGACAACGCCAAACAGCATCCTTGAGGGTTCATGTTTCATCCCGTCACTGAAAAACAGACAGTCTGGCATGACTCTAAAAGGTAGGGATTATGGTTATCATGTCCACACTGAAGACAAGGAAATCAGGGAGGCTGGGTGGCTTATCTGAGTCCCACTGCTAAGCAAGAGCTAGCTCTGAAACTTTGATTTACTCTGCCCCTGGTGGAGTGGGAAAGTATGTAAGAGGACACAGGCTTTACTATCTGTCTCTGCCCATGATGAGCTGTGTGATGCTGGGCAAATTATTTAAATGCTCTATGACTATGATTCAGCCCCAAATGACAACGCTAACAGTATCTTCTCCAGGGGGTGGGTTCTTCTGAGGTTCAAATGAGTTAATATGTGCCAAGTATTCTCTAGACACACTAGCACATTATCAAGTGCAATCACCACTAGGTACCATTGCAACAATGGACTGAAAGAAGAGACAAACCAAAAACAAACAAAAGACACATTTCCTTTGGAGTCCATTGGAAAATAGGGCCAAGAGGTGCTGGCGAAGGAGAAGGAAGCGAATCTGGGAAGAAGTGCCCTGTCCCTTACAGGGCTGGGGTCTGCGCCTTCGTGACCCCCTGAGCTTGGTCTCTGGATCCCTCTAAGCTGTCCACAGACGGGAGGGGACTCATGCTTCCTGGAGAAAGATTGGTTCTTCCCAAGAACATTATAGATTTTTTTTTAGCAGAGCTTCAGGAAGCCACATCCCAGAGCCTGCTGTATTGACTCCACCTGCTGGGACGTGTGGTTGCCAAGGGCAATGTAATCAGCTCCTTGCTTGTCCTTGTCCTGTGGCTCCCAAGGACTCTGCTCACAACCAAGCAACTAAGCCCTCTCTCACTTCCTTCCCTGGAGGGGGGGGGGGCTACAGCTTAGCATCTGGTCCGGGCCTGACTGAATGGGGCTCCTGAATTGGGCCTTCACAAGCAGCCCAGCAGCAGCGCTGGGGGGATTTGTGGTGAAGGAGTATCTGGTCCTCAGTACATCTGGGCCTGCCACACCTAGGCAGTGGAGCCCTCAGCCCTAACTGGTTATTCTGTTGTGTGTGACTTGACACACTTCTCTCCATATTCTGTGAACTGTGGTGGAGAGAATTTTGGGCGAACAGGAGGGTTGGTCAGGCTTGAGGGCTTTTGGGGCATGTGTCTAGATAGTTCAGAGGCTATGGAAGGGCTGAAGAGCAAGGGACAAGTGTGGAGGAAGTTAGACTAGTCCCTTTGTGTGCTGACGGTCTCCATCCAGTTTTCTATATTCCCAGACTGTTGGTGGGTCGTAGCAGGAGTCACCATCATTTCGGAGGGGTAAGGCCAGAGGTCAGAGGTTTAGGCACTATTTTGTTGTTGTTGTTATTTTCGAGACAGGGTTTCTCTGTGTAGTTTTGGTGCCTTTCCCGGAACTCATTCTGTAAACCAGGCTGGCCTCAAACTCACAGAGATCTGCCTGGCTCTGCCTCCTGAGTGCTGGGATTAAAGGCATGTGCCACCACTGTCTGGCTAGGCACTATTTTTAATGCTGTCATTATGTTACTTGTAGACTGAAGTTTCTCTGTCCCACCCAGTCCTACCCAAGCAGGAACCATTTTTTAGAAAATAATCATTCAGAGGCTTAATATTAATTAAAAACTATTTGGTCTATGGCTCAAGCTTATTGCTACCTAGCCTTACACCTTAACCCATTTCTATTAATTTATGTACTGCCAAGTGTCTCCTGGATTTACCTGTGTTCTATTACATCTTGCTCTCCTGGCAGTTTGCAAGCATCTCCTCTACTCCGCCTTTCTTCTCCCTGTATCTCCAGCCTGGCTCTATCCTGTGTTGCCATAGGCCAAAACAGCTTCTTTATTAACCAATAGTTGCAACACATATTCACAGTGTACAGAAAGACCATTGGACAGCAGTTACTCTGTGATCTTGAGACTTTACATTCACCCCTAGAACTGAGGGTGTTTCCATGCTCCCCATATCATAGGACCTGGGAGTACAGGGAGAGGTAGGTTCTGTAAGGAAGATTGGTATGTCTTTATCAGAGGCTACCGACACACACACAGACACACACAGACACAGACACAGACACAGACACAGACACACACACACAGACACACACACACACACACACACACACACACACACACACATTTGCTCAGTGGCTTCTGTTCCTGTGATTCTTTCTAACCTCTTTAAAAAAGCTGTTCCCTGTAATAGTAATGGGCCAGTACACTGTGGCAACCAGGATTCACACATCAAGCCTGGGGCTGGGTATTCTTATGGCCTAAAGAAAGGTTCTTAATATTCCTCAGAACCTTGCCATGTCCAGATACTATTACAAAAGGAGAGAAAAAAAAAAAAAGGAAAAGTCCATTGATAACTCATCTATTCATACATACTGTCAAGTGTTCACATGAGCTGTTTCTTTGGTTGGCTGTGGGAATGTGGAGTCAGGTTTTGTAGTAGGAATCTTTAAAGTTCTTATTAATAAAATCAAACCCGAGGCCAGTTATGGTCAATCTGGTAATCAAGAGACAGACCAAGCCAAGCTATCTCACCTTGCCATTTCCTCAGCTGGTCTTGTCTCCTCAGACTGGAGCCTCTGAGTCCTCATCCGGAATGGTCTCAGTAACTGTGTTGTCCAAAGCCTGAATGCTTATCAGCAAATGCTTAACAGCCAAAATGCCTAACAGCAATGCTTAGTTTCTGGTTTACACTATATATCTTTTTACTTCTACCACCATCCCTGGATTAAAGCTGGCTTTCTGGGATTAAAGGTTGGCTTTCTGGGATTAAAGGCGTGTCACCATGCTTGGCTGTTTCCAATGTGGCCTTGAACTCACAGAGATCCAGAGGGATTTCTATCTCTGGAATGCTAGGATTAAAGGTGTGAGTGCTACCATTTTCTAGCTTTGTATCTAGTGGCTGTCTGTTCTCTGACCCCAGATAAATTTATTAGAGTACACAATATTTTGGGGAACACAATACCCCCACATCTCCTCTCTTTTTGTCTAAAATTAAAAAAGCTTATAACTAATACAAGAAAAACTATCCAATAAGCATATACAATATATACAGCCAAAAATTACATTAATGATGTCTAGTCCATTAACATTTGACAGATTCATATGAAAACTCCATTATATATATTAACAATGTCCAGTCCAGTAACATCTGATAAACTCAGACCAAAAAATTTCATTACTTATCTTATTTAAACAAGTAGTTCCTTTTTAAAAATAGATTCCATAATCTCCCTTTTATCTTATCATATCCATATTCTTTTTTTTCTTTTCATAATAGATTCAGTAGTCTACCTTTTGTCATTTTTATATCTTCCCCTTTTTCTTCAGTGTAGATTCAATGATCTACCTATTTATCCTATTATTTCTTTATCTTTTTTTTCTCAGAGTAGATTCGATGATCTATCTCATATCTATATTCTCTTTTTCTTTTTGCTTTCTAGGGGTGAAGATATCTTTAGGGAATCTTGAAAAGAAAATTTTTGGGTTAATTGTCAAATCCTGTATCATTTGTCCATTCTCTGCATAAAAGGAAAGTTCAGGGCTTGTTTCAAGTCCTTGTTCGAGTAGTCTTTCAGGCTGTATCATCTCAACTAGTCCTCTCGAAATTGTCCTGACCAGTTTGTAGTCCAAAGTCGATTCTTCCATGGTGTTAATCGGACTTAATGGCTTTATCATAGTCCATGTGGAATCATCGTTGTAGGATCCTGTCATCTTTTTGAAGATTTCAAAGTCACTGTTAGGCATGGTCATGGTTTCCTGCAGACTTTTTTTTTTTTTTTTTTTTTTTTTGCCTCCTCTGTGGTTTGGAGCAATCACAGTGTGATAAATGTCTGTCTCTTGGAACCATGAACATTCTTCCCTAGAACAGAAAATCTTCACAACAATTTCTCCCCACCATTTGTCTTGCCAAACTTTTCCAAACTGACCTTTGCCGATGCTTTCTTGTAACACGATGGTCCTGGCAATTCTTCTCTGAACCAGCAGCAGTAAACCCTTCGTCCCAGGTAGCAGCATCACCGCAGTCACCAACACGATGAGAAGGAGCTGGCAACGTGGAGCAGTAGCCACTGCTTCCATGGTCCCACCACTGTTTGTGGTTCAGTCCGGGCCAAAGCTTCTCCCAAGCCTCCTAGGCCGGCCTCAAACTCGGGATCTTCCTGCCTCTGTCTCCTTCAGCAAATCCTACCGGCATGTGCCACCACAACTGGCTGAGTGTAGCTTGGGCCTGAGCTGGGGCTTACAAGGCCACAGGCAAACAGCTTTTTCATGAGTTCGTAACACGAACGTTGGGCGCCAGATGTAGTAGGAATCTTTAAAGTTCTTATTAATAAAATCAAACCCGAGGCCAGTTATTGGGGTCAATGCTGGTAGATCAGAGAGACAGACCAAGCCACAGCTATCTCACCTTGCCATTTCCTCAGCTGGTCTTGTCTCCTCAGACTGGAGGCCTCTGAGTCCTCATCCGGAATGGGTCTCAGCTGAACTGTGTTGCTCCAAAGCCTGAATGCTTATCCAGCCAAATGCTTAACCAGCCAAAATGCCTAACCAGCCAAATGCCTCTAGTTTCTGGTCTTCACACCTTATATATCTTTTTACTTTCTACCACCACTCCCTGGGATTAAAGGCTGGCTTTCTGGGATTAAAGGTTGGCTTTCTGGGATTAAAGGCGTGTCACCATGCTTGGCTGTTTCCAATGTGGCCTTGAACTCACAGAGATCCAGAGGGATTTCTATCTCTGGAATGCTAGGATTAAAGGTGTGAATGCTACCATTTTCTAGCCTTTGTATCTAGTGGCTGTCTGTTCTCTGACCCCAGATAAATTTATTAGAGTACACAATATTTTGGGGAACACAATACCCCCACAAGGTTTGGTTTCTTTTATGCTGACGTAGCAAACTTCCCCTAGGTACCACAATTTCAAGCAACAAGAGCTGATCGCTGGCCATGTTGTATACTTACCACAGACTGGTTGGTGGTTGTTGCTAATGCTTCCTGTGGTGCCAAGTTCATGCATGGCTATAGTCTTTGTGCCAAAGGAAAGAGAGCTGGCAAGGCACACAGTGAGCCTTAGAGATGTGAGTGGGGTGAGGAGGGCTAGGTCTGGAAAGGTAGAGGAAGGTCACTAACATCTGGAAGAGTATCCCCTAAAGTTCCACAGCTTAAAGGTTTGAGCCCCAGAATTGTGATATCAGAGATGGTGGCACCATTAGGACGTGAGGCCTGCTGGGAAGTCCTTCGGTTGCTGGGGACTGTGGGACCTTGGCCTCTCATTCTCTTTTCTGCTTTCTGATTGATGAGGCTTGGCTCTGCCGAATACTTCAGTCAGGATACATGACCCTTATCTGAGGCTACGCTGGAGCCTTCAGAACCATGAGGCATTTTGGTGATAGACTCTTCCAGAATTGTCCTTACCTCTAGCATTGAACTTGAACTTTCCCCTCTGGGCATCCATCATCATAGCAGGACTTGTTTGGGACAGGCCCACGGTCCTGAGCCTCTCTGGTCCAATCGTCTACATTACCACTTAGTGTGGTCTGACCTGGAAAATCAACACTACTGTCACGGAGCCATTTAGAAGAGCTAACTGCAACAGTACTTAGTCTGGATTTAAGCGATCACCACCCCGAAATAATTAAGTGCCAAGTGGTTATTAAACAATACATTCACAGAATTCTGACAACTGTTAAGGGGAGCTGTCCCCTCCCTCCTGCAGTGAACATTCCCTAGTAAATACACTTGTAATACTCCACTGGCTTTTAATTAACCCAGCTCGCCTATAAGCCCGTTTATCTTCTCAAAAGAAGGCTGTTCCATGTGCAATGCGTGTCAATAGATAATTAAAATGTTTCTCTTAGAGAATGAGCAGGGAGAGGTGATCTATGCATCTCAGAACCTGATTACTAAAATGCTATTTATTGAGGCTCAACACTTGTTACTTTGTGACTGTTTAGCCATCCTGTCTCTTTGATACCAAAATTAAATAAACGTCGCAGACAGAATGTGTAATGTTAGCAAATCTCTCGGGTCATAATTAAATAGTGCAAGTGACAAACATTGGATTCTTGTTTAGGAAACAAACATCACTATGTGGCTTTCAAAACCAGGCATCAAGAGGGTGTGTCCTTGGTCTTCCTTTGTTCTTCCAGGGACAGCCCAGTGGAGTCGCTGTGCCCATGCAGAGGTTTCCTACTATCCCCAGCAGGGCTTTTGCTAGAAACAACACAGAATGTGTTGAGAACCACAGAGTTAAAGACAATATAGAGCTGCCTTGGTAAGTGGAGACGTCTTCAAAATTAGCAGTTACCAGAAACCCTCAGCCAGCAGAGAGCTGTAGCCTGATGCCTCCTCCATCCCTAGAGGAGAATCTCCCATTCCTAGAGCAGTTAGCCCTGTCCAGGGGATCCCTCCCTGCTTCTCTGTGCTTCATCCCAACGTGCCCTGAAGAAGCTTCCCATTTGTATCCTGCCTGCAAGTTCCTCTACCATTGGCCCCAGTTATAAATTTTATATCCCCAAGGTTTTGGAAGTCTTAGCCCCAGAACGTGTGGATATGACCTGATTTGGAAATAAGATGATCAGGTTAATTTGATCAAGCTGAAATTTGATTGTTAGGATGGGTCTTGATCTAACATGACCCATAATAGAAGAGGGAATTTGGAGACCCGCACAGGAGGAGTACTGTGAGAAGGTAAAGGCTTTGGTGGGCTATACACTGTGGTACAGGGATGTGTGGAGAGCCAGCCTGCTGCTGAAACTGAGGAAGAATAGGAACAGCATCCTCTCCCAGAGAGCCAGCCCGCCATGGGGCTCAGCCTTAGCCTCCAGAGCTCTGGGCATTTCTGCTGATGAACCACTTGCCTGCTGGTAGACCCCCCGCTACAACAGGGTACAAACACACCCTGAGGAAGAGACTCACACCCTGGCCCTCTTGTCAGTCCTTGGTTTTGGAGGAAAACTTGGCCTATGGGTCTGAGGAGCCAGGGAAGGTCTTCTTCACTTGAGGCGATTGAGTGGACTCACACTCGACCACAGGCCACCAGAGGATTTATCCCTTCCTTTTAATGTTCCGTTTTTGTGTTTACTTTACCATGATCAAAGGGATGACATTGAGAGGGAGTTCACATTCAATTTTTTTGACTGGTGGGCGTGAGCAGGACACACGTGTCTGCTGAGTGCCCCTTCCTGGTGGAATGCTTGTTTAGCACAAAATACAAAATACAAAAAAAAAAAAAAAAAAAAAAAAAAAAGAAAGAAAGAAAGAAAGAAAGAAAAAAGAAAGAAAGAAAGAAAGAAAGAAAACAAAAACAACTAGAACAGGTTTTAGCAAGATGTTGTGGTACACAGCTCTATTCCCAGCCTGGGGGTTGGGGATGGGTGCTGAGGCAGGTGGATTTTGAGTCTTAGGTTACAAAGTGAGACCCTGTCTCAAACAAAGCAAACACAAACAAAAACAGACCAGTGGCCAGTCATGGGTGAGTAGAAGGGATCCTTCTGACATCCATTGAAGGAAAGAAATGAGTGATGGGATTTTTAAACTCAGATAAGAAATCTCAAGAACGTTAAACAAGATTCAGCAAACAAAAGATCACAAAGACAGTGTCCTGGCACTTGCGCAGAGCCCTACCTAATTTATTATTTATGACATCATCACATGTATCGTGATTTGTAACGCTCTGACTTCCCTCAGGAAGGTCTCCTTTGTCTTGCCGGAGTCCTCTGCCCAGCCTGCCTGTCCACACTGAGGTCACAGGAAGGAAGGAAGAATGTTCTGCGAGGAGGGAGATTACAGTCAGCCTGGGTGGGACCTGTACCCTGGCCCCAGAAATAGTCTTTATTAATAACTGAAAGTATTCCATCCTGAGAGTAGCAGGTGAGCTGGGTCAGGAAGAGGCAGGAAGGCAGGTCTCAGGAGAAATCTACAGAAGCAGGGTGCTGGAGAAGCAGAGAACCAAAGAGCTGGCTGGAAGGGATAATGAGAAGTGAAGGTTGGAAACAGAACAGCAGGGCTAAACCAAGCCCAAGCCAGCGTCGACAAAGACCAACAAAATTGCAATTCTGTCATACATGATACTTTCACTGTTTAGGGCTTTGTTTAGACATGATCTAATCTGCAGTTAAGGAAAATGTCTGCCTCCTTTGCAGGGAGGTATTTGAGACACTGTTACAGATGCTGAAGGGAACTGGGCTCTTCTACCAGGGCATGCGTGGTTGGGGTTCCTGCAACACCAACCTTCAGGTTGTAACTGGGTGTTAGCCACTAACACACACATGTGCTTTGGTCCCTTCCTCCTGGAAAGTGAGAGCAAGGCTCCACCCCCCCCATACCCTCCACCCCCACCCCCCCACACTCCCCCTACCCCACCCCCCGCCTCAACAGATGTTCTCTGTGCCCTGCAACTGCCTTGATTCCAGGAGAGGGGAGAAAGAATGCAAGAAAGGGCCCTAGAGGCCTCTCCTCCTCTCCTCCCTGTTACCATAGAATCTCGTTTCCTTGGTTACGGGTGGCCAAGGAAAGGACACTGGGCAAGTGCAGGATTTTGATGGAGCTCTCCACAGAGAGATGTCAGTGAGGACCTGGTCTCCTCTTACAGAATTCTCACACTGAGAGGTGGCTCAGCAATGGGAGTGGGAGAAATAGGTGGTGCTCTGGGCAGTTCCAATTTAGAAATTTCATCTCCACTGACAGCAATCAGGCTCTTCAAGATGACCCCAAGGTATCAAGGCCTTACCCATCTTTCACATGCCGGCAATCTGGAATGGGCAGGAAGACTGTGATGATAATTAAATAATTTCTGCAACACTGCATTTACCTGCACCCCCTGGGGTTGGCTCCCTGGCCCCGGACTACTATTTCCTCTGATAGCTGCGTCTCCGTAGGAGATGCATTTGGTGTCAGCCTTGACCTTTCCCTGGAGGCCACACTAGACCCATGAAATCTCTCCACAAAGCTCTGTATTTGTTTGTTTTGTGAGACAGGATTTCACTATGTAGTTCAGGCTGACCTTAAACTTTCAATTCTCCTGCCTTCACTCTGATTGCTGAGATTACAGGCATGTTAGCACAATGCCAGGTATTTTAAGTTTTTTAGATGGTTGAACGCTGCCTTTTAAGGGTTAACCAATAATCTCCTCAATAAGAGTATCTTGTATTGTCCACCCACGTGCCAGAGCTGCAGAAACATTTTATCATTTACTGTGCTGCCTGCTTTTCTAGTTTGCTTTTGCTGCTGTGAGAAGACACTGAGGATGAAAGGGCTTACTTCTCCACATCACAGTCCATCACTGAGGGAAGTCGGGGCAGGGATTCAGACAGACATCCAGGAAGAGCACTGCTTGCTAGCTCGTTCCTTCTGGTTTGCTCAGCTTATAGAGCCCAGGCTCACCTGCCTAGGGATGGCTCTGCCCACTGTGGGCTGGGCCCTTTCTATGTCAACTAGCAAGGAAGAAACTGCCTCACACACGTGACCGGAGGCCAATGCGCTCTAAGCAATTCCCCAGCTGAGGTCTCTTTTTCTCATGTGGCTCTGGACTGTGTCAAGCTGACAGCTGAAGTTAACTGTAACACTCACTGATTATGGGATAGCAATCTGTCTCCTGTCTTCTCTACCTTTTACTTTTATTTCTTTTTCAGTAATGTATTATTTTTGGAGAAAGATAGTTTAAAAAGAAATTGATACGAAGGAACATATGATGAAAACATTCCCAGAATGAAGAACCTTGCTGCTCTTAACCTCCTGCCCCAGGTACCATCATCGTGTCTTTCTGAGAGCTGATGCAAACACAAGCATTTGTCTGTCTCTATCCCTCCTTCTGCCTCTGCCTCCCTTTCTCTCCCTGGAGCACAAATAAAACAATACTATCCATACCATTTTGCTCACTATTGCTAAAAGCTCATCTACCTTGAAGATTCTCTTCATACCACTGTGTACAGGGTGGCATCATCTTAAGCAGTTGTGGTGTACGCCACTCTATGGAGCTCCTTCTCTTATTCACCCTGGATCTCTGCCCACTCTGTGCTCCCTTTCACCCTGGATCACTAAAGGCCCCTAGTATAGAGCAAGCATATACTTCCGAGAGTGAAATTTGTCATATACATTAATGAAAATTCTTCACTCCAAAGAAGATTTTACTTAGGACTTTAGGAATATGAAAAGGGCAACTGAGTAAGACATGACTGCATCCCCCAGTGAGACTTATGCTTCTGGCCAAGGGTCTTCATTCAGTAGACCTTCCTGGAGAAAATGGGCAGGGGGGCGGGGTCTGCATCACCAATGTCCTGCACACTGGAGGCGGCCTGCTGGGCATTTCCTGTGGCTGCGCATCCTTAGCTGGTGTTCTCTGAGGACTGTGCATTTGGGCCTGGTGTGTTCGAGTCCAGGGTCTAAATTTGTTCGTTTACTCTGTGTTTGGGGAACGGAGACAATGTGAACGCTCCAGCAGGCAGCTGTCCCTGGGTGGCCTGGGTTTAGTTTACAGCTGCTACACATGATCCGAGGCTGGGCTCCTGGAAGATGCTGAAGGAGTCATCCAGCAGTTAGTCCCACATTTAGAGTCTCCTTCAAGTGGCTGGGCACCCCTAGAAATGGAAGTGTCTTCTCCCACTTCCTCTCTTTAAAGCTAATGGGTTAGGGTGACCCACGTGTACTAGAGTCCTTCTTGAGTCTTTTCCTGAATGTTGTCCTCACTCACACAAACAATGACTGCTTGCCCATTTTGAAAGCAATCATACCTAACCACTGCAAGGAGGCTGGGCTTGCCGGGGAGGCCACAAAAGAGTGGAGTGAGAACCACAGGAAGACTCCACGTCACGGCCGCTTCTAACTCAGTGTTAGCCGTCAAGTCTCCTGCCTCAACAACCCACTGCGTTAAGGTTGTGGAATGAGGGGGTATCTTTCTCCAGTCAAGGTCTCTCACTTAACCCCAGAGTTCACCCATTTGGCTTGTCTAGCCAGTCAGCCTTTTCTGGCGGGTTCCCTGTCTCTACCTCCTGAGAAATGGGGTTACAGGTAAGCTGCCACATTGCCTGCCATTTATGTGGATTCTGGGAATCTGTAGTCTGGGGCCCACATGGGTGCTACTGCTCCACTTCTGAGCTTTCTCTCCAAGCCCTAAGTCTCACTTTCTATTGAGAACATCTGGAAGGAGGCTTCTATTGAGAACATCTGGAAGGAGGCTTCTATTGAGAACAGCTGGAAAGAGCGTGGACTCTTTCTATTTCTCTCTCTCTTCCGCTGCATTCTCTCTACGTACTGAAGTGTTTGAATGACGAATGTCCTCCAGAGTCTCAGCATTTGAACACTTGGTGCCCAGTTGGTGGCATTGTTTGGGGGAGGCTTGGGTGGTTCAACCTTGCTGGAGGAAGTAATTCACTGGGGGTGGGCTTTGAGACTCGAATAGCCTCACCTACTTCCAGCCTACTTTCTCCGCTTTGTGTTTATGATTCAAGGCATGCCCTCTCAGCTTCTTGCTCCAGCCGCCCCGCCTCCTCCTCCTGCCATGCTGCTGTCCCATTATGGACTCTCATCCCTCAGGAACTTTAAGCCAAAATAAATTCTTTCTTATATAAGTTGCCTTGATCATGGTGTTCTTATCACAGCAACAGAAAAGTAGCTAATACATACATATAGTCTCTCTGTGTGTATATACACATGTATCCACACACATGTGCACATATACAGATACATATAAGGTGAATGAAGACATTTTTGGAACTGGAGTGGCGTTCACTTAGATAAACATGTTATTGCACCACCCTTCCATATGTCTGCGTAAGCGTATGAGATTGCCTCTGTACTTGTGTTTCTTGTATCCCTGTCTCGGTATCACAGTTACACCATCTTCACCAAAGGAGTTGGGAAATGCTACCTCTGCCTCTACTTTTTTGAGAGTTTGCGTGGGATTGGTGTAATTTTGATAAACAAGCTATCTGGGTCTCCTCGCTTGTTTTCTGTTGCTTTGAAAACACCGTGGACCAAAAGTGATGTAGGGAAGAAAGGGTTTATTTGGCTTACACTTCCAAGTCACAATCCACCACAGAGAATTCAGATAAGAAGCTCAAACAGGAGCCATGGGGAAGGCTGCTTGCACGTTTACTCTTTTGCTTGCTCCCATGTTCACACCTCTCTAGCTCTCTTGCCCAGCGCAGTCATACCCGCCTAGGGATGGTTCCACCTACAGTGGACTGGGTCCTCCCATACCAAGCATTGATCAGTCAGACATGGCCACAGACCTAAGTGATCGAGGCAATTCCTTGGCTGAGGGTCCATGACTTCAGGATCTGTCAAGTTTTCTATAAGAACTAACCAGTACACTGAACTTAGTTAGAGCTTTGAGGGAGGTTGTATTTTGTTTTCCTGTTTTTTGAGACAAGGTCTCACTCTGTAGCTCAGGCTGATCTTGAACTTGCTATGTAGCCCAGGCTGGCCACATACTCCACAGATCCTCCTGCTTTGGCCTCCCAAGTACCTGGCCTGTGGGAAAGTTTTAAAAATTCAATTTCTTTGTTAGGTATTAGATTATCATCATTTTATATTTCTTCTTCTATGAATTTTGATGTTTTTGAGATTTTATTTATTTTTATTTTATGTGTATGGTATTTTGCCTTCATGGGCTATGCATCACGTATATGGATGGGTTCTCTGGAAGAGCAGTCAGTGCTCTTAACTGCTGAACCATCTCTCCAGCCCAAACTTTGGATAATTCTCATCTTTCAAGGAATTTGTGTGTTTCCACTATTAGTTTCTTTTGTTTTGTTTTTAAACAACTTTCACATTATAGCCTAAGCTAATCTCAAACTTGTGATTTTCTTGCCTTAGCCTCCCCTGTGCTTAGACCACAGGTGTGTGCCCCCATTAGGTTGTCTCTATGCTTTTAAATTTATTCCGTAACTAATAATATTCTCTTATTTATTTTCTGTAGGATCTATAGTAGTATCCCTTCTGGCATGTATGATTAATAGAGTTCATATTCATTCTCTCTGTCTCTGTCTGTTTCTCCTCCTACCCCCTCCTCTCTATCTTCTCTAGAGATGTATCAAATTTGTCTTTTAAAACAAGTGACTGCTGATGGTTTCAATGATTTAAATTTTTTTCTTCTTTCCTGATATAAACATTAGGAGTATGAATTTCCTCCTAAGCCCCACCTTAACAACATCTTACAAAGTCTGACATTACTTTTTCCACTATAATTTATTTCAGATACATTTCCTGCTTTCCCTTTTGAGTTTTAAACTTTGACTCATAGACCCTTTAGAGTGTATTGTTTAGTTTCCAAATATTTGGGCAGTTTCCAAATATTTACTGAATAATTATTTTAAATTTGTTTTCCTGTGACCATGGCACAGATACAATGTGGCTTAACTCTACTTGATTTTGCTGAAGTTTTTTGTTTGTTTGTTTTTTCATGATCTGGCATATGGCTGCCCTGGTAAATGTTTAAAGGACTGTAACATTGTATCCTGGTTGCAGGGTTCTGTAAATGTCAGCCAGTCAAACTGGTTGAGAGTGGTTTGCAAGGTTTTGTCACTTTCCAGGTCTTCTGTCCACTAGTCTACTCATTACTGAGAGGGTTACCCTTTCTACCTGTAACTGTGGATTTCTGCTCTCATTTCCCTCAGGTTTTACTTGGTGTATTTTATTCTCAGGCCAGGGTCACCTACATTTTGAACAGATACGTATTGGGGGCTTGGTTGCTATGATCATGGAGGAATTGCTTTTTGAGACAGTCTTTTAATACACAGCCCCGCCTGGCCTGAAACTCGTGATCCTACTGCCTCAGCTACCCGAATGCTGGTTTGATGGCTGTGTGCCTGGTATTAAGGAATGTTTTTAAGATGATGGGAATGTTTCGCATGTTGGTGGTTGATGACCAAGTACACATGCATGGGTGTGTGTGCCAGCATGCATAGAAATGACCATGCACACATGCATGGGTGTGTGTGCCAGCATGCACAGAAATGACCATGCACACATGCATGGGTGTGTGTGCCAGCATGCATAGAAATGACCATGCACACATGCATGCGTGTGTGTGCCAGCATGCATAGAAATGACTATGCACACATGCATGGGTATGTGTGCCAGCATGCACAAAAATGACCATGCACACATGCATGGGTATGTGTGTCAGCATGCACAGAAATGACCACGCACACATGCATGGGTATGTGTGCCAGCATGCATAGAAATGACCATGCACAGATGCGTGGGTGTGTGTGCCTGCATGCACAGAACCACAAGTCTCTGTGGGAGCTGTCTTGTGTGAAGGGGGAACAGGAAGTCTCAAGACTGGAATATGAGACAAGTCAGAGAGCCAGAGCTGTCACCAATTGTGAGTCAGAGTGAGGTGCCAGGTCCCCCAGTGCTGTCTTGGAGAACTCCAAGGCGTGTCCAGCACAACACTGGCATTGCTGATTTGGCCAGGCTGATGGCTGTGTTTTTACTGCTTCCTCTAGTGATGTTTTGTTGCTATTAAAACAGTCTTCCAGGTCATCCCAGCACCTGCTCCTGAGGGTTAGGCTGTTTCTCTCTCTCTCTCTCTCTCTCTCTCTCTCTCTCTCTCTCTCTCTCTTTCCATTCTATGCTATAGCCCAGAGTTTGCACTGTGGTGACTGTGGCAGGGTGTGTAAGTCACCCAAGGAGACAAGAGTCAACCGTCATACGCCATCATCAGATGTCATCAAGCCTGTCCCATGTCCAGCACGGTAGTGGAGGCTGTGTGCTTCCAAGACTGAGCTTTAGGTCTTTGCCCACCTCAAAAGGAGCCTGGCATATTAACAAAGTCAAGACTTGCTTGAAATAAGCAGTAAGTTGTATAAAGCAAGATTAAAATCCACAGCTAGACTGGATGTATTTACACAGGATGTCAGGAATCCAATGCCAGAGCAGTCTTGCATTTCTGCAGAGACCTGGATAGAAGATCCCCAAAGCAGAGACTGCTGGGAGGAAACACACACACACACAAACACACACACACACACACACACACACACACACACACACACACACTTCCTTGAAGTCTGTGATTCCAGCAGAAATGATAAGTTAACAGCTTAATATTACTGCCCTGACCTTTAAATGCCTGCAGGTAAACAGCACTGAGTTTCCTGGAGAGAAGAAGTTCTCAGCTGGAACTGCACAGTCCCTAAGGACTAGCCCTGCAAGTCACACCACTGGCCTGACTTCAGTTGGATCATCAAGTCTCCTGTCAAGTAAGGTAGCCCCAGTGTTTACTGAGCATGTGTCGCAGTACAGGTATGGCTTAGCTCTTCAGGAAAGGCAGTGTACACAATAGAACAAGGACCAAGCACATGATTTCAGTTTGCCTCATCCTGCAAGCCTTCAGTCAGACTCCCAACTCTCCCATTTGAGCTGTGGAAACCATAGCAAGAAGCACCGCACCCATGTGCTTTCCCATCTATGAGACAAGCGGTATCATAACATCTTGTGTATGTATGTAGTAGATGTGAGGAAGGACAATTCAGGCTCCAGCAATGGATTGCACCCAAGGTCTGCTGATCTTTCAGAAACATGCTTGTGATCAGAACCTGTTGGGCACGTTGTCACACTTGCTGATGCTGGCAGGAAAGAGTCTCACTTTGGGATCTGCAGAAGACTCTTGAGATGAGAGCTGGCAGAAATTTGCTTGGGAATGCTCTTGGTACATCTGTAAGCAGTTGAAGAAGGCAGCCATGGAGGGAAGTTAACCTTGGCCCCATATCTGGAAACAGAGTGGCTTTCAGGAGTATCCCAGTTAGAGATGAGAGGGTGGCCTTTTTATCATCACACACACCAATCATTGGCCATGGATAAAGTGAGATCCTGGGCAAGTAGATCTCTGGAGCTGAGGGTGAATCTCCAGAAAGAACCCAGTTACTAGTCTCTGACAGCTGTGATTCCCAGTAGCCTAGACAAGGTGAATGTGTCCACCCCCATGATGAGACCTCATCAGGACATCCAAGGAACACAACAGTGTATCATACATTACACCAGGCTCTGAGTTTTGGCTTTTCCCTTGCCTAACAAAGCTCCTATTGGGTGACCATGGGTAAATTGTGTTTCTCTTGGAGGTTATAGCTTCACTAAGATAAAATGAAGCCAGTGTTCTTAAGTCATTTCCAAGCCCAGGGCTGTCAGAGAGTCTTCTCAGAGGAGGAAGAACTGAGCCTGTCCTCAGGGATGGCCAGGATTTGCATAAACAGAGCTGAGAAGGGAGAAGAGGGGTGCAGGTAGAACAGACTGGGGTCGTCATCTGAAAATTGTTAGGACAGCAACCAGCACCACACGGACAGTGAGGCCCTGTGTGCCCTTCTCCATGTCCTTGTAAATTGTAAATTGTAAATTGTCTTCTCATCCCTTCCCTTGTTGAGCAAGATTCTCCTGTCCCATCATGGTGATATTCAGATATTGACAGACAACCCAAGATGCCCTTATCTTTAGGGCAACTGAAAGGAGAGACACAGCCAAGGAACTATTACAGATTTCAAGCCGTTAGTAGCTAAATTAGCAACTGAAACAAAGCTTTCTTTTTCTTTTAAAATTTTTAATTGACAGTAATCATACACAGTTGTAGGGCATATGATGGGGTAAAATTATGTAATAATACTTAAGTGGATATATTTATCAGGTGCAGTGTGATGGTTTCAGTGCACTTTACGAAATGACTAAATATCATCAGCATGTCCCTCACCTTCTTGCAATGAAGACATTTAAAATTTACTCTTGGAGTAATGAGGAGTTCCCGAGGGACCCATGCAGACAGAACACAAGTAGATGCCTGAGAATTCATGGTGCAGACACCTTTCATGATTTCTTTCCTTCATCTTCTTTGCCTTTATTCCCAGGAGGCCCAGGTACCCACATGCCCCAACAATCATGCCTTTGGGCAGGCGGACTAGAACAAAGACTTCAAGAGATGCTTCACCTTACAGAGAACCTGGGCCGTTGGCAGACACTGTCTGATGTATCATGTTCTTCTTGAGAAGTCAGTTTCCTGATCCACAGTAAGAACTTGGAATGGGAACATTGTCCTGAGAACGTTCTCTGGCCTGACTGAAAGCCTACCGGGGCTATTTGGTACAAACTTCCAAAATGTTTTAGTCAGTTTCTATTTTAATTGGCTTTGTTCAAACTAACATCTTCATTTCTCACAGAAAGAGGGTTTCTGCGAGAGCAGAAGGATCATGGATGCTTTGGGTTGCATTTTCTTATGTTGTGTTAAAGGGTTCAAATGTATAGTTTTATAAAGATTGGCCACCCAAAGTTTTCTCAAAGAATATCTCTTGTT
Organism: Peromyscus leucopus; assembly: GCF_004664715.2. Classification (NCBI taxonomy): domain Eukaryota; kingdom Metazoa; phylum Chordata; class Mammalia; order Rodentia; family Cricetidae; genus Peromyscus; species Peromyscus leucopus. The sequence continues at coordinate 78,318,643 of NC_051067.1, forward strand.
GGAAGCTATTGCCTACCCATTCCCAAATAGTTCAGTATATAAAAATTTGAAAGATGTAGAAAAGAAGGAAAAAAATAAAATAAGGGGGGCAGGGTCTCCTATGGTGCCACACCCCAGTGGTGAGTGTTTATAAAATGTTGAAGTATGATGCAGCTCCAGGTGCACCTGCTGCTCAAGTTATGATGTCCACATCCTGAGAACTCATCATAAATGGAAGATACTTTTTTTTTTTTTTTTTTTTTTTTTTTTTTTTTTTTTTTTTTTTTTTTTTTTTTTTTTTTTTTTTTTTTTTTTTTTATTTTTATGTTTTAATGTTATATTGTGTCACAGCTGTCTTCTGTCTAGAAGTCTATTTTTCATTTTGTCATATTTAGTCTTTGAAGTGTTAAGACTACCTATCTATCTGATAATCTATGTATATCTAGAAGATTAACTAACATGGCTATAATATGATTATCATAGATACTAAATTAATCATTAATTATCTATTATAATTTAAATGATTAATAAAAAATACCTAAACAAAATAAAATTAATAAAAATAAAAAAAACAAGTATCAAAAAAAAAATAATCAATGCAAAACATTTAAAAAAAAAAATCTAACCAATGTAAAACATTTAAACAAGTGTTTTTAAAATAGTTTATAATCTTTTATTTATCATCTATATCTACCTATCTTACTGAAACTCCAGGTATGCTAAACAGTAACTGTGGAGGTCTTGTTTCCCTGGTGATTCGGGACTGACTGGGAGCCATGTCTTGCTGCCCAGCATCTCCCAAAAGCTGGCCTGCATGCTGCTAGCCCCAAGGAATGTATGGTTTTCATTGAATGTGCATCACTTTTGTGCCACTGGGATGTAAACACATTGTAAGTAGCCTCATTGTCTGGATAGATTTGTCTTCTTGTTTGTTTGTTTAAGACGGAGTATGTAGTCCTGTAGACCAGGCTAGCCTCAGACTCACCAAGATCTGCCTGCTTCTGCTTCTCAAGTACTGAGGTTAAAGGCATGCACCACCATGCCCAGGTAGATTTGCATTTTAAATAATAATCTCCATGGCAGGCACTGGCCTCCTGGGGTTTTTCCCATGTCCCTAACTCCCCCTCTAGAAGGTGGTGTGGTGGCTGCAGGCCACCATACTTGCTTTGCCCAGTCCTCCTTTTGTTAAACAGGTTTAGTGAGTTCTTTTGTCTCCTTTAGTATTGTGAATTGAAATTCACAATTGTGCATGCTAAGCAAGTGTTCTACCACTGAGCCTAGGGGAGCAAAGAAGACCTGTACCAGGAGCTATTGGTCCATAGTCTACCCAGTATGGCTTCCTGCAGGACTTCAGGCACAGCTTGTGGGATGGGAGGTAGATAAATAGCACCCCTGCATGTCTCAGAGCAGGGAGAAAGTCATGCAGGTATGAGATGAGTGAGCAGAGAGATATCTACCCCCACTTCCCCAGCATCTGGTAGGAGAGGCTTCAGATGTCTCTTCGATGGCTGTTTGGGTGTGGTTGGGGGCTGGAGACATGCATATGAGTGTGTTCGTGGAAGGTCCAGGCAGAGGGCAGGGAAGTAACACCAGAAGAAAGACAGGCCTGGGAGTCTCGGGGCCACCAGGTGCAGGCAGCTGTCCTCAATCTGTTTGCCATCTCTTGACCAGGCTCCCTAATGGTTAGGATGCTGGTTCTCTGGGCCCCTTTTTCTGGGCCTATTTTCCACATGCAAAAAACAGTAGATAGTGACAGAGATCTGTCTACTACTGTGTGAGGAGCAGGTGGGCCTCTCCTGGAGGGACACAAAGCCTTGGCTCAAGCATCTGTGTGCTCCAAGCTTGGTTCCACACTAGCCACTGAGCCTCTCGGCCCAGTTTTCTTCCCAGGAGCCAGGTAACAGTCAGGCTAAGGACCACTGTTTTGATCAGAAGAACATGCAAGAAAGTAGAATTCAGACAGCAGGGCAGCTGAGATTAGCCCTACCCCCATTCCCAGCACAGAGAGGCCTCTTGCTCTGGCTAAGAACTCCGTCTCTCTCTACTACTCTCAACCAGCCATCTGAAGGAGGGGTACATCTGAACAGATAAAATGCCGCTGAATGATGCCATAGTAACAGGACAAATACGCCAGGAAAACACAAAGGAAGGCACTTGCCAGACTGTAGCAGAGGCTGTCGTCCCCTGCAGTAGCTCCGAAAAGGTCAACTCAGCGTCCTACAGAAGATGTGACAGTCCACCAGCTGGGGTGTGGCTCAGTGGTAGAACACTTGCTCGGCATGCGTGAAGCCCTGGGTTCCATCCCCTGCACCAAAATCAAACAGGCAAACAAACTCCAACAGGAAAAAAATCTTCCCAAACACACACACACACACACACACACACACACACACACACACACACACACACACACAAATTGGATTACCAGGGCAAGCCTACCACTAACAATGCTGTGATGTCTACTTCAAAATGAGTAAAGAGGATGAATTTTATGTTAAGTGTTCTTTAAACAAACACACACACAGAGTCAGAAAAACAAAAGCAAAGAACCCATGGGAGATGGTGATTGTCATATCTGTATCGTGAGTGCCTATGTTCAGGCTCATCACATGGTACACAGTACACAGAAATACCTGCTATCCTTTGTAGATCAATTATGCTTCAGTAAAGTTCTTGAGAAATGACCTCAATAGAGGCATTGTCTCTCTCGTGTTTAGAAGAATTCTCGTCCTGAAGGACTCCGAGTGGCCATCTTTGATGTTTCTTCTCCCTCTCACATCATGCCATGGAAACCATTCCATGAAGACAACTTTCCATCTCTTGTTTTCCAAATGGGATGAGGCTTGCCCTATTCCACTAAATACCAGGAGGTCATAATGGAACACTCTGGCAGAGTCGTTAGTAGTTAGCTAATGCTAACTGGAATCAAATGTCGAAGGACAGGCCCTGGCTTTGTGCACAGCTGTGGTGCTCAGAGCTGGAGCAACGGAGTCAGCCTGTGTGTGGGCTAGCCTGGAGCCTTCTCTGCTCAGGCTTAGGTCTCTTCTGAACAGTGCCAACCTTCTTCTAGCTACTGATGGGCTAATCATCTGAAGAAGAGAGGGTCAGAGGCCACCCTGGTTGGAGGCCTGGCTGCCTGAGCTGGGGTGCGGGCCATAGGCTCAGCAATAAACGCTTTCTGCTCCTGCTACTTTGCTGAAAAGACTCTTGACCCACAAGGAAGGAGCTGCATATGGTTAAAATCAAACATGTCAATCAGCAGTGAAGGTCTTTAGGACCAATCTGACGTTGAGTCAATGCCAGGGTCAAGGAATGACCAGGTCACCCCAGCAAACCAGCCAGGCATCTGGGGCTGTGACTGCCACCATGAGAAAGGGCTCAGACAGACTAGGGCCTATGGCTAAGGAACCAATTGTTTTGTTTTAGTTTATAGACTGTAACACGAGAAAAGCATCCCCAACAGAGCTAGGACTGCCATTAATGAGTACTTACTGTATGCACTACTTACAGTCACATTTTACCTGTTTCATCCCACTCATCCCCTGTAACAGCCCTCTGAGGGTTCCCATAGGATTTGGGACCTTGACTTCCAGACCACAGCTCACGACAGCTCACATTGTACCCCTATGTCTCCCAGTAACCATTCTTCAAGGGCATTGGGGGCTCCCTTCTCAGAGGAACCTGATTCTGTATTCATCCGAGATACATAGTTGAGATGCCATTTCACATCCATCTAAGGAACATGGCTGAGTCACCATTCCATGTCCATAAGAAGAACATAGCTGAATCACCATTCCATCTCCATCAAGATCTTGACTGAGTCACCATTCCATGTCCTATCTGAGGGACATGGCTGAGTCACCTTTCCATGTCCATAAGAAGAACATAGCTGAAGCACTATTCCATACCCATCAAGATCTTGGTTGAGTCACTATTCCATGTCTATTAGACATTTTCCCCCATTCCTTTTCCCCATTCTTATCTCAGCTCTGCGACCTCTAGGCTAGGCACACTGGCTGGCATTCTGCGCTCTAGTGGGCCAAGTCCTTTTCTTCCTTAGAGCTCTCTGTGTGGTTCCTCTTGATGGGAATACTTGCCCTACCCATGCTTTCCTCCAATTGCCAGACTGAGTCCTATTTGCTGGAAAGTCTACCTTAAATATCTTTGGTTATGAGGACTCTTCTTAAGCCCTCACACTGCCCACAAATGAGCAATCTTAGCTTACTCCTTTTTATGACACCTCATTTCATTTCCTCCACACCACAAACCCTAATTTGTTATTCTGATTTATCTGGGCTACCTGTTTGCTTAACTCTTCCTACCTGATGGGCTATCGTGGTACCTACCACTTGCCACAGGATGCCCTTGACCCTGCTGGGTGTCAGACACAGAGCTGGGCTCCCTAGATATTTGTTAAATACACGATGGGTAGGAAGAACAGGCAAACAGGACCACCTGACATCCCTAGTTTGTGAGGTTCGGCTTTGAATAAAAAGGCTGCGGAGGAAATCTGCTGAACTTTCTAAAACGCTGATCAAACTAGGTAGGAGTAACAATCAGATTTGGTGGTCTGAGTGGTGCATCGACTCATAGCTGTCAGCAGCTGCCAGGGATGCAGAAACTGATGCCAGGAGACCTTGAGTGACAGCCCAATGAGACACGGGCAAGAGGGAAGGTCGTCTCCAAGTTTGATTGTCTCATGAAAAATAAAGTTATGCTGTTGAATTGTCTTAATTGGAAGAAAAATTCAGTCCACAAAGAGCAAGATTTGAAGGGCAAAGGGCCCCATCTTTTTGTCGGGGAAGAGAGCGTTCTAGAAGTTTACACATGGATACAGCTAAACTGGACCTTCGGGGAGTTGTTTGAGAGCCCCTGCACAATAGAAAGCTGTTTAGTGAAGCCATTAGCTCCGTTATGATCCTCATTTATGATTTTATTTACTTAATAATTCAGTCTTTCAAGTCATGAATTTTTGAGAGAGACATTCAATTAGGAATTATGGATGCAGTTTGAAGAAATGCATAGCCTCACTTTGGAGAGTTGGGTGCCAACTTTCTTTTATGGGTGTGCCTGGATAGCGTCCAGAACATACTGAGGAAACAAATTTTAGCACTTATTTTTCCTTAATCCCTCAAAGCCTGGGAGTTCTGCCAGTTAGAAAAACCTTCCCATGTCCCCTCAACTCTAAGCATGGTGTTCTATTTGTCAGTCACATAGACGGGGATACAGCCCAGCTGGCTCACCGGGAGAGACCTTTCCTACCATGCCACCCCCTCCAAGGGCTTCCTTGGGCTGCACAGAGGCTTTTTTTGTTTGTTTGTTTGTTTTTGTTTTTGTTTTTTTGAGACAGGGTTTCTCTGTGTAGCTTTGCGCCTTTCCTGGAGCTCACTTGGTAGCCCAAGGCTGGCCTCGAACTCACAGAGATCCGCCCGGCTCTGCCTCCTGAGTGCTGGGATTAAAGGTGTGCGCCACCACCGCCCAGCTATGCACAGAGGCTTTTAAGTGGACTTTCCTCCTAGTTTCTCCCAGTTTAGTCTTCCCATGGAGATCCTCACAGCCTTCCTTGAACTCAAGTTTCCCCGACTGGAGTAGATTCCCTCAGTGCTCCTCAGTGGCAGACAATGGGGAAGCATTCTAACAAAAAGAAATGACACTTATTAGTGGCTCATATTACCATGGAAAGCTAAGGAAAGAAGGGAAGGAGAGAGAGAGGGGGGGGGGAGAAGGGGGTGAAGGAAGGGAAGGAGGTGAGAAATCCAGGCTCCATCTCCATCTCCAGTGTAGTCAAATGGGAGCCAGCTGCTGCTGGTATCTGCTTAGGCTAGCCCAGCAAACCGCGTCCAATGGAAAGCAATTCACTCTAAACAAAGCAAGGTACATCATCCAAAGAAAAGAAAACCTATTCTAGGTGGGTGGGGAAAATAAAACAAGATCTATCGCTGCAATTGGGCAGGTCCTGGATGTTAGGCCATCGAGGAATGGCTAAAGAGATGTATGCTGTTCAGCCTGGAAACCAGAAAACCCGCTGTCGCAGGCTAGCCTTCAGTCCTGGAAGAGCTGCGGGCTGTGTTTGTTGGCAGGTAGGTTGTGTGATGACCCTCATTTTATTGACAGCAAACAGAATCAGAAAGGTTGAGTCGTCTGCATGATGTCACACTGCAGGAAAACAGCTGGGTCACATCCAGGTCTCCTTGACCCTGAAGACCTCACTGGCACTGGGTTTTTCTCTCTTATTCTAAAGGGTGGAATTAAGAACACTGGGTAGAAAAGGCAGGTGAGGTTTTTTTGTTTTCATTTAAATTTTGGAGTTTTGTTTTGTTTTGTTTTGTTTTTGTCTGTTTTTGGCATATAGCATTCTCCAGCAGAATTCTTCAGAAAAGATGCTCTCCCTGGGATGGACGTGGCTATTTTCATCTCTCTGCTCTCTTCCACCCCTTCTTCTGGCAGCAACAGGCTGATTTAGCTTTGCAGGTGTCGAGGATTTCCCTGGCTGCTGGTGCACCAGTGGTAACTAGAACAGACAGGCTCATCTAGTGGAGATTTGTCTGGGATGCTATGGAGGGGGTTCTTGAATAAGGAAGAAGCAGACTCCTGGGGTCTTTTCCTTCTCTGGGATTCAAGGAGTTTATGAAAGTTAAAAAACATTCTACTGTGATTTAGATCCTTTTCTGATGTTTATAGAAGCAGAGATAGATAGATAGGTAGGTAGATGGATAGAAAAATGATAGACGGATGGACGGATGGATGGGTGGATGGGGATGGATAGATAGATAGATAGATAGATAGATAGATAGATAGATAGATAGATAGACAGACAGATCGACAGACAGACAGACAGAGAAGCATGTGTTTGTATTAGTGGGAAATGTGATGTGGCTGGCTGGTCAGGCTCCCCTGCACCTTTGCTAAGAACACAGTCAAAGGAGGTATAAAATATAGGCAGCTTGGTCACACTCCTTCCTCAAAAAGACTGCCCTTAGCCACAGTCCCTTCCCTCACCCTGCCAGCACTATGTCTTATCCCACTTTTCCTTGTCCCAACTCTGGCCATACCTGATTAGACAAAGGTAGACCTGATGCAAATACACATTCAGAGTCTTCACTGAGCCAATCAGCTTCTCTTGAAGGTCGTCCACAGGTCCTCAGATGTGTTCACACGCATAGCGGCTTTTCTCTTTCAATTGCACTTGAAAAAATCAGCCAGGTGTGTATTCTCTTGCATGACATGGGTCCCTATATCCCCCTTGTGATATTCAATGCCTGGATCAAAGGCTTCTGCAATCCATCTGGCCAGTAGGACTTTGCATTCCTTGCGGGTTTCACAGCAGTTGATGTTTTTAAGCATGCATTTGCCAGGTATTCTTCCGAGTGCTCCTCATGAGTTCACTCATAGACTCCTCACACTGGCTTTATGACGCGAAACATTTGCTATTCCAGTTTTATAGAGCAGGAAGCTAAGATCACCCCAACTGGAAGCAGCAGAGTAGCAATAGGAACCTAGACCACCAGGCCCCAAGGCTTCAGCGTCTCGGGTGTTGTAGTGTGGGGACTTCAACTGCAAAGCAGCCCAAGCCACCACAGTGCTGACCTTCTGGAAGGGCAAAAAGATGACATGTCAGAAGAAAATGGCAGAGTGTCCCCCCAGTCAGAGGAATAGAGGAGTGACAAGCTGTATCCTGAAAGACAGATGCATTCTTCTGCACCGACCCTCCAGTCCCAGACCCCTTAGGACCCAAGAGTCCCTAGCTTCCACTTGGCTGTTCACTCCCTTCCCAATCCATGTTCTGACCTAGGTGATTAACATGCCTCTTACCTCAGTTTCCTCTGCTCGCCATTCTTCCCTGATGTACAGCTTCACCCAGGCTGGGTCAAGAGCACCTCTCTCCAGCTAAGTCTAAGAGTCCAACCAGAGGAGAAGCCTTTTGTGTGTTAGAAGTTCCTTAAAGCAAGGAGGTACTGGAATGTCTGAATCATCTTTGACTTCGAAAAATATTTCTAAGTACCCAGCCTGGGAAAGACATTGCTTTTTAGTGAGAATTTACAGATGATTAATGTTTTGTTTTGTTTTTGAAAAAATTAAGGCCTTGCTTCAGCTCACACCATTGGTAGCAAAAGCAAGAACGTCTGACCCCTATACTGGTCCCAGGCAGAATAAGTTCCCAGACCACCTGCTGGATATCAAGATCGAAGTTTTTCCAGAGAGCCATGCAGTCTACAGCTGTGGCACCGTGGGCTTGTTGGTGTCATTTGCCAGGCAGGTGGCAAGTGTCACTGGCCAGCTTCTTTCCAGAGCTTTCTAGTCAATGAGAAAGCACACTTCCTCCTCATCCTCCACCCTGTGACACTGGCTTCTTCAGAATCTGGAAGGAGGCTGGCTTCCAGGACATGGAGGCGGAGAACAGGGATTTCTCACATGCTGCTTCTCCAAAGACTGGCACCATGACCTGCCTTAGATACCAGAGGCACGGTGGCCACCAGGCAGCCTTCCGGGGCTTATGGTGAAAATGCCCTCTGGAGCTGTCAACCTATGAAGAATGCCGGAAGCTGCTTTTATGCAAAGTCCAGCCTGTGAGGTATCAGATGGACCAGAAGGGGCCCTGCATTCCCAAACAAAGCCATGTCTCTCTCTCCCTCTTATTTAAGGTGTTTGTGCAGGGTGAAGACACATTGATGTGAGGACTCTGGAAGTCCCCAGGACAGGTGGCTTAGAATACAGTATCTGAAATGAAAACCAAGGGTCTATCCAAACTGCACCCGGTCCTGTCGCTCTATCCCATCGGACAGACAGAAGACTAAGGCGCCGGACAGTTGACTCATGCTATAGTAGGAGTAGACTGTCAGCTCAGAGGCCTCCATCCTGACTCTTCAGTCTGTAGATGGTCTTACACAGCCTCCAGATTCCCTTCCTCTCTGGCTCATCCTTCCTCTTTCGTTTGTCTACACCTCTAGCAGCCCATAAGACACCCCACTATGTGCTCTCTAAGTTGCCCCACACCCCTCTTTCCAGGCCCCGTGGCACTAGGGGTCCAAACCAGGTGACTGGAACATGACAGCTCAGACCCCCAGATTACTTTTCCATAATCTGCCTAAAACATTGGTGGTAGCTCTCTCCTCACCAACTTAGGTTATCTGTTCATTTCCTTTAGTTGAGCTGTTCATTTCCTTTAGTTGAGCAAGTTGTGAGCATTTTTATCGATACAGCCCTGCTCTGTGTCTTTAAGATGAAACAACAAAGAGGCCAAAGAAGATCCCTACCTTTCTAGTTCTAGGTACCTAAGTCCTTATTTGGGAGACAGACTACAGACAAGAATACAAACACCCACAGGAGCTACATGAGCAAGATGGAGGCGGTACCTCGAATGAGGGAGCTGGGAGAGGCAGCCTCAGACAGGAAGGACAGCATATTTCCATCACCAGATGGGCCTTAGTGCCACACTATAGGGTCCCCGAGCAGGGCATGCACAATCCTTCAGCCCCCAGGGCTCTCCGCCTGCTGATGGTCCTCCCGATTCCCCTTCCCTACACACACCCTCCCCCAGGGCAGCAGGGAGTCCTTAGGAGGAGAGAGAGTGAGCAGCCAGATTTAATAAACAAGGAGAGAAAGGTAGACTTAATTTAAGTCCACTCTCCCTGTCCCGAAGATTTGCAGCTCATCCTCTTTTTGGAAGGACCACTGGGTGGCTCTGGGAGGTGTCGTCAGCACACCCCCCACCCCAGCATGATCAGTTGTCAACGGACCAGAAGGTCAGCATACAGCAGCTCTCTTTTGTCATCTGTCCAAGTTAGCCTCCGGGGTTTCCCAGTCCCCGGGTTCTCACCTTTGCATTCCTGGGCTCCATTTTGTAACTGTCTTCACTGACCTTCCACTAAGAGACATTTGCAAGCACGCTTCATTTATCCTCCAGGCTCCTGGGACCCAGGGGTTGCTCAGTCACTGGGGAGAGGTCTCTGGGGTGGGAGTTGCGTTTCTCTTCCCTGGGGACCTTACTCACCTTGCCCAGGAGCTCCTCGGTCTGGGAGTCAAGGTAATTGGGCTGTTACAGTCTCCCATTCTGGAGGACAAGTGGACGGATGGTACCCATTAGGGCTGTCCTCGGGGGTTTGGACCTGTGAGTCAGTGGACTAAAACCACTCACTCACCCGCAGAAGCCAAAGCTGCATTCAAACCAAGTCAGTGGGCTTTTTTCCCTCCCTCTCTCTTTAGATTTATGAACCAAACCAAGGTAATTTTCCATTTTCCCCAACATCAGCAGAAGACCCTTAATACCCACTGAGCCAGTTTGAACTTGTAATGAACTTGAAAACAGTCTGAAGCTTTTGAACCAGATCCTTAAAATAGTGTCTGAAATAAACCCAAACAATTATTGCTGCCGGGGCAGGCACAGTGTTTCCTCGGTCCCACTTCCGACCCGTTTTTCAGACTGGACTCTATGCAGGTACCCAGGGCTTCCTTGTAAGACCTTCTATAGGATGTGAAGGTGCCGGATCTACATGACCCTGTGGACACCTGATACTTCATCCCCGCATAGTAACTTGGTGGCAGAAATCTGCCATCTGCTCGTACCATGAAGACATGTCAGCCCTTCTGACTTCCTAGTGGCCCTTAGCCTGAGCTATAGATCAAAACTATCAGGGCACCAAGGAACCCTTCAGACCAGCAGAGTCATTTGGTTCCCCATCATCAACCCAAATGGGCCACTGTAAACCCTGCTAAGGAAAGAGACAAGCTTACAGAGGCCTGGGCTGACTGCCGAGCTCCTGCTGGGCAGGGTGAACCTCATCTATCTCTCGCTCTTCCCTCAATCCCAGCCCATCTCCCCTGTTATCCAGCTGCCATATTCTTCTGCTATAGTAAGGAAATTCATGTCTTTTTGCTGTGATCAAACACTTGAGAAAAGAGAGCTAAAGAAAGAAAGGGTTATTTAGAATCAGAAGCTCCAGGGGCTTATTCATGGTTGGCTGGCTGCATTGTGGTGGTCCAGAGGTGAGGCAGGCAGAACCTCACATTGGCGGTGTGGTGGAGGGGGCTGCTTCTCCATGGCAGTCAGGAAGCAGTGTGAAGAGACCAGGATCCCAAAATATTCTTTAAGGGAAGCCCCACCAGTAACTACTTCTACAACTAAGTGAAACATCTAAATGTCCACTCCACCATCAGCAGTGGATTAATCCACTGATAGTGTTAAATCTCTCTGCCTTCAGTACAGGAGTCCTTGGTGTGATTTCATTATTATTATTACCCAGCTGTAATAGCCACTAAGGTTTTGTGAGTTCAGAGTCCTGTGCTGTTCATCTGCCACCTCTAATGCCCATTAAGTGCTTGGCACAAAGTTGGTCACAATGAAGACTTGTTGGAGAGGTAATAAAAATGAATGAGTGAATAATAAGCAAATAATAGATGTGCATGAACAGAAATTCCCCAGATGAGAAGAACTCAGGCCAGCTTCTCTCTCTTGTTCACAGCGGCACAATTGACTTTGAGAAGCACTAGGCTATTGCTTGGAGCCAAATACTGATCACACTATATTCTGCTTGATCTTGATGAATTATTTATCATGCATGTGCCTCCACTGCAGCATGTATAAAATAGGGTAAATGTGATACCTCAGTAAAACCCCCCACTCTATCCCCTACAGACAAAGAGAAGCTTAAACCAGGATTCCTAAGTGTAGATAAGAACTTAGACCCCTTTTCCCCAGGTGGTTGTATCTGCTACAGGGACTTTGGAAAACACAGTTAGGATATTCGACCAAAAGACTAAAAAGGGAGGCGGGATAAAATAAATTATATGGTCTGTGCCTTTAAGAAGTAGCCTCACAAAGAAAGGGGAGCACTCCTTCCAACCTCCCTGCTGTGAGTGAGAGATTTGGAAGAGCCTCCCTGGAGGCTTGTAAACTTAGAAAACACCTTACTTTTGCATTCTGTACCTAAAGTCTCCAGTGGCGGCTTTGTGGATGTGATCTAGGCACAACAAGACCCTCACTCTATTGTCTCAAAAAGGGGGCCTTAGACAAAGATATCTCAATATAGATAGACCCAGGCCAGTTTCAAGTCCCCAGAAATGATGGCACCAGCCCCAGGAACAAAAGAACAGAGTCAGGATGTCTGATGGTAAGCAATTAACCACAAGATGCCCCCTCTCCGGAGATAACATGACCAGACCCCAGAGAAGAGTTGTAAAACTTCTGACAGGGCAAACAGATAAGCTAGAATAAAATAAAGTCCAGGCCCGGGAAAAACTGGACCAATCAAGGATGGACCCATACTAACCCCCTCCCCTCTAAGAAATTTTATGGGTTTTGCCTATAAAAACTAACTTCCCCAAGAAAGAGTAACTCTTCTCTGCCTCACTTGAGATGGCTTGAGATGAGTTCCCTGTCATGACTTGTAACAGATAAACCTTGCTTTTGCATTCTGGTATGCTCATCCTTGGTGGTCTCTCTGGGGGTTACGATCTGAGCACAACATAACCAAAGCCCCTGTACTAGATCGTACATGCTTTCTCCAAGTACAGTGCCTGACACACCAGGGCCTCTCAAGTGTTCACCTGTGTTATCAGAAAGGAATTATCACCAGTGTGTCTGCTTCCTCAGTCACTGAGCTGAGGTTAAGCAAGTGCTGTGTTTATCATCCCAACATCTCTGGCTTCCTCTGTCCCCCTAACAGAGTTCTTTGCCTAGCTTGTTTTCAGAGTTAAAGGGTTACAGTCCATGTGGCAAGTGTCATATTAACTCTTTCATTCTGGTTGCCAGAGTCACATCTTCTCAGCAGCTCTGTCACATCCCCCATGCTCGTTTGCTCTCACTGTCTCCCAGAACCATCTACTTGGCAAAGCCTTAACTCTCCATGTCTGTGTTTTTTCCCAGGCACCTAATGTTGTCTGTCTCCTTGGCTATTTCCTCTTCCTGAGTTGTCCTCTTGATTTGGCAGGAAGAGCAAGTGCTTTTCATCTGCTCTGCTAGCTCAGATAGCCTGCAGGGCTATAGTGAAGCCTCTAAGGCCATGTCTAGGGTCAGTGGGAAACAGCATCATTAATTGATTAGCCATGTCTGACACTGACCCAGGTGGGAAGGCAGAGCGGCAAGTGTAGTCATTTCTACCCTTATTTGGGCAAAGGAACCACGATGACTCATCTTTACAGCTTTGCTATAAATCTTCGAGCAAAATCAAACGTAGGCTAAACTACAAAGTTAAATCATCTAATACAGTCTACCACAATTTGGACAGGTGCTAAAAAATGATTTCTTCTCACTCTGTCTTCTAGCCAGAGGGAACATCTATATCCCTCTGTCTTTGGGGAGATGGGAGGCCTTGGCAAAGAATATTCTTCCCTCTTTCTAGAAAGCACAGACTGCAATAGAAAAAGTATTTCCAGTTTAATCTAAAATCTGCCAAGAAAATCCAGGGATATGTTTGGCCAGAAGCAAAGCCAGGCAAAGCAAAGGTGAATGGCGGGTGAGGGCTAGCTAAGACCAATCAGGTGCCATGTTTGCTCACTTGTTCACGGCCTGGGTAGGATCACGTTCCCTCATCTCCTTACTTGGCATAAGATAGCCAGGTTAGGGTTGACTTGCACACAAAGACCTTACCAGTGCCCAGGCCTGGGCCTATCCATGTCACAGTTATGAGGCTTTTTCCGCCCAGGCTGGGGCCAACTGAGATTCCAGAATTGGCTCCTGCTGCATCTTCTCCCAGGTTCCCAGACTCCACCCCAGGTCTTGTGTTCAGGCCTGACTCTCAAGCTCGTCCTGACTAGAAATCGTTCTCCTGCAAAGGGGTGCAGGCTCAGCAAAGCCCCTGAGGTCACAGCCCCTCTGCCCGACTGCTCCTCTGTCAAGCTACTCCCTGAGTTCTGCCACCACTGATGACAGCCTCGTTTGTAACTGCAGGTGAAATGCCCGTTGTGGTCTGTCAGACCTTGCGCAGGCTCGTTAAGCCCTCTGCTCCTTAGTTTCCTCAACTTCAAGATGACCACCAGACTAAGAATGCATTCATTATGTGTGCATTGCTGTGACCAAAACACCCGAGAGGACAGCTTCCAGGAGGGGGATTTGTTGTAGCTGCGGGGGCCTGGCCCTTTGCCCTTGGTAAGCATCATGATGATAGAGGAGTTTTGTCACCTCCTAGCAGTCAGGCAGCAGAAAGGGAGAGAGAGCATCTGGAGCACAGAGAAGACGTAACCCCCTGCCATACACCCTGTGACCTCCTCAATTTCCTCAGCCTCCCCAGATAGCGCCGCCAGCTGGGGACCAAGCCTTCCCCACACAAGCCTTGTGGGGGTCATTCCATGATCAAACACCAGCATTCTGCCCAAGTGCCCGCAGCCTTCTTTGGGTTATGAAATTTCACATGGCTGAAGCTTTTAGAATACAGCCAGGCAGGTGGTAGTCGATGAAAATTTTGTGGCTAGGAGCTCCTGTCTGTCTTGCTTTGAGGTCGGTGATCAGGGCTGTAAAGAGCACCTGAGGGACTGACATTGATAAGGATGAGCCCCTTGCCCAAGGCTACTCCTGGCAGGGGCCCGAGCTGGATGGACATCCTGTCCTTTCCAAGGCCCTTGTCCAGGCCTGTGCGAGGCTACTTAGAACTCTTGGTACCTGGCTCCACGTTACACTGGTGACTGGCACTGTTTTGCCTCTTGACCCTCCACCCTCTACAAAGGATCTTAGAAATAGTCTTAAACCTTGACAGTTTCCAATTTGGACTGGAATATATAATTCTGTACACACACACACACACACACACACACACACACACACACACCAAGTGTGTAGTGATGTCACTGAAGATGAACCATCTGTAGTCACTCTGAGACCATTCCCTTTCCTTGTGATATTACTTTGATTTTTGGTTGAGTACCACCCCTTGTAGCTAGAGAGCTTCGCTCTGGGTCCCGCCAAGTCCCTGCAGTCTCGCAGCTCACTTATAAAATAAACACACAGACGCTTATATTATTTAAACTGTTTGGCCTGATGGCTCATGCTTTTAGCTAGCTGTTCTTATATCTTAAATTAACCCATTTTTATTCATCTATAAGTTGCCATGTGGCTCGTGGCTTACCAGTATCTTAACATGTTGCTTCTCCTCACGACGGCTGCAGTGTCTCTCCCTGACTCTGGCTTTTTGTTCCCCCAATTCTCCTCTCTGCTAGTCCCGCCTATACTTCCTGCCTGGCTACTAGGCAGGAGATGCAGCTGTCAGCCCCTCCCTTCCAAGCCTGGGCTCTAGGGCACCGTGACCAGCGGAGAGGGTTCTGGTGTTCAAGGTGTCCACTTTACCATAGGTTATGCCAACTAGGAATAAGTTCTCCATTCTCTGAGCCCTCAGACCACTATTTCTGCCTACCTTCTTTGACCTCTATAATGCTAACACTCTATTTCTGGGCATTGGCGTTTTGCCTGCCTGTATGTCTGTGTGAGGGTGTCAAATCCCCTGGAACTGGAGTTACAGACAATTGTAATCCGCCATGTGAGTGCTAGGAATTGAACCCAGGTCCTCTGGAAGAGTAGCCAGTGCTCATAACCTCTGAGCCATCTCTCCAGCCCCGATGCTAATACTCTGCAAGGCAGTTCACCACGCTTACTCCACCAGGCTGGATTCTATTGCTAAGCAATTCAAGTGTGTAGAAGGAAAATCAGGACAGACTTGGTCCCAGGACTAACTAGGATCCAGAAGGCAACAACCTAGACTGTGTTTTCCGTTTCCCTATGTTGAGAATGACTCCATAACTGGACAACTGCTCTACCACCGAGCTCCATCCTCAGCCCCGGGCTCTTATAGATCCACTTCCTCACTGAACGAGGAAGCGGTGTCATCAGGGAGACAGCAGCAGTCTACACCAGCTTGGCTGCAGACACCATGTGAGGTAGGTCAGCTGCGACAGTGAAGCAGTGAGATGCTTTAAGGAATCGGCGTCTGTCGCCTCACAGTCCCAGAAGACAGTGGGCCAAGATCAAGGTGCTGGAAGTTCGGTTCCCACTAAGAGCAGGGGAGTCACATCTGGCTCGGGCCTCTTCCTAGCTTCTCAGGTGTCTCTGTTTGTTACCCCAGCACCAGCAGGCCCTGATCTACATGAAGCACTCTTTCCGTGAACAAATCTAAATACCAGCTTCTTCCCCTTTTTATAAAGACACCAATAAACTGGAGGAAAACCCACAATAGCAGCTTCATCTTAACTAATTATGTTAGATGTTTACAACATCTGTCTTCCCAAAGAAGTCCACATCCTGTGGGGCTGGGAGCCAGGACTTCGATGAATGAAGTTTGACAGAGGAATGGTTCGATTTTAATAATACTTAGACATTTCACTTCTAGGGACCCAGCCTTGTGAATGGCTTGCACAACACCAAAAGAGATCTTTATGAACTGATGTGGCCATAGCGAAACTGGAATACTATGAAGATGAGTGTTGTGGTGTACATCTGTACTCTGAGGCAATCTAAAAACTGAGGCAAGAGGATCTTGAGTTCAAAGCCAGTCTGGGCAATTAGACCCTGTCTCAAAATAACAGGCAGTTAGAATACTGTACTGAAAAGGGAAGATGTAGCTTTACATATACCACCATGGAATAAATTCTAAGGTATATTATTAAGCACTGAAGCACACCTTTCAAGAGACAGCCTGATCCTAAGAGCAGAACTCCGCACACAAAGCAGGAAGAGGAGGTAGGCGTGGCTGAAGCCTAGCTCCTCTTTTCTAGCATCTTCTGATCATTTGCATCTTTTATGACAGTGCCCTCCCATGTGATGTTGCTAATTAGAATAAAGATCACCTCTTCTACACCCGTGGTCAGGATGAAGCCACAGGAATGGAGTTCAAGCCAGAAAGTCTCTGGAAGGTCTCAATGGCACCATGAGAGAGGACCTAAAAGAGCAGCCAGAATGGAGATGCCAGGAACTTCTCTCCTCAGGGGTCCAGTGGCATGGTACCCAGGAGGGGTGGGCGGGGAACTTTGGGGCTAGCCATTCCTCACTCCTCTGTGCTTCACGTTCTCTCCAGCAGTGCTATGAACAATATCCTACAGGCCCCTTGTGAAACCAGAGCCTGGCCAGAGGCCTATATAAATCTCAGCCCACAGTTCATCACAGAGCAGGTAATAGGTCTACTGTTTCTCTACAGCATTCTTAGGGTATTGACCTAAAGCTCAGCATCCAATCAGATGGCCGTGAAATTAGCCAAGAAAAAGCCCAAGTTGGGCCCTAAGGCCTGGGTCAGAATTCAGTAGGTGGGATAAAGTGGATGGGCAATGATGGAGGAACAGAAACACTCTGCCGCCTCTCCACATGGACTTCTGCCATTTGTATATAATTTCTAAAAATCAGGCTATGTCTTCATCTGACTGTTTTTCTATGCTCTTCGGAGGGTTTTGCCATGTAACACAGCTGGCCTCACCAATGCACCTGCTTCTTCACCCCAAAAGCTGGGATTGCAAGTGTGAGCCCCATATCTGGTTGTTTTCCTGTTTTAAAGTCTATTTACAGATGTATGTATGTGCATACAGTCTTTGTACTTACAGGGGAGATGTGAGCCTATGCATTAATCAGTGCATGTCTATAGTGAAAAATGAGGGATACAGAGCGTTTCCGTTTCAGAAAAGTTACTGAATGGGGAAATTGGATAACGACTAATTAACTAGAAATTCCGATTCCGTGAGATATATTGCAAGTATTCCTTACAGATGAGTAATTTTCATACTGGGCTGTCGTGGCACATACCTTTAATCCCAGTACTTGTGAGACAGAGGCAGGCGAATCTCTGAGTTCAAGGCCAGCCTGGTCTATAGAGTGAGTTCTAGGATGGCCAGGGCCACGCAGAAAAACCCAGACTCAAAAACAAACAAACGAACGAAAAACCATGTGGCCAATTCTCAGAAAGTCAGAGTCAGACAAACTCTCTTAAGTGAACATTGTAGAAATAGCTCTCTAGTCTCTGTTGCAGAATTTGGAAGGAAATTCCAAGCCCCCATGGGTGGTAACTATTCTAACATCAATGAATGTGCTGGGTAGTTTTTTTGTCAGCCAGACGTAAGCTAGAGTCATCTGAGAAGTGGGAACCTCGATTGAGAAAACGCTCACACATCAGACTGGCTGGTAGGCAAACCTGTGGGGCATTCTTCATTAATGATGGATGTGGGTGGTGCCACCCCTAGACAAACGGTCCTGGGGTGTGGAAGAAACCAGGGTAAGCAAACCATGAGAAGCAAGGCCGGAAGCAGCGTTCCTTCATGGTCTCTGCAGCAGCTCCTGCCTGGAGCTGATGTGATGGCTTTTCCGATGATAGTCTGCAGCTTGTAGACCAAACAAACCCTTTCCCCCCAGAGTCACTTCCGGCCAGGCTGTTGATCGCAACAACAGAAACCCAAGTAGGACAGTGAACAACAAACAGAAAGAGTTTTGGTTACTGGAGTGTTCTGGGAATTTGGATCTGGATAAAAAGAGGTGATGTTTCTACCTGTTTCTCCCAGCTATCTGGAGGCTGTGCACCTTGTAATTAATTGCTGGGCTTAGCTAATGCCTCCTAAATTAATGTAATTACCAGTGTCTCTGAATAACCACTTCGTGCACGCGCTGTTATCCAAACACACTGTCGGCAGATCTGCAGCCAAAGCAGGGCCGTCTGAGAACAGAGCTGGGATTGATTTTAATTAACTTGTTTCTCATATTACAAAGGTGAGAAAATACCAGTTCTCAGCCCCTTCAGATTAAAAGAATAGGAAGGTGTGTGGATGGCAGACTCACAAAAAAACGACAGCTAGGAGGTATTTGTTCCAGAGCCTGGCTGCCCCTGCCTGGGTTTATTACTGCAGCTGGGCCAGCTCTGCCAGAGCCAGCCTGAGAGCTTGCTGGGCTGCTCATCATGTCTCCTGTCTAGCAGCTCCCGGCTTAATTTGCTCTGGGCTGAAGTATGGCGGGGAAGACAAACACTGCGTCTTGCTTGACCCTCCCGTCCTGAGATATTTCATTAAATGCAGAGTTTTGGAATCAAACAGAGGTGAAAGCTAGCGTTTTTTGTTACTTTGAATGTGTTCTGAGACGCCCTTTTCTTCTGTTTTTAAAGACTTGTGTTTCCAGGAGTGTGGCCCAGTCTGATGGTGCTGCAGCAGTATTCACCTCATGGCAGACAGTTTAGAAGGGGGCAGGTGGCTCCTGAGACTGGCTCAGGAGTGTCACATGACACGGTATTGCCTAAGGCCTGTTCCTATAGACATCAGTTTGCAAGATGGTCACTGGAAGAAAGAAATCTAAGTTTGGCCGAAACTGACTGCATCCCTTGTCCCAGGAAACTTCCAGTGTGCCTTAAAGCATGCCAGAGGCTCCGAGAAGTCCTATTTCAAGAAAGTGTGACTCATCTGGGGTATTCTTTTGCAGGGAAAAACCTGGAGTTGGGGACCAACTAGAAACCTCAGATTTTCCTCTCCACCATGTTTGTTTCCAAACTCTTTACTTGCTCAGTCTTTGCATAGGGAAGCTCTGCTCTTAGAGCTTGCAACTGGATGAGCCAGAGGATGGAAGATGGTGTGGGAGAGCAGGAAAGATGCTCCGGGGAAAGGAGGAAGAAGAAGAAGGGGCTAAGGGGCTTTCCAAGGGCAACGACTTTGGACAGCCTGGGGTCAAGGATAAAGACTCCAGGATCCAAAGTGTGCACAGAGACGGTGGAGTGCCCTCAGGGGGACATCTACATCACCCCTTCCCGGGGACATCTCACGATAAGAGGCAGAAGGAACTGAAGTTGGAGAGTAGCTCTGTGAAGCAGCTTCTTCTAGATAAGGCCACTGCACTCACAAACTCAAGGCATCTGTCTTCACCTGCACAAGACTGGGCCTGTCACAGGTCATCATGCATGGGGAGGGGCCCCACCCCTCACTGGGGAACTATGGGTAGTTAACAGGTGCTGGGGGAAGAAGATTACTTCCTCCAGTGGTGTAGCCAGAGAGAAGTTGCCGGTAAATAACCTCCCACCCATGCTGATGTGAGCAACCATGATTCAACTCAGTGGGCCAAAAGAAAAGACAAACAAAGCACCTCAAAGTATCAGGGGGGTTGTTAGGGAAAAGAAACGTTTCCATGAGAGAGCAGGAGAAACAATGGGGGATGACAATGATCAAATTCAGTTTATACATTTTGAAATTGTCCAAGAATTTCAGTGATTCTGTTGGTATACACACACACACACACACACACACACACACACACACACACACACACGCATGCACATACACACACACACACACACACACATACCATGTCTGTGTAATGCTTACAGCTTCTAGAAAGTTCTTCCACTACTAGCAGCCTGTTTTGCTGACTGTACCCCGCTGCCCACTCACCCATCCGTACCCCTAGCAAGCATGAGTGCTGTCACCTCCTGGTCAGCAGACAGGGCACAGAACACTCGGGCCCTGGTCACCCAGACTATGTATTTTCTGTGGCCTGGGGTTACTGCTCTGGGGACGCGACTTGCCATCGCAGTGGAAAAATCCAATCCCCAGAGGCTACCAGCCTGGGTTCTGGAGAGTGGACCTAGTCACAAATATAGAGGGTTTCCAATCTTTCCTGTGCTCCTGGCCTGGAAGGATCTGTGCGTGCAAAGGAGAGGACCGGGTTTGAGTGTGGTGCTCAGTGGAAGAATATTTGCCTTCCACCCTCAGCATCACGGAACAAACAAACAAGCACATACGTTTCACACATACATATTAAGGGCAATAGGAAGTGTAAATGATCAAAAATCAGGATATGTGTCTAGTAAAATCCAATCAGGCATGACTGTGTATGAACAACATCCCAGCACTGGGAAGCTGAGCAGGAGAATCATGTTTGAGGCCAGCATGGCCCACATGAGCCAGACTCTATTGGAAAGCTAAGGTGTATGCAGAGGGCTGGATGGAGCAGCATGGGGAAGTCTGCTGTTTCTCAGAGCTACTCCTCATCCTGCTCAGACCAGTCCCTCTGGTAGGAGTGGCTGCGTCATGAGATAGTCACTATCTTAACAAATATTGTAAATTTGGAAATTTATTTTAATCTTAAAAGCCATCTTAACATGACCAAGAATTATCTTCAAAAGGTTAGGCAGAGAAGCATCATTACAGGCCGGCCACTGAGGCGGCCCCCATAATGCTACGCTTTCCTTCTCTCTCTGAGTCTTCACACAGTCAGTACTATCATTCCCGTTGCAGAGACAGTGTAGAGTTGGGAGGGATAAGGGCCCCAGAGCAGGCCCTCCATCCTGGAGATGTCCTGTTTCTGGGCCCGTGGGATGCAGATTCTCTGAGGATCAATGTGACAGACTTGGCCCTCTGGACACCTCAGAAGTTCAGCCCCCGTTTGTCTTCCAACTACTTTTGTTAAAGGATTGCTAGCTGCTACTCCCGAGTTCTCAATGTTCCCATGAGATTCCCCCTAGATGGAATCTTTATAAGTCATTGTGGGACCAATAGGAGTTTGTTCCATGCCACAGCCCACGTCACCTCTATCCCCCGCCCCACCAGTGATCACAGAAAAGTGTTATCCATGTCCTGACTGGGACCTCCACATTGCAGGACAGCTGCTGTTCCTCATAGACATCTCTTGAGAACTGAACCTGCAATATAAAGACAGGAAAGGGGTGACTGTCTAAGGTGAGGGACCACTGAGAGAAGTTCAGAGGCATGCAGGTGTAAGATAAAGGGAAGGTGAGAGGTGGTGGCCACCATGATGGTGGGGAGACAGAATGGACAGGTGAGCCAGCCTGCTGGGGAGAGATGCCTGGGGCTGGCACAGGAGGAAGAAGAGGAATGTGTACTTGTTGCCCCTACCAGTCTCTCTCTGACTTGGGCCAGGAGTGGGGTGGCCAACTTTGTCTCCCCTGCTTTGTACTTGAACACTGATCCCATGTGACCTGGAGGAGAAGGGGTCAGAGATGTACCTGGCTCTGGAAGCCCAAACCCCACACATACACTTCCATGATTTTCACTCCATAATGACTTGAGCTCATTAGGTGAACTGTCCACCTGCATCGCTTCTCCAGACCTTCCCTGCTCAAGCATCCTCAGAAAGGACCTGGCCGGCCTCCCAGCCTCCCCTTGGCTGTCATCCGCTCTTCTCTGATTCCTGTCTTCACTTCTGTGTCTCAGCCTTTCTCATTCTCTCAAATGAGACCTCAGAACGGCCCAGAGTGGGACACGGAAGCAACATGCTCCTTAAAAAGACTGCCTGACAGTGGTGATAGAGAGTTCCACTTGAGAAAGAGAGCCAGAGAGAGAGAGCTTCCAGGAGAGATCTGTCAAACAGTGTCAGATCCCAACCTGTCAACTTTGAACAGAAGCACAGCAAACTTCTAATTGTACGCCGGCTTCTTTTCAGTCCTACAGCATGGCTGCTCTGTCCCAGCCCCACCCCCAGGAGCAAAGGGTCCTGGCAGGTATGAGGCTACAAACACAAGCACCCAGAAGAGGCTCCCAATGACTCAGCACGTGTGAACAGCACTCCGGGACAGACATGTTGGTGTCCAGGGTCTCCTGATCTCAAAGACCAGGCAGATTCAACACTCCAGGCCCCAAAGACCGTATACAGCAAGCCACAGTTTCTGGGGAGGTACCCAGGAAACCTCCTGTAACTCAATTTCTTGACCTTGAATCTTACATAACTTTGGGGTGTCTGGCTGCCAGTGACAGAAATTACATAAACTGTAAAAGATGTGATAAGGATATGGGATTGCTCACCGGAAGAGCTCCTCCATGAGCTTGGAGGAGTCAAAACCAGGCTGCTGTGCTGGGTGAAGAAACAGGGCACCGAGTGTTCATTAGACCGAGTGGCTGTGGCTGTTGTCTCTCAAGGCCCCTGCTCTCATAAGACAAGAGACGCCAGTGGCCATTTACCAGAATCATCATGAGCAGCGTCCTCGCCTGGACCACAGGCAGTGAGGAAGGAGGGGTTACATTAAAGGCAAACAGAGTCTGCTCCACAGGGAGGAGAAAAGACATGAAAGGAAAGACACATAGATGAGGAGGGACTCAGGCAAGGAAGGACAAATGGAAGGGAGAGGGGTGACCAGAGGACGTGTGGAAAGGAGACAACATGGAGGAAATGCACAAGAAGGACACAGGGAAGAGGGGGACTCTGAAGTGGGGGGCACACTGAAGGGAGGCTGTGGAAGAGGAGACAGCAGGCACACTGGAACTAGAACACGTGGAAAGGATGTGGACATCAAAGGGGAGACACAGGTAAGGAAGGACATGTGGAAAGAAGGACGTGTAGAAGGAAGGGACATGGATGATCCATGTCTGTGTTAGCTGTTTTTCTGTGGCTGGGATAAAATACCACGACCAAAGTCCACTCCAAGAAGAAAGGGTGCATTTTAGTTTGCAGTTCCAGAGGGATAAAGTCCATAATTGCAGACATGGTGTGTCAGCAGGAGCCGGAAGCTGAAAGACCACATCTCAACTCCATACAGGAAGCAGAGAGAGAGCAGGAAGTAGGGCAGAGCTGTATGCTCGAAGCCTGCCCCCACTTGGTATACTTCCTCCTGTAAGGCTGTACCTCATAAAGGTTCCAAAGCCTCCCCAAAGTACACCGCAAGTTGGGGTGATGTTTCTCTTCCTGGTCAGCATGATAACCATGGCAGCACCTTCCCAATGTGGATCCTGACGCTTGTGGTTGCATTTCCCCCAAAATCATTGGACCAGTGCTCCCGCTCTTCTGTCATAGGATTTGATCCCTTGAATTCATTCATTTCCCCCACTCATTCAGTAGAACCCTAGATGACCAGTTCTAGACCCATATTCTGTGAGAAGGATAAGAAATTATGGGGAGAGTGTGGCTTTATGTACAGTAAATGCTACATAATTCGATGTGGCCGTTGTGTGAGTCTACGTCTTCTGAAGGGTCCCAGTCACCTGGTGGGGAGATGAGAGAAAGGACCCGATGCTGAGGCACTGAGGATGATCACTCAGCTGGGTGATATTGGGGTACCACACCCCTAAGTGGAAGTCAGGAATGAAGAATGGGTCAGCAGGATGGGTTAAAGGTGACCCAGCTCCAGTTTAGCCACACCTTCCAGGAGCTGAGTGAGCCAGGGTCTCCAACAGGGTCTGAATCCTGGTCCTGTCCAGCTTGAAGATTCCCAGCCTTTGAGTCTGATGAATTCCTTGTACTCCAGGTTGTGCTGGAGTTACATTTCCTCTTTATGCCAAAGCCAAGAGAAACAACCCGACAGCCTGTCACGGAAGAGGGAGGAGATTTACTGCTTTTAACCAGGGTGACTCTCACTACAAGAGGAGCATCATGCTTGCTTGTGAGATATGGTGGGCTCACTACGTGTCCTTGGCAGCCAGCTGGGCCCATCAGTCACATCCCTGTCAAAGCCTTTGTGGCACAGTCACAGAAGCCAGGGGTGGACAGGCTTCTGACCTTTGGTGTGGAATCCCAAAGAAAAGCAGGGTCTTGTTCTCAGGGTCGGGGACTGTTAGATCTACAGACTCATATCCAAATCTGCACATTTCAGTCTGTTAGGATCATCTAAGATCATTCTGGAGCACTGGAAGGCTGTCATTCAAAATGACTCTGGCCAGCTCCAAGGTACAGATGGAAAGTCACTGCCCCATAAAGACACGTATGGTGGTAGCTGGCCTCAGATTCATGGCAGGAATCACTTGGACTAATCTATAATTTTAAGATCTACCCCAAGAATATAGGATTGTTCATAGAAGGGGCTTGCCAATAAGCTTCAGGGAAACAATGCCAGGCCAGTTCCAGTGGGCAAGCAAAGTGGGGACATTTCTAGTCCACATATTTCCTGGCAATGCAAGGTCAAAGGTAGGATGCCTGCTGGATCACAGGATAGCAAGGAGACAGGACATGTCATTGACCTCAGTACTGTCTGGTGAGACTAATACACATGAGAGACTTGTGTTACATGTTGCAGAGATCCAGGGGGATCTTCCTGTGTCTTCAGCTGAGTCAGTCTCGAACATCCCTCTAGGCCATGAACCAGGGCTGTTTCCTAAGGCACAGGGCCTAGTCACCAGGGCTAAGCAGTTCATGCATCCAGAAGGGCAAATGCCAAGCTTTAAAATGATGCTTGGTTGAATCTTAAATTGAATGTTAAAAATGCAATCAACAGAAAAGCACAAGTCACCTGGCATCTATGAACATCTGGAAATAATATCATCCTCCTAGGTTATGGCAAGGACTGAAAGATGTGACAGGAAAAGCGTCAGGGAGTCCAAGCTTCAGAGTTGGACGGGACAAATGGTTTAACTCATCTTTTCTCCCCAGGGAGACAGGCTACCTCCGAGGTCACAAATCCTCACCTAGCCAGTCCCCACAGCCCTGGAACTGAACGCTGAGTTTTCTACAGACCATGTTTCCTGCACCCCATCCGTGCATTCCTTGGTGCTCAGCAGAGGAGCGGAAGCACTCAGCAAGCACCCCTGGAATGGGCTGCTGAGGCTCATCAGGGACAAGCTGTGTATGATGAAAGCCACAGCACACTGAACAAGAGACATGCCAGCATCTGAGAGAGGCTAACGGCTACCATGGGTTTCACAGATAACCTACAGGGCTGTGGTAAACTGGGGGGTACCTGCTCGTCTTCTCCAGTCATGCCTACTGGTGGTTCCTAATTGTCCTAGAGAGTATGGATCCAGTGGAATCAGATACTCTGTTTCTCAAAAGCCTGGAGTCTCCCTGTTTTCTAAGTGGACAGCTCGTCTAGGTACCACAAGGCAAGATTAAGCACTGTGCAGAGTTCTCAGAACACAGGTGCTGGCCAGGTTTGGTGAGAACCTCTCCCGGAAGATCTCAGGCTACTTCTTGCTTCTTCTTATGGGTGGGGAGAGAGGGTCCCAGGTGTGAGTATGGCTTGCAGCAGTCATTGGAATGGGAGAGCAATGTTTCAATGCCTCTGGCTGCCTTGCCTTCTTCCCAGTGGATCTCTGAGCTTCATTACTGAGCCCATTAAGATACTTCAAGAAGGGTAGGGCCATGCCACCTGACCTAGTTCTCAGCATTCGTAGCACTGATCATGTCCCCATGTCCAAAGCCTTGGCACCGACCCACAGAACAGGATAGAGTGGCTGAAGAATTGTAGATACAGAGGCCTTCCCAGGCTTAGCCCAGCCAGCTTGGCCTTGACAGCCCAAACACAGCCCTGCAAGCCTGTTAGCTTCCTGTAGACAGGCAGGAAGGAAAGACAGGACATCTCAGGTTTCCTTCCTCCCCTCTGTTGAGCTATCACCCAAGGCCTGGGGATGATTTATTTGCCCACAAATCCAAATAAGATGACAAGCAAATCATCAGCCTGACTGAGAACGACTTGTTAATTAGGAAATAAAATCAAGGCGGGACACGCAGAGCTGTTTGTGGGTTTGTGGGCGTTTGCTTGGCTT
Organism: Peromyscus leucopus; assembly: GCF_004664715.2. Classification (NCBI taxonomy): domain Eukaryota; kingdom Metazoa; phylum Chordata; class Mammalia; order Rodentia; family Cricetidae; genus Peromyscus; species Peromyscus leucopus. The sequence goes on from NC_051067.1 coordinate 78,344,980, forward strand.
TACTGAGTGGGCGCCTCTTGGCATCTCGGTAATACAGAGAAAGAAAGCACTGGGGCTCACTTGTCTTCAGCCCAGACTGGGCACCAGAGGGAATGAGCGTGTCCACACTGGAGAGGGCAGAGCGGCTCCTGTCGGCAAACCAGGACTCATTTTAGCCCAGGCCACCACCACGGTGAATCCTCCCCAAAGCCCCTCCTCTGTCTGTCGTCCAGCTGAGAATCCATGTGTGGATGGGCTCTGTGGGAAACAGAGACAACTGCCGTCCTCTCTAAACAGCTACAGTACGCAGTTAGACATCACTGCTTGCCCGCGTTGAGAATGCCCTCACAGGGTCCCGTTTGAACACTGGTCCCAGGCTTTGGGGCCTTTAAGAAGGTGAGAGCGCTGGCTGGTGGAAGTGCACCCCTAGGCAGGCCTTGGGTCCTGTCGCCCTCCGCTCTCTAGCCTGTTAGGATGTGAGCAGCCTCTGCCTTCCACCATCAACGGTAATGTTCAGCCACGCACTAAAACCCTTTGAGACCTCGAGCCAGAATAAATCCTAAATTGTTTTTGTCAGCTCGCTGGTCACAGTTACACAGCTATGAACTAAGACGTAATGAATAAGAAAAATTAAAAAGGGGATAAACCGCAAACATTAGAAAGTTCATAAAAATTAACATGATGCTTAGGTCAGTGCTGGTATCTCTCCAAAGTGTTTCCTAGCTGTCCCCATGCTTGGGCTTAATACCTCTGGTGGCCCCTTTCCAGGACAATGCCCTTAGATGATGTCACTTTTCTGTGGAGAAGATGGAGAGAGCACCTTGGTGAGGCTCAGGGAAAATTCCGGTTGCAGATGAAATGGTATGTACTGATTATGAAATGGCATGTTTCATAACTTCTAAAGTCAAGACTGCTTTGGCTGCAAGAAACAGAGTCTACTCAGAATGCTTCTGCAGGAAAGGACACCTCTGAGAACACAGAGCTAAGACCCCAAGGTGCACAGCATGGCCAGGGGTCTGCTGACCAAGTCTGGAAGCAGGAGCTGTGATGTCACCAGCAATCAATCAAGTGCGCTCTCCCAGCTCCTTCTCTCTACCTTGAGGCACCTGCAGAGCAGCCCCTCAGACTGTGGGTGGGGAAACGCCCCTGTCTTCCATCGGCCCCCAGCAGAGCCTAGGGCTGAGCTCTGGGCCACCCCGCTAGTCTACTCTGGTGTGGCTGCACCTGCTTTGTTGGAGACATTACAAAGACCGAAGGGAAGCACCAAGCAGAGGGAAAAGCTGCTGGAGACTCGCCTGAGACCCGAGGCTAATAAAGTTGATTAGCCTGTCAAGTCTCTCTTGTTTCATTACTGACAGCTTGTGGCCTCATTCTGATTTATCATCACCACACCCACCTGAGTCAGGAGTGAAGATTAGCCCAAATTAAAGCTCTGGTGACTCAAGAGAGCTGAGGCCTGACAGCAGGGAGGAGAGGATTAGAGGCGGGCTGGGGATGGGGCAGCAAGCAGCTGGTGGGGGGGGGGTATGGGATGATGGGTGGGGGGGATATGGGATGATGACAGGACCAGTGTGCCTCTGGGAGCCTGAGAAGCAATCCTGAGGATAGACTTCCCTCTTTTCAACCAGCAAGGAGGGAGGAGGTCTGTTTTTTTTTTTTTTTTTCTGGCCAGGTAAGAGAGTTCAATAAAGCTTATGGGCATTGTGTGTGGCTCTGAGATTCTCAGGGGGTAATAAATCTTAGCCAAGGGCCACCTCTCAGATCCCTGGCAATGTGAGCAAATTTGTCTCCAAGAGAAAACAACCTCTGCCCTGTTGCCCTCCCTAGAGACACCGGCTGGAGCTAGCTGTGGGCTGGCCAGAGTGAATGCCCTTGAGGGGCGCTTTGCAATCCTGCTGCTGACTCCCAGACACCTTTAAAAGCTGCTGGCTTCTCACAGACCCCAGATTTACCACTTAGTGGCCAAGTTTGGCAATTTGACCCCATGCCTTCTGGTTTCCAATTCTAGTGTAACTATAAAGACCTATCTAAACACTTGAGTGAGCACAGACTGAGCTTCAGGGAGCACGGACAGTGAGCTCCAGGGAGCACGGACAGTGAGCTTCAGGGAGCACGGACAGTGAGCTTCAGGGAGCACGGACAGTGAGCTTCAGGGAGCACGGACAGTGAGCTTCAGGGAGCACGGACAGTGAGCTTCAGGGAGCAGGGACTGTGAGCTTCAGGGAGCACGGACAGTGAGCTTCAGGGAGCACGGAGAGTGAGCTTCAGGGAGCAGGGACTGTGAGCTTCAGGGAGCACGGACAGTGAGCTCCAGGGAGCACAGACAGTGAGCTCCAGGGAGCACAGACAGTGAGCTCCAGGGAGCACAGATATGAGTACCACACCACTGGGGGTACTCAAGGCTGTTCTGGGGAATCACACAGAGGAGCTATGAGTTATGACTCTTTATACATTTCCTCAAGTGAGTGCCGAGAACAGCTACCTGAGTGTCCCCCATACTAAATCAGGTGTCTGACGCCTAATGAAATGACCATTTAGCTGGCATGTTCCCACTACATGTCAAAGAACCAGAGCCCACCAGCCTGACCTTGATGGCAGGTCATCCTTGTGTGACTCAACATCGGCCTAGGTCATAGGGTGTAGCAGACCCTACAGGATATGCTGCTGCTGAGGAAGTGAGGCCTGGCCAGGAGGAAGACAGCTTCTTGGACAGTAGTGGTCAGAAGCAGCTCTCGAGAACTTAGGACCCTACAAGCAGGCTCTTGGATCTTCTACTAAATGTCTCCCTGATGTCTTTGCCAGGGTGTCAGATAAGGATCTTAAACATTCAGCATCCAGAAAGACTCAATTCCTTTCCAGCCTTCCTTATGTCACGGTTGGACAAGGCATCCAGCAGCCAACCACTCAAGTGAAACCCATGAACATCTTCGAATCTCTCTTTCCAGTCTTCCCTTTCCTGACAACATCTGGTCCCACGAACTCTCTCTTCGGAATGTACCCCAGATCCGTGCACTTCATACAGGCTCTCTGCCACGCCCCTTTCAGTTGTCAGTCATCTCGCCCGCTACAGCATGGTTTTCTGAGGGTCATCTCAGCTGCTGAGCTGCCACATCACCCACCCTGACAGAACAGTGTGTGTGCCATGGCCAGAACAACCTTTCCAAACACCAGTCAGAGCAACTGCTCCCACCAGCGTCTCATTTCGAAACCCTGTGAGTTTCTGCAGCACGCTCACCCACCCACACCACGCTCACCCACCCACACCATGCTCTGCCCATCCATACCACGCTCAGCCACCCATACCACACTCACCCATCCACACCACGCTCTGCCCATCAACAGCACACTCCCCCATCCATACCATGCTCCCCCATCCACACCATGCTCTACCCATCAACAGCACACTCCCCTAACCTGCTGCCCTCTGTCCCTACAAACTGTCTTCTCTAGTCTTCTAACCAAATTTGCTTCCACAGATGGACCTTAATATTTGCAGATTCCTCTGCTTTGGAAGAATCGCCTCAGATCTCTATATAACTGAGCTGCCTCCTCCTTCGCTTAAATCTGAGCCCTGTACCTGTCCCCTGCCCTTTTTGCTTAAATACAATTTCAATCTCTAGTAGTCCTTGAGAAACTTTGGTTGTAGCCCCTTTGTTATGTAATATTATGTTTACTTTCTGTAAAAATATGTTTGGGTTTTTTTTTTTTTACATTTTCTGCTTCTTCCTATTAGAATATAAGTTGAATTCCCCAGGACCCAGTACAGTGTGAGCACACAGTTGATACTCTGAATATTTAGTGAATGGATGGGTATAGCCTGTGAGGCAGTTGGTCTGCTCAGAACACTGATAGGAAAGCTTCCTGGCCACACCTCTTTCTGAAAAGGAGCTGGGGCCTTTGCCTTGAGCTGAACCAGCAGCAGCAGAGTCCTGGGTGTGGTGGGCCACACACGCCGTGGGTAAGGCCAGGGCGTCTGCCTGAGCAAGCCCCCCACCTGCTGAGCAGCCTCTCTGGACCCTTGACTTTGCCAGGCTTTCCCGGTTTCACAGATTCTGTTTTTATCCATTTCCTACCCACCTTATGTAATGGGACTTTGCTTTGGATCCCCAAACCCATACTGCAATTCGGAAGCTGGTTTGCCTGGACTTAAAAAACTCAGAGTGCAAAGACAGCCAGGGAGTTAGGGTTTTCATCAGAGAAGATGAAACTCATGGTATTGATTGGGGCAGGGGTAGGGGGTGAGGGGAGTGAAAACAGCCGAGAGCTCCGATTCCTCTATGATTCTAATCAGCTCAGGTTTGCCTTCTGCTTCATTACCCTGGGGAAAACAGAGGGAGCCGACTCACCCCGCCCCCACCATGCAGCACACCTGCAGGTAATAGCACCAGCCTTGCACATCATTTTATTCTTTTTTAACTCTTTTCCTTATTAAACTTGCACTGGGCGAATCTCTATTGGCCTATTGATTCGGGTATTAGGCTGTGTATCAAACATATGAAAATACAAATTGTTGTTTCAGAGAGAAATGACTGTCTTATATTGTTTCTGTCTCCAGGGCTCTGACGATTCCCTGGGGTTCCCAGGCTGAATAGCATCAGAACACAGCCTCTTCTGGGCAGATGTGAAGTGAGTAGTTTCTCTAGGTAGATCTGAAGTCACCTCCTGCTGCTACGGCCAGAGGACCAGAAACAGGACAAAGATTTTCTATTTACTCTTCATAAGCCATACATTTACTATAGAGAGGAACCTATATAAAAGGGATCCCGGATATGCTGACTCGGCATTTCAGTCTCGGCACAGGCCTGTGAGTAGAATCCCTCTTTGGATTAACTAACCGTGGCTGGTTGGTGTAAAATCAGCATGCCATTTGTCATTACCAGTCACAGAGGCTGCTGCTCGAGGTTAAGTGAGATGGGAGCGATCTCAGACAAGTTATTTATGTGTGTGCCCAGACCTTACTCGACACCAGGCGACACCAGACAGTGAGGTGAGGGTGTGTGTGCTGTGGCCGCCCAGGCTAGCAGTGACAACTCTGGAGAACAGGCTTGGCCAGGGGACTTGGAAACCACGGTTTTCTTGGACTCGAAGTTCAGAACAGAGAGAGAAAATTGTGGTGGTAATCTAATTGTACTGAATTATTATTTTGATTGTATGTTAATAAATAAAGTTGTCTGGGGGTCAGAGCTATTAGAGCCATAGCAAGAGTGTGGCGGTGGTGGCACACGCCTTTAATCCCATAAGATCTCTGTGTGTTCAGGGATATAGCCAGCATTGGAGACATATGCCTTTAAGACCTAGGGGGCTGTACATTGGCTAGCTCAGTCGGTAGAGCATGAGACTCTTAATCTCAGGGTCGTGGGTTCGTGCCCCACGTCGGGCGCCAGATATTGATGTAACCAACCATCTTATTAAATAAGAAACACAGAAACAATGTAAAAGAGAAAGCCGAGAGGTCAGAGCTCAGAGCTAAAATCTCACCCTTCCTCCTGCTGTCCCAGCTTCGCGAAAAGAGACCTACTTCATGTCAGTTCTTTTTTTATAGTATGTTGTTCTGCCTTCTCATTGGTTGTAAACCCAAACACATGACTGCCTCGTCACTGTCTGAATGTACAGCCCCCTAGGTCTTAAAGGCATATGTCTCCAATGCTGGCTATATCCCTGAACACACAGAGATCTTATGGGATTAAAGGCATGTGCCACCACCGCCACACTCTTGCTATGGCTCTAATAGCTCTGACCCTGAACACACAGATATCTATGGGATTAAAGGCGTGTGCCACCACCGCCACACTCTTGCTATGGCTCTAATAGCTCTGACCCCCGGACAACTTTATTTATTAACATACAATCAAAATAATAATTCAGTACAATTAGATTACCACCACAGAAAATGGTAGGTAGGTTGCCCACTTCAGTAAGCTGAGACCTCCCAGACTCCAGGATCAAGTTGTAGACATAGCCACGTGGCCAGGGTCATGTGTTACCCCCCCCCCCCCAGATCTTGGCTTCTCAGCATTGGGCAGCTTCCTTGTTTCTGTGAGTCTGAGTCAGTAGACAGGAGGGCTCACTCTAGCTCTTTATGCCTATTGACCTCTGGCTCTGAGAACTTCTACGGCCATCAAGGTCTCACTCATCCTTGACTTGCTCAAGAAAACTTTTTAGCAACCCTCGTTAAGTTCTTTCCCAATGTTCCCACAGAACTTTGAATTCTGACCTCCTTCGTGGTGATTCTGAAGTCCTCCTGGAGTGTTAGTGAACAATAGCAATAATGATCGGTGTCGATAACAGCGCACCTGTCGTTTGCCATCCACATCCTCTGCCGGGAGTTTTACACGTTGCCTGATTCCGTCCTCACTCTGCCGTGGGTAGGCATGGTCATTATTCTTACTTTGTGAGAAGGAAACGGAAGCACAAAGGCCGGACAAGTTAGGTTGCCTGCTCAAGAAACACAGCTGTTCTCCCTTTGGCTCCCGAATGTTCAGAGGTTGGTCAAGTGGAGATTTTGAACAAAGGCATTCTGGTTCCATAAATGTGCCTTAACTCCATTATTTCACATCTAATCTTCATGCTCATCAGCCTAGGTTCCTGGAGGAATGACCTTGGTCACCCCTTCCTTTCCCATGGCACCAAGGTATTTCTGTTATTTTATTTTATTTGGAGAAGGGTCTTGCTATATAGTCCAGGCTGGCCTTGACCTTCTGACTCTTACTTCAGCCTCCCGAATGTGGGGTTATAGGTATGTGCACCACACCTGGATGTTTAGTAGGACTTTGGCAAACTGTGCCTGAACTGAGTGTCTAGAGTGGTAACTCACGTCCTGAGATAGAGATGGAGTTGTTTACATCAAACCTTCTCTCTGCCCGGCTCCTCTTTCCCTGCGTTGAGACTAATAGCTCATGTAAACAATATTAATCTTTTGGAAGAGGCAGCTGCTCAGCAGAGGGACTGCAAAGATCTCAGCTCAGGATCTGTGTGTACAGATGAGCAGGCTGCCGTGTGCACCATGGCCCAGCATGGCCCCTCTGCAGCCTTATTCCAATTTGTCATCCCAGGACTGAGGTTTGTCTCTGTTAAAAACATCATTTTAGTCCTGGGTCTTGGGGAAGGAACTTGATGTTTTTACTGGGGCTAATCCGGCAGAGTTACAAGCTCAGGATGACAAGAAAGGGCAACTGGCCTTCTTCCTAAAGGGTTAAATTATAGGTGAGTGACGGAAACTCAACCTGACCCAGCTTAGATGCAAAGATGCTCTGAATCCTGAAACTGGAGGCCAAAGAGAGACCTCAGAGGCTTGACTGAAGTTCCTTTCTCTCTCTGTACCTTCCCCTGCTCTTTCATCTCTTGCTTTCTCTGCATATCAGCCTCAAACTCTCTTGCCATTCAGTGGTAGTCTCTCTTTGCAGGTCTGTGGGAGCTGGCATTGCCTTATCTAGCTCTAGGCTTAGCATCTTGTAACCCAGCAACATGGAAAGAAAGAACATTTCTCTGGCCAGATTGGAGGAAAAGGAAATCCGTGAATGGCACTGATTGGCTGATCTCTACTCATGCAGCCATCTTGAGGCATTGAGAGTTGTCTGTGGGGAAGGAGAGAGTGAGCAGTGAGGCCCGTGCCTGTGCCTGCTGTTTAGCCCATCAAGGAGGGTGGTATGGTTGGTAGTTGCTGCTGCTGCAGGTAAACGAGACTTCGGAGTTCTCCAGGGCATTGCTACTGCAGGTTAGAAGGTAGCTGGACAGACAGAATCAACTGGTGTCCTTTGCAGGCCCAAAGGGTAAGTGGGGATCCCAGAGGGACCACAGAGATGCTGGTCCTAACATGCGAGACCTCAGCCCTGGTGCTTTTGTCCGGGTTGCCAGAGCCTGGGATACTGTACCAGTTGTCAATAGTCCCTTTGACCTGTAATGGGAGACTTTGGACCTTCTCCATCTTCCTCACCCTCTAAATATGTAAAGAACCTTCCAGACTTCTACCAAGTGCTCAGTATGTGAGGAAAATCTTGAGCTTAAGTTTTTTTTTAATTGAAATGATTATTGGGGTGATTGTAGATTCACAGACATTGTAAGGAGTAACCCAGAGGGATCACGTGTGCCCTGTGCATGGCTTCCTCCATTGGCAACATATTAGGTGATATCACATGCAGGGTAGTGGTGGTGATACAAATTAAATAAAAACTCTGGAGTTTAGATTTTTCCTATGTTGTTCATGTATCTCCATCTAAGAATCCATAACACAAAGATGACATGACTTATCATGACGACCAAACTGTAAAATTACCAAGAAACTTCACTTAAACTTGGAAACAAACCTATTTGAATGTGAAGAAACTAGGTCGTGACTGAACAAGCTGCATGGCTGTTACTGTTTTGTTGTGCAATGTCCCCATGGGTTCCTATGTTTGAACACATGGTCCCAGCCAGGAGCACTGTTTTGAGAGACATGGAACCTTTCAGATTGGCACACTGAGCAGAAGTGGGTTGCAGAGGTGGATTTTGAAGCTTATGTCTTCTTCTGGTTCTAGTGCTGTCTCTCTAGGCTTCCTGACCTGCAGGGATGTGGGCAGCCGGGCTGGAAGCTCCTACTGCCACAGCCCCAGCTGTTTTTGCTCCCATGTCTTCCCTGGCACGATGGACGAAACTTCTAGAACCGTGAGCTGAAGTAAATCCTCACTCACAGCTGCTTTGCTGGCCATCTATCTCATCATAATAACAAGAAAAACACGAATACAGAGAAGCGGTGTGGAGAAGTGTGCTCGAGGCTGTGAGGAACTTAATCACATGACTCACAAGCCTGGAACTGATGTATGTTGACATTTGGCACTATAGACTACCAAAGGCCTAGGAGGCTCGAAGCAGATCTCAGTAGGCCATGGAGAACTCTGAAAACCAGAATGCCAATGGAAATATGGACAGTGAATGGCTGGCCCATGAGAGTTCACAGGAGGACAAGAACTTACAGGAAAGTATCCTGGAGACTCTTCATGTTATATCCCAGCAAAGGACCCGGCTACAAGAGAGCATGCATCCTCAAAATCTAAGTGAGGCCAAATTCAAAAGGAATGAATTAGAGTGTTTGGTGAAAGGGATTTCTAGACAGCATAGTATTTAGACCGTGGCAGTGTTATTGCTCACTGAATTTAAATTAATTTATAGTGATCATTCAGAGCAGACGGTAGGAAGATATGGAAAAACCATGCAGTTTGACAGAAAAGGAGCGTGGGTTAAAGTCCCCAATAAGGAAGGTGCAGAGCTATCACTGGGTGGCTGTGGATGTCAGGGGACCAGTGCCAGCGTCAGGGGAGCAAGCCGCACACTTTGAACGGGGCAACAGGAAAGGTGACTCAAGGGCAAGAACGACCCAACCCATTGAAGACTCCAGGGCCTAGAAATGCAGATTCATTGGGAAAAGGGTCATTCAAAAGGAGTGTGCCTGGGGGACAGGTGGGGAGGGGTCTGGACTGAGTGCCACGGTTACAGGAGCACCCCGTTTGAACCTGGCCTCCGGGTAAATGTTTTCCCGCGTTCAGCCAGGCAGGCATGGAGAAGCCACTGCAACCGCAGTAAAAGCGGGAGGTGTGGCTCCACCTTCGGCTGGCAGAAGAACTCGGCATCATCCGTGTGGAACTGATCTTTCAGGACACAGAATACAAGGGTAACAGGGCCGTTGAGATGGCATTCCGGGTCAATGAGGAAAGCCGCCAAGGGCGGGCAGTGTGTAGCTGGACCCAGTTCCCGGAAGAGAGGCCGTGAGAGGTCAAGGTGGGCAGGACCGAGGGTAGAGCCTAAGTGTGGATGGAGACTCCCAGGATGTTAAATACACCAGCACTGTGGAATGTCTGAGTGGAGAAGGCCTAGGCAGGATATGTGTGCTGGCGGCCGAGGGCCGAGGAACAGGGCCATGGAGCCTCTCTGAGGCTCAAGCTGCAGGGCCGCAACAGCCTTGAAGGCTAAACATGGAACTGCAGGGTTTGTTCACCATACTCGGGGTTACACACTCACTGTTACCGTCTCACACTCACTACCACCTCACACTCACTACCATCCCACACTCACTACCACCTCAAACTCACTATCATCCCACACTCACTATCACCTCACCCTCACTACCATCCCACACTCACTACCATCCCACACTCACTATCATCTCACACTCACTACCATCCCACACTCACTACCATCCCACACTCACTACCATCTCACACTCACTATCATCTCACTCACTACCATCTCACACTCACTACCATCTCACACTCACTACCATCTCACACTCACTATCATCTCACTCACTACCATTCCACACTCACTACCATCCCACACTCACTACCATCCCACACTCACTACCATCTCACACTCACTATCATCCCACACTCACTACCATCCCACACTCACTATCATCCCACACTCACTATCATCCCACACTCACCACCATCCATTGCATTATAAGGTGGCTGTTCATCTCCGCTGGGACAACAGTAAAGGACCCTGGGAGAGGAGACTGTGCACAGGGACCAGGGCAGAATGTGATGGTTTGGTTAGGAAATATCTCCCAGGTGTCCTTTTCTTAAACACTAGATGATGGCACCTTTGCCGCTGTCCAAGCTAGCACAAGGGAGTCACGGGGGACAGGTTTTAAGGTGGCTGCTACTGACTCTGAGCCATTATCACTGCCGTGGGTCTCTCCACCATGCCTTCTCCACAAAGCATTCTGTCAAAAGTGCAAGAAAAATAATCACTACACTAAGCATGCTGGTGAAAGCCACAGAAGGCTGGAAACCCTGTCCTGGGTTGGAAAACCATGAGCCTGGAGTCAGACCACACTTGCTTAGCTCACTCTGACATCCAGATTGTCCTCTTCTGGAAGCATTAGCCAAATTATTTAATACCATATGATGGAGAAGATGCTGTGGATTCACAATGAATGCCAGTCAGTCATGACTCGGACCCTCTGTGCCTCATGTAAACCTTTTAGTTGTTGGACTGTATTGAGTTCTGGGACTTTCAGAAGATAGCCCACGGCAGCTGAGGTTTCAGAAGGACTCTTGAGAGGGTTGAAGTTGAAAACTACTTCAAAATGAGTATGGACTAATTTTAATATCTTGGCCACAATCCAACTCTACCAGTTCACTCTAGCTGTATGTCAAAACTGCCCGATCGCCCTCAACTTTGTAGTCTGGCTGGCCCAGTTTTAGCCTTATACATGTCAGCAGCCAGATATGTGCCTCAGTTATTGTTGGACCTGGTCAGATATATGGCCTGATGATTATTAGACATGCAATCCAACACTTTGAGGAAGGTTCAGGAAGGATGTTGAATTGCTATCCGCATGGCCAGTCCTGTCGGTGGTCAGAAACCAGCTCTGGTCACTTCAAGCAATAGCAGTTTTTCTCCCTTCTCTGAGTTCTTATGTAACACAGACCAGACAAGTCCATCAGCCAAAATGAAGTAGAAAGAGTCAGATGCAGCAGCCCAGAGCTGGGAGGCCAGCTGCCTGCCCGTCTCTCTGCTCTTCCCTCCCTCCATCCTTCCCTCCCTCTGTCCTCTCTCCCTCCATCCTGATCTTCTTTCCTTCCTTTTATTTTTACATTTTCTTTGATGATGTACACATTATCCTAAGCAGTGGGGATGGGCAATAAATCAGACTAAAGGGAAAGTGACCACATGGAGCAAACTGGAAAGAGCTCACGGAACGCTTCCTCCATGATGTGGGTTTGTGGAATGCATGGGGCTCAGGTCTCAGGAACAGAGAATAGTGGGGCCTGGGGACACACTGGTAATGGAGCTGGGAGTAAAACCAGATGAGGAATCCTGTGGAACTAGCTCACCTCGCCAGGACAGTCTGCCCTGGGAAGCATGATGCTGGAAAGAGAAAGTGAGGTCTGTACATAAAACAGTCATGACTTAGAGTCACAGCCCAAGGCAGGAGACATGTGAGCAGTGGTCACATGATGTTATTTGTACTTAATGGGCTAAATACAGGAAGAATTATGGGTGGGTGGGGCAGCAAAGAAGGAGGAGGAATGGGCAACTACCAGTGGATGAAACTAGAAAGAGCATGTAGCCTCAGACTGGGGTGGCACTCGATACCCTGAGAAGGAAGAGAAAGAACCGTCCAGTTTTGGAGCAAAGAAGTGATGGCATCAGAGTTGTCCACTAGCACGGGTCTTGGATGGCGTGAGGAGTGGCTGGGCAGAGCAGAACCATTGGGAAAGGAGGCGCATGGGAGACTGAAGAGGCAGTCCAGGTGTGTCCAGGCTGTGGGGTGAAGAGGCATGAAGCAGAGGCCTCTAGAGTCTGGGGCAGATGACGCACTGTATATGCAGAAGATGAGAACTGGATAAAAAAGGAGAGGGTGGGGTATCTTCAATGTGTAGCTTGAAGTATAGCATGAAGTGTGACACGCACCAGGATTAGGAACACTGGATGCTGCAACAGTGTCGGGTTGCATGCAGCCAGGATGCTGATGATGGAGAGTGGGGGTGTAGGAACTACACTCCAGAATCGGGGACTGGGCCTCTGGGCAGAATGGTCTATGAATATCTGTTAATTGGATGGGACCAATAGGGAGCAGTCACTAGTCACAGGATGAATGTGGGATGGGGACCAGAGTGTGGCTTCAGGAAACCGTGAGGTGGAGTGGGACAGAGAAGAGGTATGGTTTCAGCAGCTTCAGACAACAAACATGTTTTCCAGTGCTCCAAGCTGAGGTGCTGTGACCTCCACTGGGGGACTTGAGTCCTTCCCTTCAAGACTATGTCCAGGAAAATGTGTGTCTTCTGTCTCTTCTTGATGTCCCCAGCCTCCCAGCACCAATTAATGTCCCAGTGGGCCCAGGGAATGCTCACCCAGGACACTGCTGCTGCTGCTGCTGCTGCTGCTGCTGGAGCATCTGGAGACATCTTTAATCTTATTTGCCTTCTCCTTCTCCCTTTTTCATTTTTGGTTTGTTTCTCAAGGCAGATCCTGAAGGGAGCAGATGGCAGTAAGGAAGGGCAGATCAATGCTGAGGACAGTGGCCTGCTTTGCCCTTGAATTTTCAGACGAATGTTCTCTGTTCTTCCAAGTGATTGTTAGACTCTAGCTTAAGGCTAATTATTCGTGTGTCCCAAATGCTCCTAGGGAGTTAAGCTTGTTTATAGCTGTATTTCCAGACTCCTGTCTAAAGCCAGGCCACTGCACACACCAAAAATCTGTGCAATTGCTTAAGCAGTATGAGTGGGTGCCAATCAGATGCTAGATGCTTTTTCCTGGGGCTCTGGAGATTCAGCAATCGACCAAACAGACGAAGGTGTGTCCTCATAATGACAGCCACTTCTTTGTTTTGGTTTGTTGTTTTGGTTTGGTTTTGCTAGGCAGATGGGATCTAAGTGACACAGGGTCCTGCCATGTTGCTCAAACCCAGCATCCTCCTGCCTGAGGCACATAGTGAGGGAATTATAAGCATACACCACGACACTCAGCTGACAAGGGCGGTTTCTATCCCTGTTTTGCTGGAGGCACAGGTGCTGTCCAGGTGCTGGGGATGGAGTGCCGTGGTGAGCAGTCAGACATCGCCTGCCTTTCAGGGACTTCCATTCTAAGAGGTACAGTTTCTCATCTGACCAGCACATCAGTTAGAATCTGTATACACGCCATAAAACACAGCAGGTTCCTGTGAACAAATGATAATTTCCTGGGAGGCAGGTGGAGCAGACACCACAGTGCGCTGCAATGTGCCGGATACTAACACACCACCTCCATTTGCTTTCCCTCAGAAGAGCCCTGGTTGCAGAGGTCAGCACACAAATCTCAGTTGTGAGGGCACTCTGAACCTGCACACCTGTGAGGTCAATGAATCTCCATGTCATTTGGGGAAGGTGGTGTTTGTAACCACAAGCAGTCCGCTGGTGAGAAGCGGGGGGGCAGACAGGAGGAGTTTGGGGAGACTGACAGCAAGATATAGGAAAATAACGTTCTTACCTGATTCATTTCACGATGGGAAAGCAAGGGCTTTACAGTTAAAATATAGTCAGAAATAAAGGAGAAATTTAGTTATGGGAGGAAACAATCCAAGTACTGTGTGGTGCTGTGCTTGGTACAGCAGTGTCCTGAGGGACCAACAGTGTGGGTGACCTTTGGCCTCTTCAGAGACTATTCTGGGGTGGAAAGAAGAATGAATGAAATGGCTTAATTTGAAAAGAAAGTTGACATATAGGAAAACGAACCTCTTTCAGGTAGTGTGTTTGAATGTCCTTTCCTTGTTCCCCATGTAAGACTTTAAAAAACAAAACAAACAGAAAACACACACACACACACACACACACACACACACACACACACACACACACACACACACACAAAATCCTGTACAACATGATGTCTGTGGGATTTTTTTTTTTAAATCAGCTTAAGGAAGTTTCCTCTATCACCAGCTTACCAATGTTTTCTTTCTTTCTTTCTTTCCTTGTTTCTTTCTTTCTTTCTTTCTTTCTTTCTCTCTTTCTTTTTTGTTTAAATCATAGATTGATACTAAATTTTAAGAATTCTTTTTTTATGTCAATTGATAGGACCATGTGGTTTCTTCTCTACTTTATGAATTAAGATTACAAAGACTCATTCTCTAAAGCTGAGCCAGCCTTGCATTCCTGGGATAAACAATGTGGCTGCAATTTTATTTTGGTGATATATATTCTACTCGTATTTTTGGTAAGGATTTTTGTGTCTATATTCATGAAAGACACTGGTCTTTATAATATTTTTCCCTGGATTTGGTGTCAATGAAATGACAAGTGAATGAGGAGTGTTTCCCTGTGCTTCCTATCATAATCTAGATAGAATGCCATCTTTAAATCTGTGGTACCAATTTAGTTTGATTTCATTTAAATGTGAATGCCAAGGGTTCATCTGAGCCTGCAGTTTCCTTTTCCGGAATTCTTGACTGTGATTTCACATCGCTGGGGGTGAGGACTATTTAGGTTATCTAGTCAGTCAGTTACTAGTTTTGGGGTGTCAAAGAAATAATTTCACCTCAGCTGCTGAATGTGTGTGTAGAATGGAATATGATAGTCCCTCCTTAACTGTTACTGTGATCTGTAAAAAAACAAAAACAAAAACAAAAACCACCACCCTTCTTTCCATATAATGGCAATGTGTGGTATATTTTCTATTTCTGGGAGAGTCTGCTAAAGACTTATCAATTCTATTGATCTTTTCAAAGGACTAACTTCTGTTATCATTGATTTCTCCATTTTTCTATTTTTAATATCATTGATTTCCAGTCTTTTTTTTTTCTGTTTGCTTTGGGTTTATTTTTCTCTTCTTTAGTGTTTTGTTTGAAGTAAAAATGATATGCTATTGATATGAAGCTACTGTTTTTTAAATATAGGTATTTATTTTCATAATCCCTGTCTGATGATTTTTAACTGTATAATATATATATTTGACATGCTGTATTTTGTATTTATTTAATTCTTTGTTCAACTCCTCTCTAATTTCCCTTGAGCTTTCCTTTGGACTCACCAATGGTTTTCACAAGTGTGCTGTGAAAGTACCAGCATTTGAGGACCAGTTTTCCACCCCAGATACCTTCATCGTAGATTTCTAGTCTATTTCAGGAGACTTAAAATGTGAGCTTCAGACCCTAGGCTGTGGTCAGAAATGTCTGCGCCCTTTCCTTCCATATTTCTACACTTTGCTTATTCTCAAAGAGGTATTTATGAAAATTCACACAAGAAAGTAAATATCTGTCCTCCCCAACATTTAAAAAAAAAAACTTAATTACTTAATAATGAGACCAGTGCACTAAGTTATGTGAATCCAAAAAGTGAAGTATAACGCACCTGTTAACCCTCATCGTGGGATTGTGGTAAGTGGGAAGGGGCTGATCATGTGCCTTTCTAGTGGATCAGCCTCCCACTGAAATGTGACCTCAATGAGGTGAAAGACACTGTCACTTGTCTCGTTGTTGTTGTTTTAGGATGAGGTTGATGATGATGATGATGATGATGATGTGTGTGTGTGTGTGTGTATGTGTGTGACAGCACTTGACAAATGGAAAATACTCAGATCTATCTAAAAACATCTTGTACATATCACTCAAGGATCTTACTACGCAGCCCAGGCTGGTCTGGGATGCAGGATCCTCCTGCTCTGGCCTGAGTTCTGGGATTACAAGTGTGTGCCTGCACCTGGCTACCTCATCCTGCTCATTTTTTCTGAGTTGCGCTCTTGTTCCTCACACTGTCTTCAGGGATATGCATTTCCCACTTGCGACTCGTCCAGGTCCATCTGCTGATTCCTTGATGTCCCCCCTGGTGGAGCAAGTCCCTCTTTGGGGCATTCACAGTCATCTCTGACCACTAGTGACAGCATCCTCATGAGTATATGCAGGTGACATACTTGTTCTCTGGGACAAACAGAACTGTGCTGAAGGTTCCTGGTGAGTTCATGTCAGAGGTAGACCTTAGCCAAAATATTTGGCCTTGGCTTGAGCTCCTTCCCTCTGCTGCCCTATCCCAGCATCTCTGTCCTTCCAGAGGGAGACTCTGGAGCCTCATCTATGGGTCTATGACCCATCAACCTCTAAAGCAGCTCTTCTTAACCTTCCTGATGCTGTGACCCTTTAATACAGTTCCTTGTATTGTGACCTCCGACCATAAAATTATTTCCATTGCTACTCCATAACTATAATTTTATGAATCATAATTTAAATATCTGTGTTTTCTAATGGTGCTTTGGGGTTGCAACCCACATGTTGAGAACCACTGATAATGCATCTGGCACAGATAAAGTTTATCAGCTCGGCATGGAGGGCCATTACACTCTGCAGGGGTTCCTTTTTACATTCTTGAAGGCTAGAGGGTATTGTCTGCCATAGCACCTCAGAGTCTGAATGAATAGAAATACTTATTAAAAATATTGGACAATGGGACCAATAGCATTTTGCCACTCTAGAGTGTATAAACCCACAGTAAGTTCTGGAAGTGCTCTTAGATAGAAAGCTCCAGTGGGCTCCAGTTGTCTGAGAGATGGCGATGGGTCACTGTGGAACAAGGCACATTTCTGAATCTTCCTGGGCATCACTTCCTTACACTGTGGAGGTAAGTGTACTAATCATGGTCGTCAGATAAGAGAGAAGAGCTCACGATGGGATTTTGCGACATGACTGTCCTGTCCTTTTGGCAATGATGCTCTCCATTCCCTTCTGAGAGTCCCATGGCAGGAGTTGGGGTAAGCTCCACCCTCCCACCTGCCTTGTCTCGTTCCCGCCTCTTCTTCCTCTCCAGTGCCCAGCACATGTCTTACAAGAGCCCCGCAGATAGATGAGCTGTCCCAGCTGAACTTCTGGAATGGCAGCTAGAGCGAGTGTCTTCAACCCGCTTCAGATGATCTCCGAAGGGTATGCATGGATGTGGAACCAAGCAAACTAATGGACCCTGCAGGTACTATCGGACTCTTAGCATCTCCAAGTGGATGAAATGTCCCTTATGGGATCCTATATTTAATCACTTGGCCTCCAGCCTGGAGCACTGTTTTGGAAGGTTGTAGAACCTTTTGGGACTGTGGCTAGATAGGAGCAAGAGGTCACTGGGATCATCCTTGAAGGTCAGAGCTGCTTCTGGTTCTGTCCCAAGGCCTCTGCTTTGTGGCCTCCCAATTCATGAGGAGCCCCCTCTACCCAGTCTGTTGTCCAAACTCCAGCATGCCTTCCCCACCAAGATGGACCACATCTCTGCAATGGTGAGCCAATGAAACCCTTGCTCCTTTAAACACTTCTGCCAGGTCACAGCAGGACTGTGGCAACAGTGGACATCTGATACCCTGCCCAGCTCCTCTTGTGCCCCTGTTCTCCCCTGGCATTGAGGCCTTCCTCCGTGATCACAGCCCTGCCCACGCTCAGGAGGAACTAGGAACCACCCAGGAGGAGGAATGGATGGTTTGAGCCCCAAACCAATGGCTGCGTCGTGCAGAGGAAGTGAGGCTGTGGCCCACCCCACATCCTTGAAAACAGGGATGCCTGTTCAAAGGGAAGTTTGGCCAGGAGTTTCGGTTTTATTCCCAGTTAGATGCAGCAGCCACGGCATCACGTCTGAGCCTCTCTTCCCCTCCGCCTCTGTAGTGTCTGCACAAAATGCTCTGCTTTTGATCGTCTCTCCTCAAACAGAGCATCATTGTCCTGCTTCTGCCTCTTTTTAATGAAAGAGGGGCGAGGAAGGCTCGTGCTTGTACATGCAAAATTAGCACAAATCAAAACTGTTGCTCTTCTTTGATCCATCCTGTATTCTGCTCTGTCAGCCTTCCTATTTCCCCACTGAGGGTGTTCGGCTCAGGGAGGATTACATGGGAGGGAACCGCTTACCACTTCCCATTTGATTAACACAATTTAAAGCCGCAATAATGTTCAGGGAAGTTCATTACGGGGGAAATGCTCTGATGTGGGCTGCCATGGTGTCTGGGGACTGGGGCTTTTTATTTAAAACGCAATCAAGCCCCAACAGTGAGGGGATCTGCGAAATCCACCTAAGCTGGAGATGGCAGGATTGCCATTTAATGCAGGCAGACAAAAATCCCTTCCTTTTGTACAGCTTTTGACAATTTATTCATACTGTTCACAAATACTTAGTGTGGCTTGTTAAGTTCAAAACCCTGACAGGCAAAACCCTCCCCTGGAGGTGGTTGGAGCTCTGAAGGAGAGACGAGCCATCCGGAGGAGCACATGCCTGGCAGACACCGGGATATCACAGGGTGTGTGAGAGTGGGTACTGGGATGCCTGACTGGGAAATCAGGGAAGACCACCCTGAGGAGGTGACATAGGCGTCAAGATCTGATCTGGCAACAAAAGACAGCCAGAGCTTTCCAGGCAGGGAGATACTCTGTGTGCATCAGTGGGTGGGCAGCCTGGCCTGTCAGTGGGAGATGCTATAGGGCCTGTGTGCCTGGGCCGACTCGGGGAGTGGCAGAGGAGAGGTGGAGCCGGAAGATTCCCCAGGACGTGCCAGCATCCCTCTCTCGGGCCTAGCTGCAGCGAGTGTAGGTGGCGGGCTGCCCTATGACTGAAGAATAATGAAGGATATATGGCCTTTAACTCAGAGCATCCCCACCTCTCAGCCGCTCCCAAACAGGAAGACAAGGGCCAGGAAGGCTTGGCTTGCGCCTTCACCCTGAATCTTCCCAGATGACGCTATCATTGGACTCTACTGTGCCTCAGTTTCTGCCTCTGTGGAAGGGGTGTGTTGTGGTTCCCTTCTGTAGCATATTGGGTAGAAAACACAATGTGAGACTCCAGCTGACTCAGAACTAGAGCTAGCCTGGGGCTGGCTGGGTGTGAGGGCTACCAAGCACACAGACCACCACCAGAAGGTTCTGCCAGCTCCCAGGAATGAGGTGAGTCTGAGGTGAGTCTGGCCAGGGGCCTCAGCTCTCCACCATAGTCCTTCAGTGGTTGTTGTTTCAGCCTATTTCCTGTGGCTATAACAGAACAACCGTGATTAGGAAACATTATGTGTTAAGGTTATTCGGCTCGTGGTTCATGGTTCTTGGGGTAGGAATAGTCAAGGTCAGGTATTACATCTGGCCAAGACCACATGCTGCATCCTAACATGGCAGATAGCATCTCGCGGGATAAGGGGTGGGCAGCCAAGGAGATCTGTGGTAAGAGGGGCCCAAGGAAGGCACCAGACTACTTGGTACCAGCAGGCTCTCTCTGGGGAATGAGCCCATTCCCAGTAGGAGCCATGCAGCCCGGGGAGAACCAGTCCAGGACCCCAAGTCGTAATCCAGGCACCATCTCCCAAAAGCCTCTTCTGCTGATCCACCACATTTAAGGTGATCTTGGTGTGGACATTCACACCTTAACGACAGCAGTCACTACAGGCTAAGTCATGCCACAGTGCAAACACGTGTGAGCCCCTGATGTAGCAGAGAGGCAGCAGCCAGCTGCTGCAGGGTCATCAGGGATTCTCACTCAGAGCTGTAAATGCTTCTTACCGTGAGTGACACGTGACACCGCTGTTCTCATGTCACTAGCCGAATCGGGCCATGTGGTCCAGGTGTAGAGAAGCACCCTGTCGCATCCGGGCGGATGGTCCTGGAGATCGGCCCTGTTAGCACCACAGTGCCACTTGCCTCAGCTTCTGTTCTCGGGACTCAGGCATGGCCCTTCATGTCTTAGTCCTCTCAGTACCGAATGCAGATCCCTTTTGGCAACTAATGGGCCTTAAGACACAGCCCGTGCTGTGTGTTGTAGTCACTGATGCAGGAGCACTCTTCCAGACAAAGTCATGAGGTCCCTCGCTCAGCCTGCCTCTTCTCCAGTGTCTAACAAGTGCCCCCTGGAGCGCTGCCCGTCTTCATGGGAGCAGGTCTGTGGGGGCAGGCATCTCCCGCTCTCATGAACTTTCTGCCCCCTTCCTTACCGCTCCCCACCTCCAGCCCAGACAGCTGCTTTTCCTCTTGTTCCCACAGCGCTCGGACGCCTCCTGTCCCTCACACCTTAGACCCCTAGGTCTCATTATTCCTTTCTCACCATGACGTCACTCACAGTATAACACGCTGAATTGCTTACCCTTCTGCCTATTGCTTGTTTAGCGACCCCTCCTGCAGAGTCTCGAGTCCTCTAGGACAGGGATCAAGATCTGTGATCCCGAATGCATCTCAAATGCTCAGAATGGGACCTGGCATACAGCAGGCACTCAGGAAATATTTACAACTCCAACACCAGGGACGAGCAGCCCGCTTCTGTGTGATAGGTCAGGGTTGTGCAAGAGACTCCTAAAACATAGGCTGTTGTTACCACCCTATCTCCCAGAGGCTGAAACAAGTTCCTATTGCTGAAGACACCATGTGCTTCAGACATAGAGGATCTGAGCTGATCTGACCTGAAAGCCTCCTCCCTGACGACCAGCTTTCATGGTACCAGAAGGCTCCACACAAGCTTCCAAGGTAGGGAATCCACCAATAGTCCTACCCAGCTATGATGCCTATGAACTAAAACAATGACCAGCCTGGCCGGATATCCCTAAGGGTGCAGTAGGGGCACACATACCTTGGCAGTAACCAACGGCTCTCTAATTAGACTTCAGACCTGCTCAACCAGTTGGAAATCATGCCTGGGACTGAAAACATAGCCTGCTACCTGTGGCTAGTGAAGACGTGGATCTTGGAAGAGAGCACACAACCACCACTTTACCAAGTCGGAGTAATTACTAACTGCATTCTGAATATTAATCCTTTTATTTGCAGACAAGTATAGTTCTCAGCCTTCATCAAAGAAAGGCCTCCTTGCAATAGATGGAGACTATTACAGAAAACCGGTCAATCAAAATGCAGAGAACAAGTGACTTGGTGGCCCTAGCCCCAACTGAAACATCCACAACATAACTCCTGCACCTAAGACTCGGGGAATGACGGATTACAGGAGCTGGAGGAACAGCAAGTTTGCTCTGAGATTACAGCTCCTAGAAATGTCCGAGAAGCTACACCCGTGAAGTTTCATCAACATAGCTGTCTAAACAAGACCTACCAGGGCAGTACAATAGACACCCTAACACCGCAGGGAGAGGTCTCATGGAGCCTCCACCCCAGGCAAGGGACTATAGCAACCAAGGAATGCAGAAAAGGAAGAAAGTCTTTCCCAGGAAGGAGCACACCAAACGATCAGCCCTGAAAACACACATGCTAGTGACGTTATTTGGACTGAGCAGGTTATGTGTCTATACTTAGGAATATCTGTGTGTGTGTGTGTGTGTGTGTGTGTGTGTGTGTGTGTGTGTGTGTGTGTAAAACAAAGAAATAGAGGCCATGAATTTGAGGAAGAACATGGTGGAATGCAGGGTTGTATGGAAGAGTCAGAGGGAGGAAAGAGGAAGGGGAGATGATGTTAATTATATTTTAATTTCAAAAAATTAAATAGTTACAGAGTATACAGAGCAATTGCCCAGGAGTGCCACATACCACTCCACTTTGTGCTCGAAATGAAATTCTCTAACTTCTTCTAGAAGTCTCTGGCCCAGAGGATGGGAGACTCTCTATGTGAATCTCATGTTTGTGTTCAGAGGCAGCTAATCCCAAACACACAAACAGACAAAGGAACCATAGCATCTAGGCTGATTCTACATCTTGGCTGTTGAGAACAGTGTCACAAAGAGCATGATGCCATGTGTTAGTGTCTCTATGGACTGGTGTGTCCCCGGAGAGTGGTAGAGCCAGGTCATACAGCATTTCCACTTGCCAATCTTTAAGGGTTTTTCCATACTGACTCCATACTGGCTGCACCAGTTTCCATTCCCAGTGTTAGTGTGCAAGGTTCCGCTTCCCCTTTGTCCTCATGAACATGTCTTTTGAGGAGAATCATTCTGACTGGGGCCACAGAATGCCATTGTGGTTTTGACTTGCATTCCTTCACCCTGAAAGATCCTTAGCATTATTTTTCCACGAACTGAATAGTGCCCCAGTGATCAGAGGAGGCCAGACCCAGAGGGGTGGTTGTTTCCTCTCATGTGTGGAATCCAAACAAGACAGCAACAAGAATTAAAGAAGAGAGGAATTAGGGGGAGGAGGGAGCAGCCCTGGAGAGCGCAGTGGTCAGAAAGTATGATGGAAGCACATTGTGTATGTGAATGGAAATACCATGATGAAAGCAGTTGCTTTGTGAAATTAACATGGGCTAAGAAAAAGAAAATCAAGTCTTCATTGAAAAACAAAACAAAACAAAACCTGCAGACTGTCTTGGTTAACCCTGCCTGTCAGAAAGCTAATTGCAAATAGAAATCACTGTGAAGGCGGAACAGAGGATGGGGATTGAAGGCGGCCATGAGCCGTGGAGCCAGAGGAAGAGCAAAGAGCAGTGGAGAGCATGGGGAGAAGGCCCAGGACCTGCCTTCAGCCTCCCTGTCCCACACTCCTGTGCTCGTTAAGGTAGAGAAATATCGGCTCTTTGCCTTTGGCCCCACACAGCAATGGTAGAGGAGGCAGCTGCTTTAAGCAAGCATAGACTGATTACTGGATTTGGATCAAATAATTGACATGGAAGCCGGTGACCTTAGGAGTCAGGCACCTGGGATCACCTGGGGTTTTGCTCGACCACTCTGGGGTGGGAGGGCAGAACAGGCTGGAGGGCTGTTGAGGCTTCCTTGCTATCTCCTAGCCAGGGGGAGTCAGCTTTCCCACCCTGTAGACACTGTCACAGGCGACCTTAGGAAGGTACTTCATGTCCCTCTTGCCTGCGGAAGACACCTCTGTAATTAGCCTCCGCTGTCCCTAGTAGGACTGGGGGAGGAGGGTCTGCCCGGCTGTCACCACCTGGGCAGAGCACTGAGATGGGAACTGTTGACAAGCCCTGAGTCTGTGGGGAGGTTCACCTGCCAGAGTTTTAATAAACTCTTCCTTGTAACACTGACACCTGGTGACCTTTGCCCTATGTGGGGTGGGAGGTGGGGGGGGGCTTCTCCTGTGTCACATGCTACTTATTCCCAGGCATGAGGATTCCAGGCAGGAAGGCAGAGGCCTGCAGCAATTTGACAGGCATTTGAGATATTGAAGTACACAACCCAGCCACAGTTTTTCCCTTCAGATAATAGAAATAGTGTCACTATTCTTATGTCTGGGGTTCCTCTGTTCCTTTCCCCTTCCTCTGCACAGTGATGACAGTCTCCTGCTTGCTTGCTTGCTTGCTTGCTTGCTTGCATTTATTTGGTTTTTCATCTGTGTTGATGAAGGGTATGGGTGGGTGATGGGCTGGTGCCTTGGACTCCGGAGGTGCATGGGGAAGGAGTCCTTATGAGACTGCTGTGCTTCAACTTTTGCATTCTTGTCCTCAAAGCTCCCTGCCAGGGAGACAGGGAAGGCACCTTGTCCTCCTGCTTGCAGATGAAGCTGCTCGGGGTCACACAGGCGCAATGACTTGCCGCAGCAGCATCCAGAGTGCACTAAGGAAAGACAAGAGCCCGCTTGCTTGGGTTGATATTAATATTTGACAAACACTTGCTGAGTCGCTGCCGTGGACCAGGCGTCTTTCCAGGGGCAGTGGGAGGCGGAGAGGCAACCAGGATACGATGCCTGCAGGAGGCTTCCAGCCTGGGCTCCTGCCCTGACCGGCTTTAAAGTCTAGGACTGTGCTCTGTACCTCTCTTCTCTTCCCCTCATCTCTCTTCTCTCTCTTTGTCTCCACTGCTTTCCCTTCCTCTTTCTTTCCTATTAGATCAAGGAGGGTGGGTCCCAGCTCATTGCTGCCACTGTCTCCTCCTTTTCTCTCTTTCCTTCACAAGGATTTCAATAGCTTTTGATACAACGCACCAAAGACTCTCCTTACACGGGAACAAAAGGTGAAATGTTAATATGATTTTATTTGGGCTCAGATTGGATAAGGGAGACCTTTCGTTTCTACCTCCCATCTTCAAGTCAGCACTCGTTAATTAAATTGAGCCTGTGGAAAGTGACCTTTGGGGGGAAGGGACCTCCTGATAATGTAATATGCTTTAATCAAATGTACACAAATAAACAAGCAAACAAAGGGCTGTTAGACAAAGCAGCACTCTGGAAACTTAAAGATGAGAGCCCTCGACAGAAAGGTGATTTGGGTGAGAGCGCACACTTAGGTAATGAGCCGCAAAGGCCCTGCAAACAAGGCCACATGGACAAGCTCGTCACCATTCCAATCCGCCTGTGCTGGACGGGTAGAAGTGCACAGTAAGACCACCAGAGAGGTTGCAGTCACAAGAGGGCTGCCCTGCTTCTCTCGGCCCATGCCTCACCTGGCCACAAGGGGGTGCAGAAGAGTCATCATTTTCCTCTGCGAGGCGCGGCAGACCTGGGAGGTGACTCACCTTTGGGCCAGGTGTGGCTGGCTGGTGAATAGATGGTTTAGTTACTTGGCATTGGGGAAACTGAAAGAGAATGGACATCTGCCTGCTTGAAGGAAGAGAGTCAGGTTCACCCCAAATCTGAAGACTATGCCAGACCAGAAACACGGAGGAGAAAACGGCAAGGCAGCCTTGGCTGAATGATGGCATGGGCAGAGAAGGTTCCAACACGGACTTGCAGTGTGATTGCAAGAGGCTTGCTTAACCTCTTAAAATTCTGTTTCCTTGTCCATAAAATGAGGTTAATGACCTCGCTTCCTAAGTTTTCTGAGAATTCAAGGTATAAATTTGAGTGAAAAGAGCAGGTGCCCAGGGCAGGTGGTTATTCTGTGGCTCTGTCCCTCCCCTGCTCCAACTGCATCTAAACATGTGCTGCCTTCAGGGGGGCCAGGCATCGCACACTGCCTCTTGCACTTGGTGCATTTTGCAGGGAGTCCTATTTGAATACGTAATGTCATCTAACTTACCTGTGAGATGTTCATTTATGCCGTCATTTGTTTCTTCACCTAACTGTTGACAGCCTACTCGGTCTCAGGTAGGTATTGCTGAGCATGGCGTGGAGAGCAAGAAGCAAACCAGGACGTGCTGTCTGGAGCTTCCGGGCCAGTGACAGCCGACAGAACTTTCTGTGGCTGTTAAATTGTTCCCATCTGGGCTTTCCAACACGACAACTAGTCACCACCTGGACTTGTGAGCACTTGAAATGTGACCGGTTTCAGGACGTTCATTTATTTTAGCTTATTTAAGTGTAAATAGCCACCTCTTACAGCTGTGGAATAAGATAGGACAAGGCTGGAGGATCAATGTGAAGTGTTCAGCACCTAGTTCAGCACACAGTCAGCACTCAAGGATGCTGTGGCTCCTGCATCTAAGGCATGGCTCTGTTGGTTCTTGTATGCTTTCTGAAGGATGAGGGAGACCATCCCAAGACGCCTCTAGGAAGTCTTCTCAGGATTTTGCATACAGTGTAACTACTTTAAATGCCTCTTAAGTTAAGATACAATGTGGTATAAGAAAGCAAATGCTTTGAAGCTAGCCAGGAATGGATTTAAACTATGGTTCCACCAGGCACTGGCTACGCGACTTGAGCAATTTACTTGCCACCTGGGTCTGAACCTCCCCTTTGGAAAGTTAGGTGGTGATGGCCACTGCATAACGGTGGGAAAAGATCCTGCAGAAAATGAGCTCAGCAGAGATCAGAACCAAAGTTGGTTTTCGGACACGAGATGTGAGCTGAACAGTGATGCTTCGCTGGACTCTCTCGACCGCCCAGCAGATGCTGCTCTACAGCAGGAAAGAATAGAACCAACAAACACAAGACACACTGAGGAAAAGTGGGGAGAGAAAAGGAATCGAGACTCAAAATGGTGCCGTGTTCAAGTCCAGTTGGCCCTGAGACCCAGCTGTGGCCTCCTGGTCACTGGAGATGATGTCCCCATCCTTCTCGAACACTGCCCTTTCTGCTCCAGTGGGTTTCTCTTGGCTTTTTCTTGTTTACGAAACTGCAGCTAAATTGCAGCCCATCAGGCACCTCCTCTGTCTCCTGGCCATGTGCATCCTGTCAGAACTTAGCATTGAACCCTTTCCTACCTTACCTCCCCACGTCTGCCACGGCACGGCTCAGAACTTGGAGTGGCTTCAGGGTTGGGGGGAGTTAATTAGTGCAGTTGGATTTGTTTCCTGCAATCTTTAGGAATTGCTGCCTCAGGACAATTCAGGAGCGGAGCAACATAGCAAATGCAGGTGTCTCTGGAGTGACCCTTTAGGAGAAAGCCCACTGTTGTGAGCATGTTGGACCAGGAGATAGGGGCCTAGTTTCCAAGTCCCCGCTATATGGAATTGGAGGATGGCATTCCTGCCTGCCTCTCCTAAGAAGGCAGATGGACCAAAAAGGAAGAGTTGCTGCGTTCTCTAATGACATTCTACAGCTTACATTTTGGGCTCCTGCTGAGCCTCAGGGTCCCCTTCGCTTTCTAGGCTTGTTCCTATGGCACTGCAAAGACTCATTTCTGGATCCTTCTCTAGTGTTGCCATACACGGCTGACTTGTCCCAGGCCTGAGCAAGGCCAGTGGAGCTGAGAACTGGCAAGCTTGCCTGAGTTCGGCCTCAGGGTTGCTCTCAGACCTTGAGCATATCATATCTTACGTCTTCTGCTCCTTAGAGGCCCCATCTATAAAGCAGGGATAAAAATACCTGTCCTTCTGACCTCACAGATAGGAAATGAGATTAGAGATGTGTGACCTGGCAAGGCACTATGTGATTGCAAGGTGCTAGTATTGTTTTTAGATACATATATACGCTTAAAAATCTTATTACTGCAGTGATACATGCTTACTGGAGAACACTGAGACAATGCAGATAAGAAAATGATGGAAATAAAAATAGTCCATAATCTCACCACCTAGGGACAACTGCTGTAAATCACCTAATGGGCATCATTCTGCCATCCACATCAGTTTGCTTGAAATAGGATGGCAGTCTTTGTGCTATTTTGCAATCTGATTTTTCACATAATGACACGTAATCACCCACCAAAAATTGAACTTGTGGGATTTCATCTCTATATTCAGAGCCAGAAGCCACCCTGGAGCTGTTCAAGGTGCTCTCTCTCATCTCCCAAAGAGCAGGTGTGGCTGCCTTAGACTCACACAGCAGCCTCGCCTGGGAGGAACGGCTGTGACTCGGTCCGGGAAAGGTGACTGTATTAAGTTTTTTTCTCATTGCTGTGACAAAATTCCTGATGCCAACACTTGATGGGAAGAAAGACACGTTTTTTGGCTCACGGCTTCAGAAGGCTCGTTCAACACATTCTGGCAGGGAAGGCATGCTAGATCACAGCAGCTGATATCATGTTTGCCCAGAAAGAGAGAAAAGGAAACACAGGAGAAGGCCAGGACAAAATATAACCCATAGACATGCCCTAGTGACTTACTACATCCTCCGTTTAGGCTACCTCCCGTTCTTAACCATCTCACAATAATGCTGTAATTATATAAACCTATCAAAGGATCAATCCATTGATTAGGTCCAAGCCTTCACGATCTAAATGTCTTTGGGGCACAATCACAGTCACACCTGTGTGTGTGTGTGTGTGTGTGTGTGTGTGTGTGTGTGTGTGTGTGTGATTTAGATCTTAAGTGTCTCTCAATCCAATCAGATTGGCAATGAAGATTAGCCATCATGAAGGGTTAGAAAACCAGGCCCTTAGAGGAAATATTGCCTGTCCCGTGGAGGAGTATTCTTGGGAGATGGGTGTTGGAAGCTCTGGTTCTAAGAGTTAGTAAGAAATGGGTCACCAGAGGGACTAGCATCCTGAAGCTACCTGGATCCCCAAAGGTAAAACGGGGTGGGGCATGAAAAATGAGCTGCATCCCTGCACGCCCCATCCCAAGGCATCCTGGACCAAGTTTGGTACTGAAAGTGTTGATGATGCTGCCCCTCCCCTGACAAGATGACACTAACAGGGATCAAGGCTAGAGAGACTGTAAGTGCAGCTCATCGGGTAGACCAGCATGGTTGTTCTCCGGGCATTGGTGGGTAATCCGTGTCAGCAGCGTCTGTTTCTCCCCTGGCATTTTTTCCATGGTGAACTGGATTGGCCACATGTCCCCTCGGACATGCGTTAAGTTGCTGAGGTTTCTGGAGAGGCCTTGGTTGGAAGAGACTATAAGGGTTTGTCTATTAATTTTAAAGGTGAGTGATTGTGTAACTAGTCAGTAAAGCACAATAATGTTGTTATTTGTAGTGAGTCAAATGGTGTCTCCTTTCCAAAAGAACATATGTCTACCTAGAAGCTATGAGCAGGGCCTTGTTTGGAGAAAGGGAGTTTGGAAACGTGGTCAGGTAAAGGGTCTTAAGATTATATCATCATGAATTTATGGTGGACCCCAAGTCCAATGACAGATGATTTTAGAAATTAGGCAGAGGGAAGCTGGAGACCCAGTGACAATGGAGAGACCCCATAGTGACCTCTACCACCAAAGGTTAATAGGTCAGAGTTCAGGAAATTACAGACACACATCATGGAGCAAAATGCAAAAGCTGGAGATGAGACTCCACAGATGTGATATCTACAAAAGAGCCTTCCTCTGCCCTGTCCACCCTGCCTCTGTCCTGCCCACCCTGCCTCTGTTCTGTCTACCCTGCCTCTGTCCTGTCCACCCTGCCTCTGTCCTATCCACCCTGCCTCTGTCCTGTCCACCCTTCCTCTGTCCTGTCCACCCTGCCTCTGCCCTGTCCACCCTGCCTCTGTCCTGTCCACCCTGCCTCTGCCCTGCCCACCCTGCCTCTGTCCTGTCCACCCTTCCTCTGCCCTGTCCACCCTGCCTCTGCCCTGCCCACCCTGCCTCTGCCCTGTCTAGTCTTGGTGCCAGGCTTGTGGACTGTAAGCTTCCAATGGACTGATTTTTGTCAAGGTAGCCAGAGTTGATTCCTGTCACTCACAACCCCAAATATCTAGTAGCAGAGATATTAGTTTATGAGACCCTTGACCTCCACTCAGGAAGCAGATAAAACCTGATCCATTGTACAGATGCGTCCACTGAGGATTGAAAAGGCTCCTACTCCAACCTGCTCATGAGTGTGAGGGCCAAGCCTTGCCTCTTTAGCAAAAGGCCTTTCCATTTGCTTCCCACCCAGCCTGCTGGAGGCAGAAAACAGCATCCAGATTTCTTCTTCAGGCTTGGTGACACACGACAGTCTGTGCAGGAAAACTGCACCTTCCTGCCAGCAGGGGCAAGCTTAGGGAGGTGCCAGCCTGGGCATCACCTTGATGGAAGGAAAGGAGCCCTCGCAGCTTTGTGTTGCTGAAGAGGTGACGATTGAATTTGAGAGAGGAGGCCCTTAAATTTCTTTTAGGCCTGACTTAGGGCTGATGTAAGGCGGAATGCTGATTTCCCTTCAAAGCCTCTCCCAGCATTCAGGAGCAGCCTGGGGATGTGGGTTCCTCAGGAGACCCCCTTCCTGCAGTTTCTGTGGAGGTGAGGTTTCCTGGGCCCCCGAGTGAATCTCTTCAGGCACTCTTGAAAGTCGGTCGTGAAGACCCAGTGTAGACTGAGTTGCCCGCAAGTACTCTGAAATGGAATACGATCTCTTCATGGTTTAGAAAATTAAAAATGACTGAGACACTGTGCTATTGATTCCCCCCCTCGTCTCGCACCGCCGGGTGAATAAATTATTCTTGGAGGTTTTGCACAAATGACTCAATAAAGTCACAGCGATGTGTCTGGTAAATGTGGTCCTTTCTGGTTCCAAGGCAGAAACTGCTAAGTGGGAATGGACCACATGGGTCGTGGGATTGAGTTCACTCACCTCATGGCTGTGGACCGTGGGGGGAGTGACCTGAGGGCCACAGAGCACCTGGGTAGTGAGTGGAGATTAGAGTTCAGAACCCTGGGCTGAAGCACCCTGTCTCCACTTCAGAGGACTAGAAGGCAGTCTTTGAGATGGTTAGTTCCTGTGTCGGCTTGACCGGCTGTGAGTCTCCAGACATCTAGACACCCAGTCAGACTGTTCTGGGTAGTCTGTGAGGGGACTCTGTGACTAGCAGTACCTGAGCCAGTCGGCTGAGCAAACCTGATGGTCCTCGATAACCTGGATGGCCTCAAGAGATCTGCTGGCCAATAAACAAGAAAGTTGAGTGAGGAGAACCCTCCACCACCCGCCTTCAGCTGCGACGTGGGTGTTTTCTGGCCTCATGAACACCAGCTCTCCTTGGCTCTTGAGCTTGCTGGCTTGTCTTTCAGGTTAGTGTGAGAGAGACACTGGGTCTCAGTCCCTGGCTTGCTGACTGCAGAGCCTAGGCTCCTCGGCCTCCATAACCATAGTCACAGGATCAGTCCCTGGCACCCTACTGTTGGATCCTAATGGCTGCCTCGGGGGAGGGGTGAGAAGGCCTGAGTCAACACCACAGACACCAGGAGGCAGTTGAAAGTTTATTCAATAACAGGGAAGGCCTTATATACCCTCCTCCCAGCACCCAGTCTACATGGTCATCCTTCATTGGCTGAGCATGATCAGGAACTCTGACAGCGACTGTTGCTAGGCCCTCAGGCAGACTCTAGGTTGACTCATAAGGAAGTTCATTATGGGCGCATGCCTTGGC
The DNA here is from genome assembly GCF_004664715.2 of Peromyscus leucopus. Taxonomy (NCBI): domain Eukaryota; kingdom Metazoa; phylum Chordata; class Mammalia; order Rodentia; family Cricetidae; genus Peromyscus; species Peromyscus leucopus. Next base: position 78,375,891 of record NC_051067.1, read on the forward strand.
AACTGGTCTGAGCCAATTTCCTCGACCCTATGTGCCTGTCCTGCTACAGCATCCTGCTTCCCCTCCCCCCCCCCAAAAAAAAAACAAACTCAAATCAAAACAAACAAAACCCACAAACACATATTCCAGGACTAATCCAGTCCTGGTCCATATAAGTTGAAGAGGAAAAGGAACTTTTGTAGGAACTAAAAGAAATACTTGTCATTCTTATCAGGAAACTCCTAGGTGTTTGGTTCAGAGGCTGGAGACAGTGAAACGGTTATGCTGCATTCTCAACTGCCTGGTAGAGGCAGCTGGTAGCTTAGAGTTGGTATCGCTCCAAATAATGTTCTGTGTGGCCACTCTGGGGGCTCTCTCTGACTTGGTCTTTTTGTAGGTTTGTTTGTTTGTTTTTTAGCTCTGTATGTCTTAAGCAGTGCTAAATTTACATATAAGGAGCTGGGAAACTGCACATAAAAATCCCAGTCTGTCGCTTTGTAAAAACCCGGCCAGCCTGGGTCTCATTGGCTTCTGGATTAGCCAGGATTGGAGTAGCTCCTGCCTTTTCAGTCAGCTCCTGTGTCCTGGGTTTACCACGGTCCCCACCAGGCCCAAACAGCTCCCTAAACTGGATCTGGAATATCCCCCAAAAGTCCTTAGCCACCCCCTTCCTCCCCAAGCCTGGGACGTTAATGGGAGGTGGTGGAATCTTTAGGAGGTGGGGTCTAGTGGGAGACAGTGAGGTCACTGGGGCCTTTGAAGGGGATATCAGGACTGTTTCTCATTTCCCAGATGCCATGAGCAAAAACAGCTCTGGTTTAAAAAAAAAACAAAACAAAACAGGGGATGGGGGAAGGTGGTGATGGCAAAAAGCTGAAACAAATTATCCCCTTTCCCACCTCAACAAGCAGCCAGACTACACTTCCCAGAATTCTCTGTAGTTAAACAAGACCATGTGACAGAGCTCCAGCAATTGGAACAAGGGTGGGTGTGATAAGGCAGTCCAGCCCTGGCTCCTTTTTGATTCTGAGGTTGTAGAAAGAACCTTGATTTCCCAGTCACCGTAGACATGACCCCAGCAAGGAGCAGGGATGTGATCAAGAAGCACACCCTTGCTGTCTCAGCCACTGCGATCTGGGGATTAATTAATTTTAGTAAATATTCCCTTCTTAGTTGAAAGTAGCAACAACAACCATAGAAATACGTCAGGTTCCTTTTCCATGTGAGGCTCTACCTGTCATGTCACCTCAGAGACACTGTCACCATGAAGTCATCACAGGCCTGGGAGCTAGGTAGGTATCACCATTCCCACTTAACAGGAAGGAAAACTGAGGTTAAGTGACCCGTCCAATGCCATAGAGCCAGGCATTAGACCTCTGGTTAATAGCAGGGTTATTCTGAAACCAAGGAGAAGCATGAAGGGAGAGAATCAAAGGAAGCAGACAACATCCAGAACAGAATCAAATGTGGTTCCCTAGGCCAGAGACTCAGGGCAGCTCTGGCTCAGGAACCTGGGATACAGTAGGAACAGGGCAGGCCCATGCTTCCCACACTGGCTTGTCTTGCTGTGTGGGTAGGACACTTGGGAGCTTAAGGAAGTCTTCTCTCCATGACTCCTACATCTCCAAAGACCCCTTGTTCTGCTTCCAAAAAGGCAGGTATGTAATTTATAGCCTGAGGCTGGAGGTAGTCCTTGGAAACATCAATGAAGAGCCTTCCTGCTGGTGCTCATGCTGACCTCTGAGTAAGAGCTCTGGGCTCAGGCAGTGGCCCTGGCCATTGGGGGACTTTGTTCTTGGAGTGTGGGGCACCCTGCAGAGGACAAACAGGGATTCAATGACAATTGAAACTGGAAGAGAGCTTGATGTGGCAGGTCACACTGACCAGTGTGTGCTCCACTGTTGTCAGAGAAGGCAGGAGGCAGCGGGCTGGCAACTGGCTTCTAGAAGGTTCTTTTCTGTCCCTGGGGAGCCTGAGCTAGGCCAGAGATATGGTGCCCCACCCTGCTGTCTCTGCTCCTGAAGTATCTCAGGAAGGACTCTGGCCAGACACTGTATCAGGTGCTGGCAAATGCATCCACGGGGCCCTCTTCTCCAGGGCTGGCCTAGTTTCTTGTGTAGACAGCTAGAAGGCAAGGGAATAGACCAGCAAGGTCCTTTCCGCTCTAAGGAAGAAAGAAGAGTAGTTGAGGCACTCTAGGTGGGCGTTGTCAGGGAAGGCAGCAATAAAGAGCTGACGGATGAGTTGACCATGAGATGCTGCAGAATGTCTGTGACGTCGAAGGGACAGTGGGATGGTTGGTTTTGATTGTCAGGGTGACTGGATTTAGAATCACCTGGGAGATGAATGGACAGACACACCTCTAAGTGTGACAGACACACCTCTAAGTGTGTCCATAAGGGCCTCTCCATTGAGAATTAACAGGAGCTAGATCCATCCTGAATGTGGGCATTGTCATCCCATGAGCTGATAGTCCATGTAAACAAAAAGGGAAAGAGAATTTTTCACAAATTCCAGCATCCCTTCCTCTCTGCTCTGTCTGCCAAGGAAAGAATAACAATACCCACCATAGGTTCCCACTGCCACAGGGCTCTGTCTAACTGGGTGGGGCCAAGCGACCATGGGCGGAGATAATAATAAAGAGTTCTGCCCTATAGGTTGTTCTTGAGCATTTTGGTCAGTGATAAGAATATACATCAAGAACAAAAGTCAGGAGGGGGTAGTTAGAAGTGAGTTTGGAGTTGGAGTGATAACAAGGAGGCCAGAGGGGCTGGAGCAGCATGAACTAGGGACTACACCAGAGAAGAGGCAGATATCACTCTCTCTCCTCTATGGACCCTGGAGAGGAGACGTCGAGTTGGGTGCTGGGTGTCAATCTTCTACTGCTAGTGTTGGGGGCTGGGCGAGGCGTGCCCAGGAGCAGCCCCACTGGGTGGGTTATGGGAGTACAATGAGGATCTTAGAGGCAGGGCTCAGACTTCAAAGTGGGTCTTAAGTATCTCATATAACTTGGGCTCCGCTGTTACTATTTTTTAATCTGTGGAGGGGAATAACAGCGTCCACCCTTCCTAAGGCTGTAGAGCATTCTTAGGCCAACCTCGGGTAGCACACACTGATCTCAGCTCTGGGCACTGCCTGGGTCTCACACTAGGACAGTCTGCTGAGGATGGCGGTTTTGGTTTCTGCAGTCCCTTGGGATAAAGACAGCTGTGAAGCATCTTAGGATTCCTGAGAGCTGGGCTGCTGTTCTCCTGCCAATCTCGGGGTCCGAGCCTGAGTACTGTACTCACCCCATTCTTCCAGGGCCCAGACTGTCTTACAGCCCCACAGCTGGGGATTGGGAGGTCAGCTTAACTGGCCTCGAGAATTCTTCTCTCTGTCATTGAACTCTCCAAGCTCTGCTCATGTAACCCACTACTCTTCCCTGTCCCTGAGACCTGTGTATGGCCTGATTCTCTCCTTGAAGGCCCATGGCTGATCTCCTCATTTATTTTCCAAGCACCCCGCAGTCTGTTAAGACCAGACACATCTGTGAATTTTCTTTTCTTTTCTTTTCTTTCTTTTTTTTTTTTGGTTTTTCGAGGCAGGGTTTCTCTGTGTAGCTTTGCGCCTTTCCTAGAACTCACGCTGTAGACCAGGCTGGCCTCGAACACACAGAGCGCCTGCCTCTGCCTCCCAAGTGCTGGGATTAAAGGTGTACGCCACCACCGCCCGGCGAATTTTTTAACCATTACCACAGTGCCATCACTATAACTGCCCCTCTCACCCCAGTGCATCAGCCAAGGCTCTGGTAGGAGGGGCAAACTGGTCCTGGAGCCCGGCTGGGACCAGGCCCTAGAGCTCTGGTCTCCATTCAGCTTTCCAGTGGAATACCACTGGCTCCAGGGATTTGATGGAGATGGCTTTGAGGCCTGGAAGTAGAAGACAGCATTCCTCTGTACTCTCAATCTTCCCCTGCAAGCATCAGCTCAACCTTAGACAGCCTCGATATCATGACTAGCACTGGGGGGAAGCCCATCCAGGACCCGAAGCGCAGGACCCCACAGACAAATCATTACAGCATCTCTTGCCTGCCTGCCAAGCTTCCTTCCCTCCACCCAGCCCTCCCCTCCAGCACCAGCAGGAGCTCAGGTCCCTGCCTGGCCCCCACCTTCTGCCATCTGCTGGGCTACACACTGGCCTCACTGTGCCCGGGAGTGGGCACTTGGCCATGGCAGCACACAGACCTGTGTGCCAGCCTACCAGGTGAGCATGTGTGAGCCCTGCATGTGCTGCGAGGCGGCTGCACAGCCGGGATCCTCAGGCAGGGAGGACGGCCATGTGGCATGGTTGGAGGGGTGAGCGGGGGTGGAAGCCTGCGAGGGAACGCAGGGGGGGGGGCCTGCACACTTCTGCAGCTGCCGGGGTAGACCCCCAACCTGGGTCAGGTTTGGAGGAGTGAGTGGGAGGAGGGGAGGTGGAGAGGAGAGAACAGGGCAGCCCCCTTGCCGCTGCTGAGTCAGGTGAGGAGAAGGGGAGGGTGGGCACCCCCTGACTCTTTGAAAAAGCATTGCTTTAGCTGCAGAAGATATATTCCCATCCACTGAGCATCCACTGCATGTAAGGCCAGTCTAAGCACCGTCCTCCATGACACTGTCTCTTCCCCACTGTCCTGGGAGACGGAGGCCAATTACTCCATTCTGGTGCAGGAAATGAAGTTTCTGGGAGGGAGTCTGGTTGCTCAAGGAGGCCATGTTAGTAAGGGCTAAGAATCTACAGCCCCGCATCCATCTACCCAACTCCAGTCATCATGCCTGCCTCTGCTTCCGGCGCTCAGCAAGCCTCTCCTGGCTCCCCAGGACTCAGCCTCTTAAGTGGCATCTGTCAGGCAGTGCCTACTTGCTTGAACAAGGTGTCGTGTATAAAACAGCAGAGATGCCTTTCCAGTGGCTGTTGCTTATGGGAAGTGTAAACTGAGGAAGGCCCAGGCCCAAACCTGACCAACCCTCAGAACCATCAACAGCCGTACTTAAACCGTGCAGAACCTATTCTGGTTTCCCAGGTCTGGAAAGCTGCAGGATCGGGGCTGCTGAGGGGATCCTAGGGAATCCCAGAGACCATCTGACATGAGAGACTCTTAGAGAAGTGTCGGAGTTACTGAGGCTTCGAAGAAGAAGCCGATCCTGGAGGGTGAGGAGGTCAGGGAAGGTTTCCTAGAAGGAGAAGCTGGGGACTGAGAGTGTACACTGGAGGGTGTTTTGTGGATGCTGGTACAGGAATGATAGGCATGCAGGCTGCTGGCAGGCACAGGCACCACGGGTTTGAGGATGGAAACAAGGCCCATTCCATCAGAACAAAAGAGGCGTGAAGAATTCTCAGCAATGACGGCAGGAGGTGGGAGCGTGGTTTTCACTTCAGACACAGACACCTGATTCAAGAATTGTATGCCATCCGCATGGACGGCACCTACTATGTGCAGGGCACTGTTTCAGGCACTGACAGACGGGATGTGCACTTTCAGCGGTAGATAAGGAGGTGAGGACAGGAGTGAGCCGCTGATGACACAGGGAGCTTGGTGTGCAATCCGGGCGGAGTGAGTGGGTCTTGGCTGGTGAAGCGTCAGCTGACTAAATGGTGCCGTGACCAGCAAGTGCAGATAGCCCCGAGGCAGGAGAGGGTGGACATAATCCTGGGACATCCCCACATCCAGTGTGGCCAGCTCATGAGCAAGGCAGGGCAGGACAGGGTGTGGGGCCCAGCAGGGCAGGGGAGGAAATGAGATAAAGTATCAAGACCTGTTTACTGTCCCAACCTGGGGCCACGTCCTGTCTGGAGACTGTGGACTGGAGAACAGAGTCCTTAAGGGCCTCCATGCAGCCCTTCTCCCAAGACATCTATCTATCAGTATTTCCCTCCCCCCTCCCACACACGCCCCGCCTGTGTCCTCTCAAGCCCCCCCCCAACACACACACACACTCCTTTGTCTCTCCAGGGCTTCCTTTCAGAACCCACCTTCCCTCCCTCCACCGGGCCAAGCCTTCTGTGCTACACAGAAAGTCACACGGAACCCCCACCCCAGTCTCGGTGATGAGTGTTCTCTTCTTTTGCCAGGCTCAATGCCTGAAGCTCCCGAGACAATGCTACCCTAATGGGGGCTTTGTTCCTCAGGAAGGCAAATTTGAGTGATAGATCTCCTTTACATTCACAATTTACTGTACAATTGCCCTGGTGCAGCAGTATTAGGAAACTTAATGCTTTTAAGTAGAAGTTAATTGATTAAAATTAGGCAGCTGGCACCTGCTGCAGAATGGCAAAGAAATAGCACTAGGTGAATGATGACTCTCCAGCGCAGCTGGGGTGGCTGTGGACTCTCTGGGCTACAAGAGCCTGTGTGCCACCCTGCAGGGTCTCGTGCATGGACACGGGCAGCGTGGCCGTGGGGGTAATAGCTGCAGTGGATGAACTGTGTGCTTCTGAGTTGCATTCATGCTGGGTGTGATCTACGCTTTGTGCTTCATGTGCTATGTGGATGTGAGCGTCTGCATGCACGCGGTGTACCTGTGAGGTGGTGTATGTGCTGAATGTGGGATTTGTGCAGGGCATGAGGACTGTGTCAGAAAGATAAGGGCCCCACATTGCTCAGCTCAGAATCAAGGTTCTTACATGGACAAATTCACTCATCTGCCCAGCAATACAAGGAGAAAAGCCTTTTGACAGCTTTTTTTTTAGTTTGTGTGTGTGTGTGTGTGTGTGTGTGTGTGTGTGTGTGTGTGTGTGTAGCAAGGTCTTGCTATATGTTCAGGTTGGTATTGAGGTCCATCTGCCTCAGTTTCTACATTGTACCTAGCCCTATACAAATTTTGTCTCATTGAATTCTTGTGTCCACTAAAGCAACTGGTCAGTGAGGTGACCATGGTGAAGGCACCAGGGTCCATGTCACCCCTGTCCTGACAGCATCAACTTCCAGACTGCCCACTTGGATGTTTATCTTTTGTTCAAATCTCCTCCGTGATTCTGCTTTGGTGACATCCCCCACAGGCAGACATTAGGAGAATCGGTGCATGGGGGGCTGCGGTTGCCTGGTAATTAAGAAACACCTAACACCTCTTCACAAGCATGGGCAAAAGCATGCACTGTGCATGGAATTGCATGCCAGCGAAGCTCCTGCTCTGTCCTTTCAGAAGACAGAGACTCATTCCACTCGGCAGATAATAATGCCTGGGAGCTGGCATTTTAGAGAGCATTGATGCATTTCCTCCTTTGTCCCTACATGTTAAAAGGAATCACAAAAGGTATTTACATAGTGAATCCCTTTTCAAATATTTCCCTTCAATCAATCCAAGGCCAGTTCCATAGATAGTGAATTAATCACTTGTAGGTTCCATGGGAAGCTGGGCTTTCCCTGTGCATGCTTCTGGATGGGCCTTCTCGCCTCCAGACAGTTCCTCTCCTCTACCAAACTTTAGACACTTGGGGTGTCTTTCTGTTCTCACTGTTCCTAAACTTCAGCCCACCTTTGCGCGAGTCCTCATGTGTAGGCTTTGAAATATTCAATTTTATCTGTTCGTGCCGATTTCAAGTCAGATTTTACCTCCTCACTAAGCACCCTGTCGCTGTACCTAAATCTGTGTGCTCAGGATTGTGTCTCCGTCATCCCCAGAGACTGTCTAGACATCAGCCATCACTCTGAGCTTCCCATTCCTGTTATTCTGCAATGGTCACCCATGGCCCGAGACCAAATCCAGCCTGCTCTCTAACTTTGTGTGAACCAAGAGGTTAGAATGGTTTCTCCATGTTTAAAAGTTGAAAACAAAAACAACAACAACAAGAAGGCTGGAGAATTGGTTCAGTGTGGTTAAGGGCACTTATTGTTATGAAAGACAAGGGTTCGATTCCCAGTACCCACATGGGGGCTTACCACCTCTTGGGCACCAAGCACACATATCTGGTGCAGATGTAGACACATAAAATAATAAAAACGAATCCTGTTTTAAAAGTTGAAAAAAAGAGAGGAGTCCTATTTCGTGACTTAGGGAAATGATGTTCTGTCCAGATTTCGCTGCTCAGAGGCAAGGCTTCATGGGAGAGCAGCCATGTGCCTTTGCCCCCATGCTGGTAGTTACAGCTGTTCTTCATGTGTGGGGACCACGGCTGCCGCTTTAGCAGAAACCCCAAGGCCTTCCGTATTGACAACTTGACCCTTCTGGGGACACCAGGTATGAGCAGTGAAGCCCCACATGACAGACACCTCCTTCTTAACTCAGGCCTGCATTCCATACGTGCTTGTGGAACGAATTTGCTTTTCTAAGTTGTTTCTTAATTTGCTCTTCAAGGTTCAGCCCAGAACTCTTCCTGATCTTGCCCTGAGTCTGGGATGGGTCGTTTTGTCTGGGTTTTGCCAACATCGTGGGCTATCACTGGCGTGGCACTGGTGAACAGTGATTTTATAACAATGCACTTGTAACAATGATGTTGAGTCTTTGCGGTGAGCCAAGCCACCACGTTCTTGAATTTGCCCTCATTGCATCCCAGAGAAGTAGCTGTTATAATGCCCATTTGACAGATGAAGAAACTGAGGCCCAGAGGTTACAAATTCAGCTTTTTTGAGTAGACAGAGAAACAGTCTCACCCCAGAGCCCACTTTTGTTCCTACCTCAGGCTCTCCTGTAATTGCGGTCCTTTCTCTGTTCCCTCCAACCAGAGCTCCATGATACGGCTCCCTGAGCCCTGTTTCTTTCTGTATCAGGAGGCTAGTCAACCAAGGATGGGCAACAGCCTCTGAGTGGTTCCATCTTTCCTGCACCAGAGAACCTTCACCTTAACCCACCAAGCACATCTTCACCATTCTTTCTGCCCAGCCCATCCTCCATCCATGCAGGTATCACTTATTCAAACACTGCTTCCCTGTGAAGGAAGCCAGGCCAATGCCAACAGCATCCTTAGACACATGGGAAAACCGAGGCTCGGGAGAACTCAGGGAAATACTTGGTGCCAATGAGAAGCTGAGTCAGGATCAGCACTCAGGAGCTCAGGCCCTCCTTTGTCTGGGTTTAGGACTTTGATGCAGGACTTGTATCAGTGGACCCACCAATAAGCGATCTTGTTGACAGGCAGACCAAGGAGTGTGTTGTCTTAAGAGGCTTTTTGTTATCAAGGATTAAAATTCCACCAGTCCCCTAGGCAAGGTGCCTGTGGCACCCTTGACAGTGATTTTTCCTGGCAGATGCCACCCGGGCACACACTGCAATATTGCACTACAGTGCCGGCCGGCTCCCCACCCACCCCCTCCCTCTGCTTTCTGCACACACTCCTGCCTCCGAGGGCACCGGCTTCCTGACCAGCCAGCCGTGGCTAAAGCACAAACAGGGTAGGAAATGAAAACCCCGGGAACAGCAGATGAAGTGGGCAGGAGGTGGAGGTACCTCTACCCTGCGCGATCTGCTCGGCTCCCCAGGCTGGCAAGGAAAACTTAAACATTATTTACTCAACCATGTGTGAGTTAAAACCAATATCTGTGCGCCATCTGTTCCACCGAGTGACCCCGTGACGTCAACCTCATTCCTTCTCATCAGCCTCTCAGTCCCTCTGTGGCCCGCCCTTCCCCGGGTGGCTTGATGGGGGAGGGAAGGGCTCTGGTAAGTAGGGCCACCTCCACAGAGCTCTCTGCAGACACAGCCACAGAGGTGACTGGTCACCCTCTGCAACTCGGCCAGCTGTTACGCTCCCTGAGGAGGCTGCCATCACGCCCAGTGGGGTTCAGTGGGAATCCCAGCTCCTCCACCTTCACTTCCAGCAGCCCTGGCTCTGCCAGCAGCACATGGGATGACTGTCTTAAGGCATGTCAGCTTGTGATCGTAGTTTTCCTACTAAGGACGCAAGGGTGCCGGCTGTCACCTTGTCAAGGCTCCTTTGAGCTGTAATGTCTCTCGTGTCTGCCTGAGGTTGTACTCCCATTTCTGACTCAGGACCCTCATACCGGGCACCACCATTCTTTCCTCCATTCCCTGCTGCGCCCATTTGTCCGTATCTGCCAAGGCAGACTCCCTGCCATGATGTCTTCCTGTTACCTGGCAACCACCATCACCATACCACACAAGGCTTTGGAAGCCTGCTGGCCTGACTTCCATCACACACACACACACACACACACACACACACACACACACACACACACACGGCAGGAAATCGGGAAGAGATCTGCAGGTACAAAGAACTGTCTGTTGGGCAGAAACCAGGAAGAGATGCCCAGGAAAGGGTCATGGTGCAAAAAGCATTTTGTTAGAAATAAGAATTGGGTTCCAGGACCCAGACTCTGCCAGATTGCTGTGCATTCTTGTGCAAATTATTCCCCACTCTGGGCTATGGTCTTCCCATTTGTGTACTGAGGGCCACAGAGTCATTGATTCTTGCCAGCTCTTCAGTCGGATGCTTTAGCACAATGAAAGATCTGGGTCCTGGCAACTTGGGAAATGTCTGCAACAGAGACTAGCCCGGCCTTCTCTCTTTGTGTGCAGATAGGAGTTAAGGCAGTGACTAAGGCCAAAGAAACAATGATCTACAACCTAATTAAAGGTACACAGGACAGACTGGCCCCTGGGGACCATATGTGTGCCTCTTCCCAACCCTGTTCAGTGACGTGACACTGGACCCTTGGCCATGGAGGGAGTGTTTTCTCCATGGAAACTGCTAAGTTGCACCGATACATGTCGTCCATCGATCTCCATCCATCCATCTATCATCTCAGGACTTCTTGATACACATTTATCCACAGACCATTGCCCTCACCCCTTTATACAGCCAGCAGTGCAGAATTGTCTTCACCCCAGCACCCTCCAGCGACAGCCACACCTCATGTCCTGAGGAAGGAATTGCACTACCCACCTAACCAGCCTCCCCTCAGGAGGCCTTGCAGGAATGCAGATACTAAGTGAGGAGAGAAGAGGGGGTGAGCCTTGCTTCTTCCAAGGCCTGCCTATCTGGGCCGTCAGGGATGAATTGCATAAAGGCTGGCTGGTTTGTGTACTATCGGGAAGACTCGTTAATATCAGGGTGTTAAAATATGTAAATAGCATCAACATGCACCACATCCTAATTACTGTTTTGCATTATCAAGTCATTTACTCTTTATGACATTCTGTGACTGTTCAGCTGTGTCAGCAAACACTTAGCAGACCCTCCTACCAGGGATGATGGAGTCTCTGCTTCCTGCTACGCAGGAGGGGGAGGGAAGGAAGGAGGAGGCGGATGCACGGGTGCAACAATGCCTCCCGCTTCCAGGTGCCTCCGCCCTGGAGAAGGACGCCCATTGTGGAGGTGCTTTTTGTGTGAACAACATATGTTTCCACTTCCTGGCATTTTCCCGTCGTCCCTCAATCCCGCTTCTTGCAGCGGCAGATTTATATGCAGGCTAATGAGAGCTGACATTTCTTGCACCGCTTGCTACACTTGCTGCACTGATTTATGGCGGGGCAGGTATCCCCCAGCCACAGAGCAATCTCCCTCAAACACTTCTCGAAGGCAGCTGTGAGGTCCCAACTGGGGAAGCTGCCTGCTCTATCTGCAGGGTGACATTCAGGTTGTCAGGCTGGATCCTGGGACTGAATCCCACCTGCTCTTTGGGCCCCGAGCCTGCCTCTGAAGGAAGCTGTCTGCTAATGTGGAAAAGTTAAAGTTGTGGCACTCCATTTCCTATAAAGGGTTAGTCGAACCCAGAGGTCTCACAGAGGCGACAGGGACACCAATCCCCACTCATAAATATATTTTGTAATAGTTTCATTGGTCAATGTAAAACATTAGCACATTTCATATACACGTTCAGATTGCTAATATTTTTTGCAAACAAACAAAACTAGCCCCGAAACTTGGTGCTGGTAGCCAGCCAGGCATGTTGTGAGGTAACCGTCGGTTGGAGCGAGGTAGAGTGCTCACAAAGTGGCTAGGATACAGCTTCCAACTCTGGGTGGCCTGTGTTTGAAGCCAAGCTCCACAACTTATTTGCTCTGTGACTTTGGGGCAGTTACTCAGCTTTTCTGTGCTTAGTCTCCTCGTGTAAAGAGGACAGTCCGGATGTCATCCAGTCAGAAGCACTCAAATCAGCACCTGTCACACATTCAAGCGCCATGTCAGATTTATTTATAGGACTGACACCTGGCTGCCTTTCAAGAAGTATGTGCTTCTCATGCATTAGGCTCTGGAATTTTCTAGGGTTGGTTATGTGTGTTGCGTTGTAGTGGCTGTGATAAAGCCACTGGGTACCCTACACACAGCCAGAGCAGGCCAAAGCTGGAGGGAGGTGCATTCTAATACTCTGCCTCCTATCTCTACCATCAACTGTTTACACCCGTCAAGGTCCAGTGTATTCCCCCAGGCGACAGGTTCACAGAGTGAGTAATTCTGTATTGGAGATTATTAAAGATCTGCTATCGCTAGCAGGAAGAAGGGAACAGAGAGGTGAATGGAGACAATTTCCATTAAAATAGAGTTGGGAAACAAAAGGCACACGGAACTATTTTGAGCCTAAGGCAGGTGACACAGGATTCAAAATTTAATGAGCCTTAAATGCCATTGGATGAATGCAGCAGAGACACAGGGCTATATCAGACAGGGCTTAGCTGTTGCTTCCCCCAACCTCCCCCTTTTTAAGGCTCCCAGCACCAGCTAGCTAAAGCCTAGTCAAATGGGGGAGGGACGAACTAGCAGCAGGAAATATAGAGAAAGGACTTGGGTACCTGCTGCGGGGAGGGGGGTGAACACGGATGCTCACTCTGTGTAGGGTCATGACCCCCCATGTTCACCTGCGTATCTCCGCACACTGACCTGCAAATGCCCAGAGTTGTCACAGGGAGCCCACCAGAGATGACCACTCATGCAATTTATAGCCGATTGAAAGTCTTGGTTCCCGCCGCTGGGACTACACTCAGGTATTTGGGACCCAAATGAAACCTGGGTGTTTAGGGTAAGAGGTTTTTAAAGGCAAAAACCACAGTCTGGTATCTCGCTTGGTAGCTGCAGAGGGAGGTTTGCACAAGCAGGGAGTTTACAAGAAGCTCAGTTAGCTGGAGCATCTTGACCTCGGGTTCCTAGAATACAGTCGGGTAATTTTCCCCGGGACTCTCCATCAAGGAGATCAAACTCAAGTTAAACCTAAAATGGTCTCATCAAGAATGCAAGATGGAGGAACCTCTGCCCTGTCTTGTCCTGTCCCAGAGTATCTCCTGGCTTCCCAAGTCTTCCCTGGAGCTACCTTGGTTTCTCAGCAAGTAGATGTTGTCAGCTGTGTGGACGGCTGTTTCCCATAGGGCACGGCTGAGTGGTGGCCTCAGCTAAAAGGCCTGCACTTGTCTACGGCATCAACAAGGAGACCAAATTCATTTGTGCAGCTGAGTTTAGCTTCTGACAAGGCGGTGGTTTGGGGGGGCGGGCATCAAGCCCCCTCTTGCCTGTGCAGCACCCACTGATTGAGAAGCAACAGCCCCATAGTGGGACAAGATCCCTGGAGGCCTTTGTGGCTTTCCCTATAGCCTTGGGCAGTCGTCCAAGAGGCCTGGCCTGTAGCCTTGCTGCAAAGTGCTAGAACTGCAATTATTTGCATATATTAGTTGTGTAAATGGACAGGACTCTCGGTGACATTTTCCCAGACACCATGCATTGCCGCCTGCAGCCCAGCACCTTCCCAGTCTCTAGCAATCCCGCCTCTCATTTCAAGTCCTTGTTTCCACACAGGGATAAGAACTTGGGGTGCTCTACTTTCTGTGTCCGACTCACTTCCCTTACCACGCCGTCCCCCAGCTCCATCCGTTTCGCGGCAAGTGACAGAATCTCATTCTTGGTGGCTGAATATCCCATTGTGTCCACACACTACAGCTTCTGTAGCCATTCATCCGCTAGCCGCATCGAACAGTTCTGTTACTGACAAACTGGAACAATACCTCTGTCCTTGGGTGAGGTGGCTGAGACGAGGATGCCTTCCCAGGCAAAGAGGAGGCAACCTCCAAGTAAGCTTTTAATAAAGTGAGTGTCCACAGAAGCTTTTAATGAAGTGGACGTACTTAAAGGCACACTGTGAGGAAGCAAGACTGGAAGCTGGAAGGAACAGGCTGGCCCAGCTGTGAGCTGTAGCTTTGATTGAATGTTTAGGGCTGAGTCAGAGATGAGCCTCTGGGCGGGAATGTGTGGTGCACCTTTTTTGCCTGGCTGCTCTCAAACTCCATTTTGAGGAAGTACTATTGGAAGAGGAAGTCCTAAGGCTGGGCTGTTTGATCTTGGAAGTGAGCCTTGAGTAGAAATGTCATTTGCCCACATCCAATCTTCTGTGACCTATGAAGACCCTGTCTGTTATTTGTACCCAGTGAAGTATCAGGCTGCATGCATAGTCCAAGTGCCAGGTGTGTGCCCTCACTCGGTAGAGATGGCCAAGTATGTGTTACTGTGGCTGTGGTCAGGATTGAACCGCCCAGGAATTTTTGTCCCTTAATGAAAGACTAGGGTTGAAAAGCTATTCTTTTTCAGGTCCCCCAACAAATCCACACTTAATCTATTGTGAGTAGTAAATCAATAAACACGAATATGCACGTGTCTCTTCAGTGTGGTGACTTACACACTTGGGAGTGTGCCGTAGCTGACTCTTCAGAGTTCTGGGGCCCGGCTTTTGAGGAGCCACCGTCCTGATTTTCCACAGTTGTCACACCAGGGCACCTCCCAGTGGAGGTGGACATTGGTTCCTCTTGTGGCTGCCTTTTCCCAGCATTTCTTTACCTTGCCTTTTGTTAATAGCGTTCTGACTGGGCTGCAGCAAAATCTCATTGTAGCATTTGGTGCGCATTTTCCTGGTGGCTCACAGTATGAGATTGGGTTTTTCTGGGGCAACTGCAGAAAGTGAGCAGTAGGGGTGTTGGGGACACCCCTCTCACACTCTTCACGCCCATGGGTGCCCAGGCTCTCTCCCCTGAGTGCTCCTGTCAGAAGCTCAACACGCCTCCACACTGGTGAGAGTCAAGATGTCTGCAGTGCATCCCTCCTCCTCAAGATTCCACTATAAAGCCTGCATCCTGACCGTTCCCAGCTTCCCCATCCCCACCTTCCACGCCACCCCATGCCTGGACTTGTGGCTCCTTCCTCCGCCTTCAAAGACAACTAAAAAAAAACTGTATCACTCTAGCTTCTTACATCCTCACACTGTTTTTTTTTTTTTTTAATCTCTTTCACTTTTTGTGAGGATTTATTTGTGTGTGAGTGTGTGTTTTGAGTTTATGGTCACCTGGCTCATGCCTCACCCACAGAGGCCGGAAGAGGGCATCTCCTTTATTACTCTCCACCTTTTCCTTTGAGGCAAGGTCTCTCCCTGAACTGTGACCTGGTGTTTCCTTGGCTAGGCTGGAAGCCAGAAAACCCTGGCAATCCTCCTGTCTGTCTCCCCCTTGGAGCTGGGATCCACACCAGAGTGTGTGGAAAGCTCCGCTTGTAATATGGGTACTGTGGTCTGCTTTCTGGTCCTCGTGACTGCTCGGGAAGCACTCTGAACTGTTAAGCCTTTTCTCCATCCCCTGTGGCTTCCACGTTGAAAGATCTCAAGAGGACAGTGGCCTCACCTGTCAGAATGCAGAGTATCCCAAAGCTGGTGGCAGGAAACATAACTCTATCTGTTCCCCTCTGCTACACAGTCAGGATTCCGTAATTCTTTTTGTCCCATTCAGTGACAGGTAAAGAACAACATATTCCTGGCCCACTTGATGTGGTATTCCCAGGTGTCTACCTACTGCAGGAAGAGACTGGTTTTGAGGTTTGGATTGGGGAGGCATCATGAGGTTTCATCTCTTCAGGATGCTGCTCTGAAAACCATGGTCAGACCAGCAACCAGGACACTCTTGGGACATGTGTCCATGAAATTACTACTCTCTACACAGTAAAAACCTAGACACACAGGTCCTCAGGGACCGGGAAGGCACCCACTCCAACCTCTGTCACCTAGGACAGTGATCCACTTGGTATTCCTTTACTTCCTTTCCTTTCTTATTTCTTAGAAAGAAAGAAGACTTTGATAGGCCAACCCATGAGTTATCATGGAGACAATTGGACAGCTGGGAGGGGGAAGTGTTGGAGGAGGAAACACAGCCAGCAAGGGCTTGGTTGTTGAAAGTCTAGTCCACTTCCTCCTTTTACCGGAAGGGCTCCTCTTCAGTCTCATTGAGAAAATGATGGCTTCCGACATTGCAAAGGGGTTGCGATGGGCAGAGGGGCAGCAGTCCTCCAGGTACCCCGTCTTCTCCTGGCTGGCTGTCCGGGGAGAACAGATGCTAGTTCTATGGTTGGCAAAACTAGTAAAAAGACCTTGATGTTGGGGCTTTCGTGGAGCACTGTCCAGGATCACTCAGCAAGCAGGACCACTTTGGGATCATAGGCATTAACGTGGTCCTGCTTGCTGAGTTTCTGCATGGCTTCCTTAATGTGCTCCAGACCATTCTCCTCTCACATAGCCTTGGTGTTTTGAAGTGGCAGCCTGGACCATTCCAGTCTCCAGGAATGGGCTTAGGATCAAAGGTTGTTATCATTCCAAGTTTTTACATACACAGTGTAAGATGAAATGGCCCACCCAGAGATGACCTCCAATGTGGATTCATTCACATGGTCTTGTGTAGAATTTGGTCCTATCTGGGGTCCCACTGGGCAGGCATGACCTCCGCATTTATCCCTGCAATCTTGACTCTGGCATATAAGCAGGCCAGTTGTGAGCCTTCACAATATCCCTGCTATAGGCTTTATCTACCACCGCAGTAATATGGATTTGGGGGCCCAGGGAAGCCATTGGAAGGCCAACCAAAACGGTACCCACCTATTCCCATTCTAAACCAAGGATACTGGTTGCTCACCATTTCTGTTATCCATTTGCATGTAAGGCTTAAATTGGTCTCTGAAAGTTTCTGGTTATACTTGAAAACTTCACCAACTTTGCAGAAGGGGGTCCCAAAACATGGCACAAGGAGGGGGTATCTGTCACTGCTGGAGTCCTCAGACTGAAAAGTGCCAGAGCCATCCAAATTCCACCCAGGCAATTCTTCTACATACTTCAGAACCCAGGACATGGGTCTTGCAATGCAATCCTTCTCCAGTGCCATCAGCCCAGACATACACAGACTTTCTTGTGCCAGAGCAGGGACATGTCCATTTGCTTGATGCCTGTGTTCAAGTGGGAAGTTGCTGAGGTGGCTATGGTAGACAATGTTCTGGGCAGGGGGGGGGGGGGGGGGGGGGGGGGGGGGGCTCAAGAGTGAGATGAAGAGTGCTCTGCTCACCTGCCGTTCTCTGCTCTCCCCCTTTACTTTCTTTTTTCACTTCCACCGTGTGGTCCAAGAGTCCATCACTTGTTTCTGAAGGCAGCCTCCCCAGTCATGTGCCTGCAGCTGCTTGTACCCTCCTGTGGTCACTTGACCACACAGCTGAACAGACCTCATCCCACAGCACATCATCCAGAGTCTCCTCTTTCTTATGATAAAACTCAGCCTCTGTGTCATGGTCCACACTGTCTACTTGATGTGATTCCCCTGTCTCTCTGACCTTGTCTTCCATCACGCTATAAAATAGGCCTTTTCTCTGTCCCAATTGTACCCCATTTCCATGTTCAACTGCACCCCCGAATTTGAGGCATGCCGTTTTCCTTCACTGAGGGTTATCCCTAGATCTTTCCTCCCCGCACACGACCTCCTCTTTCCTTAGGCTGGCTTTTTCCCCCGCCACCATCTGCTCCCTCTTCGGTGTCCTCTTCACACGCCACCCGTTGCCAATACATGGCACCAGCTTCCTCTCTGCCCTTTATGCCCTTCTCCAGAGTGTAAGCCTCCTTAGAGCTGGGGGCTGACAGACTCATCTACCACTCTATCCCTGTATCCAATGCTTCAACTGGCATATGGAAGACTCTGAGTAAATATTTGTTGAAGAAATGAGTGAGTGGAGGCACAGTGAGCCTGGGGGCATTTCAGAAGTTTCTATTGCCAAGGATTACAGCGCCATGCTAGCAACCAATTTAATTTCATTTAAAATTATAACCGCAGGACTCCTTTTGATCATCACAGAGTGGTGGAAGTGAGACTTTCCATAATAAAGTTCTGGATGGGAAGATACACACCATACCAATCAGTGTTAGGGAGAACTCCCTGGATAAACGCTAACCACACCAGCATTGTGTAGTCCCTAGGGCAAGGTGGGTGGTCAAGACGCAACCCCTTCTCTCAAAGAAGTTATAGACTGATGGGGTAGATCCACAAATGCACACATTTCTCTGTGTTTCTGAGATAGTCAGAATGAGACAAAACCATAAAATATGGATAAACCTTGGAAGGAGCCAACAAACATTGGCACCTTGGCTACATCTGAAACAGTGACCTGCATCCCCTGCCAGCTGACTTCAACAGGAGAACTTTAATTATATTGCTTAATTACACCAGAGCACACTAGCATTTTTAATTTTTTTATAACCGTAATTCCCCCCTGGGCTCCTGATATTTGCCTTACATTATTGCCAAGCACTCAAGAGGAGGGACAAACAGGAAAGGAGTGTTAGTGTTTGGAGTCCTCAGCCCTGCTGTGTGTTATTTGCTTATACATTCAGAGCTGGAGAGGGCAAACTCTGCACCCGTTTCTGGTAACCTGTGAGCCCAGCTCCATCTGAGAAACAGAAGGATAGGGACACCATGGCCAAGCAGCCAGACCACGCCTCAGACTTCACAAAAGCACTGGACTTTCTTACTGATCTCTCAAAAACCGAATGGAGATTATAGCTCTGCTGTTTTCAAAAAGAGGAAACTGAGGCAGGATTGGAGCAGTGACTTAGGCTGTGGAATAATCTTTTTATACACTGTAAAGATGTGTCACCCATTTTGGTTTAATAAAGATGGCCAATAGCTAGGCAGGATTTCCAGGCACAGAGGATGCTGAGAAGAAAACAGGCAGAGTCACGAGGAGATGCCAGGGTTGCAGAGCACGCAGCATAGGCTTTACAAAGTAAAGGTAATCGATCCATGTAAAAGAACATAGATTAAAAGATATGGGTTAATTTAAGTTATAAGAGCTAGTTAGGAACACGCCTAAGCTATAGCCGAGCTTTCATAATAAATAAGAAGTCTCTGTGTGTTTTTTTGGGAGCTGGCAAGTGGGACAGAAAAAATCCACCTACGGATTTATGTGCCTACACAGCAAGAGATCACACGTCTAAGCTCCAAGCCTGATGTGTTTGCCACCAAGCAGGAACTTCAATCCCAGAATGTCCACACCTGTGCAAAACCACACAGCAATGCAATGCATAACTTCTTTACAAATATGTCTTCCTTCTGGCAGCTTCTGGTTAGCATATGTGTTTAATTAACATTTCTAATTAAAACCAGAACGCATAACACTCAAATATTTTCCATGAGTTACATTCCTCCTGATCTGTAAATGGCAAACCTGCACATGGTAGGTATAGTATTTCAATTTTCCTATAGAGATATGATAACATTTTTTATTAAATTAAATCAATAGGAACTTGCTGAAAATGCTCAGCTGACTCCTCTCCATGGCTAAGAAGAGGAATCAGGAGCTGCTTTTTAGAGACACAATAGGCAAGAACATCATCCCGAGCCAGGCAGTGGTCGTGCACACCTTTAATCCCAGCTCTTGGGAGGCAGAGGCAGGTGGAGCTCTGTGAGGCCAGTCTGATCTACAGAGTGAGTTCTAGGATAGCCAAGACTACACACAGAGAGAAACCTGTCTTGAACAACAGAAAAAACAAACAAACAAAAAAAAAAAAAGAAAGAAAGAAAGAAACATCATCCAGGTACAGTGGACTGAAAGTTTGTGCCAGTTTTGTGAGTTGGAGTCATAATCCCAGTGTGATGGTATTTAAAGGTGGGAACTTGGTGAGGTCATTAGGTTGTGAGAGCAGAGCCCTTATGACTGGAATTAATGCCTTAGTAAGAAGATTCTAGAGAGGTCTTGTCAACCTCTCTCCTGCTGGTTAGTTTTTGTCAACTTGACACAAAGTTAGACACACTTGGGGAGAGGAAATCTCAATAGAGGAATCGCCTCTATCAGATGGGCCAGCGGCAATGTCTGTGATACATTTTCTTAATTGCTAATTGATGTGGGAGGGTCCATCTGGCTGTGGGCTGTACCTCCTGGGCAAGTGGGCCTGAGGTATACAAGAAATTTCTGGACAAGCCAGAGGGAGCAGTCTAGTAAACAGCTTTCCTCTGTGGTTTCTGCTTCAGTTCCCGCCTCCACGTTCCTGCCTTGCGATCCCTCCTTGATGATGGACCATAACCTGTAATATGAAATAAACCTTTTTCTCCCCAAGTTGCTTTTGGTCACTGTATTTATCACAGCAACAGAAAGCAAACTAAAACAGGTCTCTTGGCTTCTCCACACCTTTTAAAGACATAATAGTAACCCATAAGAATCAGCAGCAGCATTTGATCATGCTGGCACCCTGCTCTTGGTTGGTTGTTGTTGAATCCCAAACACACTGAGACACTGGGTCCTCCATGAGAATTTCATTTGGAGGGCATGGGTGGTTGGGCTGTGTCTTTGTTACTGTGTTATTACTGTGAAGAGACACCATGGCCAAGGCAATTCATAAAATAAAGCATTTAATTGGAGGCTTACTTAAAGATTTAGAGGGTTAGTTCATGATCATCATACTGGGAGGCAGGCAGGCACGGCACTGGGAAGTAGCTGAGAGCTTTACATCCTGATCAGGCAGAGAGAGCAAGACAGGGCCTGATCTCACAGGCAGAGAGATCAACACAGGGCCTGGCATGGACTTTTTGAAACCTCAAAGCCCACTCCCAGTAACACACCTTCTCCATCAAGGCCATGTCTCTTAATCCTTCCCAAACAGATCCATTAACTGGGTGACTAACTAAGCATTCAAATATATGAGTCTATGGTGGATATTCTCCTCAAACCACCACAGGCAGTTTGGAATACAAGAGAGGACATGACAGCCACATGGCAGAGAAACAAAATGTTCTCTATAAAGAGCCTGTTGCAAAGTAGAAGAGATTTTAAACTAGAATTTCATCAGTCTGTTAGTCTATTTCCATTCAGACCCCACAGAGATCAAATATTATGTCTGACATTTGTCAACACCCATGGTGGATAGTCTTGCCTACAGTGGGATTTCCCAAAACGTAATCGTTTTCTCTGAATCTGTTTGCTTCATGTTTTCACTTTAAGTTGACATATTCTACTTAAACAAATGTATTTATAAAGGAACTTCCACACCATTCTCGTAAGCATAACCAAGGTGACATGGAGGCACACACCGAGTCGTCCACACACAGTCTCACTTCGCACCATTTCTTTCACCTGTGTTCAACATGGTCTGAAATAGTGAAGGAAAGTTCCAGAAATAAACAACTCCATAAGTTCCCATTGCACATCATTCCAAAGGGCACTCAGAAAAGCAATCTTGTACCTTCTCTGTCTGTTCTGCTTTGTAGTGTAAATTATCTCCTTACCCAGCATATCCACACTGTGGGTGTTACCATCCCATTTGTCACTTAGTGACACCGTGTTAGTCAGGGTTCTCTAGAGGAACAGAATTTATAGAAACAAATGTATATGTATATGAGATTTATTAGAACAGTTTACAGGCTGTGGTCCAGCTAGTCCAACAATGGCTGTCTATCAATGGAAAGATCAAAAGAATCCAGTAGTTGTTCAGTCCATGAGGCTGGATGTCTTACTGGTCTTCAGTAGACACTGGAATCCTGAAGAAGTAGGCTCTAATGGCAGTGAAGGAATGGACTTGCTAGCAAGGCAAGAGCAAGCAGGCAAAGAGAGAGAAAGCTTTCTTCTTCCATGTCCTTTGTACAGGCTGCCAGTAGAAGGTATGGATCAAAGATGGATTTTCCCACCTTAAAAGATCTGGATTAAATGTGGATCTTCCCACCCCAAAGATCCAGATTAGAAGTGGGTCTTCCCACTTCAAATGATTTAATTAAGAAAAAAAATCCCTCATAAATGTGCCCAGTCCTTTGGGTTTTAGTTAATTCCAGATGTATTTAAGTTGACAACCAAGACCAGCCATCACAACCACCTTGGTTATCGCCTCTGCTGTTTTGATACTGTGGTGCTCATCCATAGCACCCAATGATACCTTGGACATCATAGGACTTTAGGTGTTTGATGGGGGTCTTGGGATATCCCCCCATAGGTATGGAGAGGCAGCTGCACACGAAAACCTACATGCTGTGCTAAATGACCACTAAGAAATGTTTATAGTTCTGCAATGACCAGATCATCTACTTTTGTTGGCCCGGATACATATTTGGAATGAACTGGACTTTGCTCTATCACTTTTTTTTTTTGACAAAGCATTGATAGAATTTCAAAACTTAAATCACTTAGTAATAATGGCAGTCTTGCCAGTTGTGGTGGGGCACACCTGCAGGATATATTGAAGAGGCAGAGGCAGGAGGATCAAGAATAATGGTAGTCTTATATTCACAACTAGCTGGCTGACAACTAGTAACCGCAAAAATATTGTAATGATGAAAAAACAAAGCAGTAACTAAGAAGTGAAACAAAGTGTAATATAATGGTAACTTTGCTTCAATTGTCCAGCTAGAGTGGCTTATGGGTGCCTGTCTCCATCTCCCCCTCCACTATGCAAGTGTATTAGGTCTTGCAAGTGCCCAGGACAGCATACAGCCTCTGATTCCCCCACACTGCAGCACGGCCATGGAGAAGCCCATCCCCCCAGTCCTTTGAGCCAGCTCTCCGACCCTGCATCCCATGCCTGTGATGTATGACTGCCCTTCCTTTCCTGTCACCCCACAGTGCTTCCTTTGCTTTGCATGAGAACATTGAAGCCCATCAAACCCAAAACCAGAAACATCGGCAACCAACTGTTATATTGTGTGGGCCACAGAAATGACCTTGTAATTCCGGAAGTACCTGGAGCATCAGCCGGCGCTGCACAGAACGTTGTTTGTTGCTGCTGTTATTTGTTCTGGCTTGATTCCAGAACATTCTCATCAGGCTCATGTTTTGAACAGCCACCCACACCTTGTGGTGCTTTTAAAGGCCCTTAGGATTTGGGTTTAGCCAGGAAGAAGTAGGTAGAAGAGCAAAAATTGTATCTGCCCCTGGGTCCAGTCTCCCCTCTCTTCCTTCCAGTTTACTGCCATGTGAGGCGTGTCAGCCATGCTCTCCTGCCACGGTGGAACCACTCCCACCATACCTTCCCCCACTAAGCTGACTGCAACCTTCTGAAATGAGCAACCAGAGCAAATTCTTCCTCCCCGAAGTAACTTCCGTCAGATATTTTGTCATAGCAACAAGAAAGATGACTAATCCAGTTTGAGTATGGTTTGTCTCTTCCTCACCCATTACTGAACCCCCACTATGAGATGAAAAGATGTGCTGGTGGTGCGACCTTTAAGAGGTACTTAGGGCTGTGCCTTCATGAATGGACTGACACACTTTTGTGTGATTAATACATTAATGGGTTGATGTAAGAGTGTGTCTACTAAAAAAAAAAGAGAGAAAGAGAGAGGGGGAAGGAGGGAGGGAGAGAGAGAAGAGAAGGAAAGGAAAGAAAAGAAAGAAAAGAAAAGAAAGAAAAGAAAAGAAAAGAAAAAAAGAAAAAGCCAGTTGGGCTAGGACTCGTGCATACAAATCTGAAGACAAATTTGGAAAGGCTTGCCTTGAGGCGAGGGTAACCAGAGTTGTCCTTTTCTACTACAGTGGAAGACAAAGATTGCCTCAGCCTGTTGTTGCTGCTGATAACACAATGCTAGAGACTGGGGGGTTATTCGGGCTCACAGTTCTGGCTCAGGGTTGAGGAGCCACCCCTTGCTTGAGGATGTCCTCCTTGGTGTTAGGACCCTAAGAAAGCACAGAGGATTACATGCTCCCAGGTATCAGGGACTCAGCTACACTACCCTGCCTTTTATGGAAAAACCATTCTTGAACCACCTATTAACCTATCCACCTGTCAGTCTATTAGAAGTTCTGATCTGAAAGCCTCCTGCCTGAGGACTAGCTTTCATGGTACCAGAATGCACCGTGCAAGCTACCAAAGGAATGAAGCAACCAATCATCCTTCCTGGCTGCAACACCTATGAGCCACAACAACAACCAGCATGGACTGATGTTTTGGAATATCATTTTAGCGAGGCAAAGATGTGTGACTTTTGTTTATGCTGCATTTGTTTAATTATATATTTAATTATATAAAGATGTGTTGCATTTGTTTCACCTTGCCTGCCTAAGGCCCCTGATTGGTGTAATAAGAAGCTGAATGGCCAATAGTTAGGCAGGAGAGGGGTAGGTGGGACTGGCAGGCAGAAAGAATAAATAGGAGAGAAGAGAAGAATGAGACAAAAGGAAGAGAGGAGAGAATGAGGGAGAAAGAAGGGGAGAGGCCCAGGGCCAGCAGGCAGCCTCCAGTCAGCAGACACAGAGTAGGACATTCAGAAAGAAAAGGTAAAAAGCCCTGAGGCAAAACATAGATGAAGGGAAACAGGTTAGTTTCAGTTAAAGGAAAAAAAGCTATCCAGAAATGAGCATAAGCTAAGGCTGAGCATTCAAAACCAATAATAAGTCTCTGTGTCGTGATGTGGGAGCTGGTTGGTGGCCTCAAAGCAAAAGCCTGGTGCAGACCGATAACACTAAGGAGGCAGTGGTGTCACACACACCGTGGCGGTAACCAGCAGCTCTCTAATTGGACTTAAGACCTGTTCAATCAGGTGAAAATGATGCCTGTACCAGAAACCTGGCAAACTACTCTGGTCCGATGATGTAATCTTGAAGGAGAACCTACAACCACCACTTTACAAAACCAGCATACGCCCTAAGTACATTCTAAATATTTGTCCTTATAGCCATAGATAATGGAGTTCTCACCCCTTCTCGAGAAAATTTCCCTTCCAACAGATGGAGATCATTACAGAAAAGCACAGCCAATCAGAATGCAGAGCCATGGAGCCCCATCCCAATGAGTACATCTACAATATAACTCCCACCCCTAAGGCCCAGAGCACGTTGCAGAAGAGGAGGCAAAAGGATTGTAAGAGCCAGAGAATCAGGGAGTTTGCTGTCTCCTTGGAATGTCAGAAGCTACACCCATAAAGGCTCTCTAACATGCCGCCTAAACACGGGCTGAACAAGGACAACAACAATAGTCATGCTAAAGTGAGAGAAGCAGGCTTTCCCAGGAAGAGCACACCAACTGATCATCCAATAGCAAATGGTCAGTACATTAAGTAACGTTATGTGGACTGGCCAGGTTATATTTAGAAATACATATACATATATGCATGTAACAACAATGGAAAATAGGGCCACGAATTTGAAAGAAAGCAAGGAGGGGTGCATGGGTGGGCTTGGAGGGAGGAAAGGGAAGGAGAAAATGATATCATATTATAATTTCAAAAAGTGAAAGAATCAATAAAGACAACAAAAAGTGAAGCAAATATACTCAACAGAATATATTTGTTATAGTATGATATCAAAAGCCCAGATGATGTCTATTATAACATTCTAGGTAATTTTCAATAATTTTAAATGTTTCATATTATTTTTAAGTCTAAATTAGAAGTAAACCACTAAAAAAAAAAAAAAAAACCTCCCACCACCCCACTTCTATCTCATGAGGGATTAAATTCAAGCGTGAGTTTCAGAGGCCAAACAAGAGTAAACTCACAATACAAAGCAAACTGGTTGTTTGTGACCTGCTGTTATTCTAATGTGAGTTGGCATTCATGGCACCATCAGTGTCCACACCTTGGCCACACAGTAGAACCTCTGTTCATCTGCTTCACCTTGAATGACAGCACTGAGGACAGAAGTCACATGATGGCCCACAGTTACCTAGTTGAAAGTCAGGATTTGGGGGCCATTTGTCTTCTTTCTTTCTTTCTTTCTTTCTTTCTTTCTTTTTCTTTCTTTCTTTTTTTTTTTTTTTTTCTTTCTTTCTTTCTTTCTTTCTTTCTTTCTTTCTTCTCTTCTCTTCTCTTCTCTCTCTCTCTCTTTCTTTCTTTCTTTCTTCCTTTCTTTCTTTCTTTCTTTCTTTTTTTTCAGAGCTGAGGACCGAACCTAGAGCCTTGTGCTTGCTAGGCAAGCGCTCTACCACTGAGCTAAATCCCCAAGCCCTTGGGGGCCATTTGTAAAAAGATCCTGTGATACTGATGCCACCAAAGCCAGCTTCCATCCCTTCCACAGATGAGTGCCAAGTGGGACATCTGCTGGAGTTTGAATCAACCATGCCACCCAAAGGCTCATTTGTCAAACCACCCAAAGGAGTGGTTCCTAGCTTGGTGCTGTTGGAAGGTATGGAATCTTTAAAAGGCAGGGCCTAGTGAGAGGTCTTTAGATCACAGGCAGGGGTGGGGTTGGGAGGGATGCCCTCAAAGGAGATTAGAGGTCCAATTCCTTTCTTTCTCTTGCTTCCCAGTGGGTTTGCTTATCCATACACCCCCAGAATAATGTGCACCAGGACAGGCTCCCAAGCAACCGGACCAACTAGCTGTGGGCTAGACCCTTGAAAACCGTGAGCTCAAACAAATGCTTTTTTTTCTGTATCCGTCGTGACAATAATGTGACTTTTCTCTCTCATCAGTGCAGTGTGCTCAGACTGACTTTTGCAGGTTATTCCTTGATAACTCCACCTTGGGCCTGTAAATGACCCTGGTGACTACTATTCGATTCAGCCTGCTAGTATTTTGCTGAGAATTTTTGCATACCGTTTATCTAATATTTTGTTGAGGATTTTTAAAGGCACATCTATTAGGATGTCTGTAGGTTTTTCATGATGCCCGTGTCTGGCTCCTGTATCATGGTAGTACCAGTTTCATAGGACAAATTAGACAGTGTTCTTCCCTCTCATTTTGAAATAAGTTATGAATGACAACTGTGGATTCTCCTGTAAGTGTCTAGTTCTGGGAATTTCTTTGTTGGAAGATTTTTCAATTACTTACTTAGTTTCTTGTTATGAATATGCTCAGATTTCCTATTTCTTATTCAGAAATGATTACAACAATCTGTGTTTCTAAGAATTTGTTCATTTCTGCTGCTGTCTAATTTCTTGGTATGTTTATCATTCATAATTTCTCCCAGAATCTTTTTCCATTTCTGCAAGATCAATAACAGTGTTCTCATGCTCATTTCTGATTTCAGTAATTTGAACTTTATTTTTTTCTGGTCAATCTAGTTTGTCAATTGTACTGATTTTTTTAAGTGGATAATATTTATTGTCTACCACCTTTAGCATTTGAAATATATTATCTCATTAGGTCTTAAACTCCTTGAAGAAATAAATGCAGTTGGCCTTTCACATGTGGGAAGTGCCACACCCACAAATGAAACCAACTGCAGATCAAAATAGTTTTGAAATGATACATCTGTATTAAATAGACAGAATTTTTGTGTCATTCTTCCCTAAATAACATAGTATGTCAACTATTTACATAGTGCTTACATTTTTATTAGGTATTAGAAGTAGCTTAGAGATATATAAGCTACACAGGAGAATGTTGACAAGTTATAAGCTACTACTGTGCCATTTTATATAAAGGACTTGAGCATCTAAACATTTCACACCTGTAAGAAATCCAGCAACAGTGCCCTGTGGGAAGGGTCACTGTATTCTTGTTACCTCCTTTGTAAAGATGTAAATGACTCTAAGTACTTAAGTGACTTGTTCTGGGGCCCAGAAGTAGTATCCATGGAGCCAGGAGCAGAACACAGATCTCCCAGTAATTGGCTGCCCACATCCAGCTTTTGACCACAATGCTGTAAAGACAGGGTCTGTGTGTCTGGCCACTTGGCCATTAAGCGAAGAGACCCTGTGTCTAAAGGCTGTGACCCTGAGTCAGAAACCATCTCACCCCCCTCTTTCCTGGCACCCACACTAGCTGTGAGTTCACCAGGCTCCATGCCCAGTACAGAGCCTACCCCTGTGGCTTTGGGTCTCTCAATCTTCCAATAAACAGACCTGACCAAAGGGCCCAAGGACCTTGGATGAGAGGGGACATTTTCTCTCCTCTACCTTTGCAGAACAGTCAGGGAACTTAATGTGGAGAGCAGAGGCCCAGCAAGGAACCTGTGTGGCAAGCTGGCAGAGCCAAGGGTTTTGAGCTAGCTTCTGCACGCCGACTGCGGACAGACCTCTGTCAACCCAAGGTCCAGTTTAGCACCACCTGCTCATGTACAGGACCTTCTCTCCATCAGAATTTCCCTTCTGTGGGAGTCCCTGCTAAACCCCACAACAGGCCTCCCAACAGTGTGGCTGTGCGCCTCCCTGGAATGAGCTACTTGAGTGTGTTTCTTGTTCACGGCTGCCTTGGAGAGCCTCCCCCACAGCCTGGTCCTAAGTAAGGCTTTAATAACTGTCTGTCAGTGGATGAATGGATTCTGCTCCGCCTCAGCTTGCTCATCTGTGGAGCAGGGATCATAATGACATCCACTTCGTGGCCTTTACTGTGAAAGGTCAATAATCTTTTCAAAGCGACAGCTTTTGTTTTCATTTTCTGTACTGTTTTTCTATGCTATGCTTGATCTCTCTATCCTAATCTTTATGATTCCACTTTGGGTTAATTCGCTCTTATTCCTCCCCTCCCTTACAGTTGAGTTGAAGTTATTTACTCATGATATCTTCTTTTTACTGTGGATATTTTAAATTCTTTATTTCTTATTTGTAATTGACAAAATAATCATATATCTATGGAGTGTAATATGGTGCTTTAATGTATGTTTTACTTGTGAAATTATTGAGTTAATCAGCAAATCCATCATTTTACACAGCTCTCCTTTGTTGTGGTAAAATATTTACAATCTAGTCTTGAGTGACTCTGAAATGTTAGGTGCTTTATTAATCATGATAGTCACATCCAGCTAAGAATTTCCATGAAAACCACTTCCACTACATCTCCTAGTTGTGATGTCTTGCATTTTTTATTTTTGTAATTTTGGTATCTTGCATTTTCATTTTGTTAATTTCAATTTCCCTTGTGATTTTTCTCTGGCCCATTGGTTATTCCAGAATGTATCGTTTTGTTTCCACAGTCTTGTGAATTTTTAAAATTACTTTCTACTTTGGGATTTCAGCTGAATTTTTGTTCCTGCTAAGAGGAGATATTTCTCATGTGTTGCGGTTTGTATGTGAAATGCCTTCAGCGGTCCATGTGTTTGAAAGCTTTGTCCTCAGCTAGTTGGGGAAGGCTGTGGAACCTTTAGAAGGTGGAGCCCTGCTACAGGAAGTGGGTCACTGGGATGGGTAGTCAGGTTTTAAAGCATGGTCTCACTATGTGTTCTCTCTCGGGGAAGCCGGGCAGGGGTTTGGTGTCACCAACCAGGCCCCTGCTCCCACCACCATGCCTTGTGGGATAAAACAGACACTGCTCCTTAAGCTGTTTTTGAACACTTGATCTCCAGCTGGTGGCACTGTTCAGGGAGGTGTGCCGCCATGCTGGAGGAAGGATGTTCCTGGGGCCAAGGTTTGAGAGTCACAGCCTTGTCCTGCTTCTAGTCCACTCTCTGCTTTAATGTGTGGTTAAAGACACGTGACCTCTTAGCTTCCTGTTCGGGCTGCCGGTAGCCATGCTCCACAACCAGTTCGAAGTCTCTCCTCTTGATATTGCTCTTGACCCTGGTGTTTTGTCATAGCAACAAAAGGTGACTAATACCATACTTTATCATGGCAATGAGAAAGTAACTAAGACAATATGATTGCACTCTTTCAAAATCTTTTGAACATATACTTTAAATCTTACATACAAAATCTTTTAAAATAGGTTTTATTCTTATTCCATTGCACATGTAAAAAAATGTATATTCTGCTGCTGTAGGGTGGGGTATTCTGTGGAACATGCCTTAGGGCTATAGCCAGTCCCTGACTTATCATGGCTTAACTGGAAAAGCTTTTATTTTGTCTATGATGGTATAAAAACAATAAGCATTGAATAGACCCTGTGTTGTAAATCCTGAGCTTTTCTCAGGCAAGCAGCACAAAAAACAATTTTGGTCTTTATTCTCAGTGTAGCATGCAATAAACTACATGTTAGATTGGGAACTGTTTCGAAATGGGCTTTGTATGGGATAATTTTGCTCAGTTATGTGGGAATGCTCCAAAAACACTTACAGCGGGCTGGACTAAGTGGGGGTATTTGCTAGATCAAACGCATTCAATGAACTTATTTTTAGATAGGGTCTCATGTAGCTCAGGCTAGCCCTGAGCCTTGAACTTCTGATCCTTCTGCCTTCATCCCAAGTGCTGGGGTAACCAGTGTGTGCCACTCACTAGTTTAATGAGTTACTGGGGCTCAAAGCTGGAGCTGTGTGCATGCTGGGCAAGCACTCTACCAACCACGCTAAGCCTCTGGGCCCTAAGATGCAGTTTTAAATTCAAAATAAGTTCAATCTGGGATAGAGTCTTGAGTTCTGTAAATGGATGTTTTCTGTCCTGATCACCTGATCCCAAATAACTGACTCAGAGGCTGAACATGAACTATAAATGCTCCACCAACAGGACACATCACATTCACATTTTAACTTAAAGAGCATCTGCTGTTGGCTTACTGTGTTGTTGAATCTTGTGTTTGCTTGATGGTCTTCTGTCCGTTTGTCCTACCCGTCACTGAAAGTGAGGTGTCGGTGTCTCCAGCTCTTCCAGTGGGACCATCTACTTCAGCTGTGTCTTGCCAGTGTTTCCTTCTCTGTGTTAGAGATCTGTTGTAAGTGCATATGTGTTGATGGTTGTGGTACATTCTTGGTGGATTAACTCATCACTGTGCATTTCTTTTCATTGTGTCTTAGAAGACTTACTGTCTTAAGAACAAATTGGTTTGCTCTTATTCTCGCCAGTCTCTGTGTGTGTGTGTGTGTGTGTGTGTGTGTGTGTGTGTGTGTGTGTGTGTTTGCAATCAGCTTTTAGCTCAGGCCTCTCATCTGCAGATAAGTGTCCCTCCCCTTTGTCTCTCTCGCCCACTTCTTCCCCTTCTCTTACTTTCAACCTGTTTGTGTCTTTGAATCTAAGTTAAGTCTCCATAGATGGCTTATACTTAGATTTTTTTAATGCAAGCTGCTAGTGTTGTGCTTTTGACTCAGGTGATTTCCTTTGTTTGTCTGTGTGGGCCATGCTGTCTACCATGTGATCTTGGAGCTAATAACTGTGCATTTTGAAGATCATAATGCAGCCACTCTGGAGGGCAAGCAGGCGCATTGCAGCTCATGCACTCGTTCGTTTGGTAACATTATGAAAAGTTCTGTGAGGCTCGCCTTCTTTGTGATGTGCAGCCTCAGTGTCCATTGGCTTAGTGGTCAGCTAATCACTGGGCAGAGAAATTGTTGAAAGCCTGAAACCAAAATACTTCCTGGTCTTTGAGGTTTGTGTGTATTGGATATGCCTTCAACAACCAACCAGCCAGTTTACACATCGCCTTGGCCTTCCTCTGATTATACAGAAGTTCAAGGTCAGTCACAGGTGGAAACTTTAGGGCTTTCTTATTTCTTTCCCAAGGCTGTGCCTGGGAACATCCACGGCTGTCAGGATTCTCAGAGGTGGTTTGCAGGCTTTCAACTACTCATTCCCCAAACACCTCACTC
This sequence comes from Peromyscus leucopus, assembly GCF_004664715.2. Taxonomy (NCBI): domain Eukaryota; kingdom Metazoa; phylum Chordata; class Mammalia; order Rodentia; family Cricetidae; genus Peromyscus; species Peromyscus leucopus. The sequence goes on from NC_051067.1 coordinate 78,407,427, forward strand.
TCCAGCCTCTCTGCCCCCCCCAGCTTTTTGGTGAATGTGTGTGTGTGTGTGTGTGTGTGTGTGTGTGTGTGTGTGTGTGTGTGTGTGTATTCCTAGCTGTTACTCGTTGCCTCAGGCATCAGCAGCTAAAATACTCACCCGTGTTTTGACAAATGCCCCGTGTGACTGACTATTGCAGCCCCACATGAGTCTACAGTTAGGTGAGGTGAAGATGGATCATTTGAGCAGGTCACCACGGAATCAGATCATTTTCAGCTGATAATTAGGATTACTGAGTCTGTTCTGGACTGAGAATGGGAGGCTTGCTTTCTAGTTCTGAGCTGAGGGGTGAGGAATGCACCAGTGTCCGCTAAAATGCAGTGTCACTTACCACCGTACAGCTGTCTCCTCGACACACTTTCCCTGGATTGCTGCAAGATTTTGTTTACAGTTCAAGTGTTACACGTCGATTCTGTCCATCTTTGCTAATTGGTCCTTGCTTTACACAGAGGTAGACTTTTAGACACTCTCACCATTTTTGCCGACGTTACTCCACTACAGAAGTGTTGAAATGCTTGGCACACTGTCTGCTCTAATCTCTTCCCATTGTGATATCGATGGCGACCTCTCAGTCTTTTCATCATTGCAGTCTACAGCGCATGCCTGTCCATCACTGCAGCCTACAGCGCATGCCTGTTCATTCACCTTGGCCCACAGATGATTGGTTCCTTAGGTAGCATCCCCGAAAGTGAACATGTGGCTAAAAGGATAATAAAACTTCCAAATAATTTCCCAAATGGTCATTTTCATCTACATTCCCACCAGCCATGCTTGAAGCATTGCCTCATGGCAGAACTTTCCTTCATGGCATTGCTCAAGGTGTGTTTTAGGTGGTGGGGGACGGGAAATGCCTGTTGGGTTTTATGTGACATGTCAGATGTTCATTTGATGCTGCGTTTTCTTTCTCTGAGCTTTCCTGTAGATGCCTGTTCTTTCCTGTAGATGCGTTGTTCAAGACAGGGTTTCTCTGTGTAGCCTTGGCTGTCCTGGAACTCACTTTGTAAACCAGGCTGGCCTTGAGCTTACAGAGATCACCTGCCCCTGCCTCCCAAGTGCTGGTATTAAAGGCGTGTGCCACCACACACAGATCTGCAGGTAGTGTCGGCCTCTGGAGGTCTTACAGGGCAGGATCATAAACTGCAATGGTAATCACTGTACATATGAAAGACATACGACTCTCAGAACACCCTCAGTTCATACCCAAGGTCCTTTTGGTAGTTTTTACTCACCAGATTCATGTCCCAGTTTTTGCTCGTTTTTGTTTTTGTTTTGTTTTGTTTTTAATTTTTTTTACCACGAGCTCAATGGCTTAGAAGAGCCCAAACTCTCTTCCAAATCTGGGGATCAGAAAGAAGCCTTGAGTTGAGTTGTTACTGGCATGGGTCCCTCTTGAGGCTTTCAAGATGTGTGTGTCTTCTAGACTTCTCCAGCCGGAGCTGGGTGCCATGGGTTGTGACCTCTTCTACACATGCAAAGTGCACCACAGCTGCAGGCTCTCTCCCCCTCACACCACTGCCTCGGAGGGCCACTGTAATGGCACGGGGCTGGCTCCCTGATGCCCAGGACTACCGCCCCATCTCAAGGTCTTCTACTCACATCTGCAAAACCCCTTCCCCGTGTCCGCTAATCAAGACTCAGAGACGCAAAACTGATCGGATGGGTGTGGAGGGCAGAGTGTGGGTCGGAGAGGAAAGCATTTGAAGCACTCCTTTGCTTGACTCCGGAGAGGGACAAGCTCCAAGTCTGCAGGGCAGACCTGCAGGCTGAAGCCCCAGCACTGATGATGAGTCTGAGGCTTCTGGAGGCAGACTTCTTCCCCTACGGATGATTTGTTGAGGCCCACCCACAGACAGAGCATAACCTCTTTCTTCAAAGTTGACTCACGTAAACAAGAGTCACATTGGTCCAGTGCCCAGACTAGTATTTGACAAAGCAGGAAAATAAGCAAACAAACTGGTGGGCAGGACTGTTCAGCAGTGTGACCGTAAGCTGACCGTCTCAGGGACTAGGGTGTACACATACTTGGGGGACGTGACACAGTCTGCCCATGGCATCCAGGGCATTCCTTGAATAAAAAGAAAATATTCTCTATTGAGAAAAAGTAGATAATGATTCAGAGCAAGTAACAGAAGCATCCTAAGCTCCCATCCTCATCAGAATCTCACAGCTCTGAAGAGAATTTCCCGTGATTCATTTTACCTTCATTATGTATAGTGTGGAGGAGAAATTCATATCGTATTATCCTTGGTAATAAAAAGAAAGATCTGCTTTTCTGATTAAAAGTCCCCTTTTCCATACTTTTAAAGAAGAAAATCTCTCTCTCTCTTTCTCATTGCTATTCTTGGCAGGATGTATTTTATCAGCTCAGGCTCCTAATTGGATAGGAACATGGCTATTGTGGTGATGTTCTGTTGCAGACAGGAGACCTTTAGGTTTGGAAGACGGAAGACACATTTAAGCAGGAATCTGTTTCCTTTTGGTCCCTTATAATATGTGAAAATGACTGTGAAATGGGAGGGAAATTCCTAGAGAAAAGGTTCCAAGCTTCCAGAACCCCATTTCTGAGCCTCTGGCTTCCTCCAAAGACAAAAGAAACCAAGATACAAGGAAGAGAATACTTTGTAAAAGCTGGCTTCTGTTTCACATATAAAATAACAGCCATTGCTATTATCTGAAAGGTTAATTCTGCTTCATGCTCTTTGTTCCCAGGAGTCTTTTGCTTCTTTACCAAAGGAATCTGAATTGCAATGGAAGTCTTTGTTTGATTTCTAAAGCATTTTCTTAAGCCTTAGACTATAGGAGAGTTGCTGAGGCTTGGGTTTGGAGTCTGACCTCTCATCCTCTATTGCTCTGACTCAGAAGGCCTGGCTACTGAGTCGAGTGGACAGCATTTCCAGGCCCACGTGTGTGGGGCAATCATAAGAGCCACTGCTGTCTGCCAACCACTTACCTTCTGGGTCACAGTCTGAAGGCACTGCAGACGTTCAGCTTGCCCTTTCGGTCTGTTATTGTCTGTTATCACCTTATTTTACAGAGGAGACCATGGCTTAGCAAGACTGATGGTCATCTAAGCATAAGGCTCATGTTGGAATCCAGGCCTGTGTGATTGATCGCACAGCCATTTTACCTCTGCTGTGGGTAGAGCACGTTCCCTTCCAAAGCTTCTTTGCTAAAGTCCAGAAGTTAGGGTGATATGCTAATGGATGTTCCTAATAAAATATGTCTGGTGTTCTTATATAAGAGGAAATTTGGACATGGAGACATAGTCATAGAAGAAAGTTAATGTGATGAGAAGGAGTAACCATGAGGACATGAAGCCTGGAATAAAAGTTACGAAGAGGACCTCTCAGCTTCTATCCACCAGGACAGACTCAGCACTTCTGTTGATTAAGTCATCCTGTTGGTACTTTGTAGCTACAGCCCCAGAAAACCAACAGAAGCCCCCAAAACCACCCAGATTGAATCCTCCCTTCTTTGTGTCCTGAGAGAATGCCAGACTTGTCCCTTGCCCTCAAATGTGACTGCTACAAGGTTTTACGGTGCCTCGGTGGGAGCCTGAGGTCTTAGGGGGCCTCATGGTTAATCCAAGTGTACACCCCAGCATCCAACAGACAACCCAGCCCCCAGCCCCCCAAGTCCTACAGATGGTCCTGGGCCAGATGGCTCAGGAGGAGGCGAGGGTCAGGCAGAGGCAGCCCAGGTGTTTGTGGTGGCAACAGCGAGGTGCAGGGGAGAGTTCACCTGTCCACCTCTTACCGTCCTTCTGGTCCCTCCTCTGAAGAAGCACTGGCCAGCTCTGACAGATGTGCAGGCTGGGAAAGATTCCAGGTATCATGTTGGGAAAGTAGGCAATTAACCCCATGCCAGGGCCTGTGTTGGCAAAGTGGACAGCAGTGTGTGATGGGTCCTTAGGCTCCTTTGCTCATGTCTCCTACCTTCAACCAATGACCCTCACCACCTTCCAAGGGGAGAGCTACCTTCTACCTCAGCAACTTCTCCCCACCACCTCTCCAGCATGTGCTGCGCCTTCCATAGATGCAGAGCAGCAGAATGTCCACAGCGGTGGTGAGGCTCTGGTTAGAAACAAGGAAAAGAAAAGCCTGCTGTCTCCCACCACTTCCTGGAGCAAGCTCACCATCAGGCAACTCACCCTTCAGTGGCCCTAGGCTTTAAAAGAATGTTCTAGACTAATAGATATGTATGCGTGCCTTCATGTTCCAGACCGGAAAGAACACAGGCAACTATGAAACATGAGTATAAACCAACAATTTCAAAACTCCAGAGAGCTGTCCTTGCAGATGAACACCCAGAGTGTGATCCATTCGCACCGATGTCGTAATAGTAGTCAACACTGAAGAAAGCTCTGGAGAAATGGGGACACGGTGTATCGGAGCATGCTGAGACATAAGCAGAGCATCATCTAGTCCTACTGTGTGCCTGGCACAGCTCCAAGGAGTCATATACCTAGCTCCTCATTTCATTCCTTCAGTAACCGGCATGCCAGGACCTTCACAGCCCGAAGACTTGCAGAAAGAGACTTGGTCACCCTTGCTGCTCCCCTGAAGGTCACATCACCATACATGACCAAAATCAGGAGAGCCCAGGTTGACTCCAGAGGCTCACATGAAGTCCTGGTAGTTGGGAGAGTACCACACGCTGAAGGGCAGGTGGCCAGGGCTTATGAAAAATGTTTGTGTCCACCCCACAAGCCAAGCTTTTCCTCTTTAGCCATTGGATGGAGGCTGTGCGTTAGAATAATCTAGAAACATTTTTTTTTAGAACTCCTGTGCTCTGATCTTGGCCTTCTAATTTCTCTCTCTGGTGTCAGGCCTGCCCACGGGACATCGCTCCAGGGTTGCGGGGCTATGCCCTAAAGAAGATCCGGCAGTGAGGATTGCCTCCATGAGGGATAGTCCTGCTTCACTCATCAACAGGGTGTCTGTTCAATTCTTGTAGGGACTTTCATGTCTGGCCTAACATTTTGTCTTAAATGTGGCCATGAGAGGGATTGACTATCGGGTCGGGGAAGGACAGGCCATGAGAGGGAGGAGTGATTCTTCAGATTTGGCTGATTTCACACAGTGGTGACTGTGCCTAAGCCTTTGAATGTGCTAGAGGAAGGAGAGAGGCCTTGAACTCACCTGCCAGCGGTGCAGCGAGCAGGAAGGCACAGATTCTCTAGCGCTTCTGTGCTAGGAGCAGCCAGGAGACACGGCTGAGTTATGGGCCCAGCTAACTCCTTCCAGACAGGGGCTGGACAATGTGAGCCCCAGGAGCTCGGAGTGAAGTGAGGTCACAAGAAAGGTCAGGTGGCTGTGATTTCTTTGTCCCATGGCTTTGGGCCTAGAGGCGGAGCCTCCTGTCAGGAGGTCCTGGGTGGAGCAGAGCTGCCTACCTCCCAGCAGTGGGGAAGCAGAGAGAAAGCAGGGGGAGGAATTAGGTTCCCAAAATCTCCTTTCAGGGCACAGCCCACAGCTCCATAAGACTCACTTCCTCCTAAGGACTCTGTCGGCTTTTGGCTTTCAGCTTTCGGTAGTGGCCCAGGCAGCTGACCAAGCCTTCAATGCATGGACCTTCAGGGCACATTGAAGATCTAAACCACGGCAGGCACTGACTGCCCAAGACTGTCAAGGTAAAGTTGGGAGATGTGCATCAGGAATCCAAGACAAGGGGATCACAATCTCATGGCCTGCCTAGGTTACATGCAGAGTCTAGTTTCAAAAACCCAAGGGCTGGGGCCATAGTTCAGTGACAGAGCAGTTTACAGTATGTTCAAGACCATGGATTTCACACACACACACACACACACACACACACACACGAAGTAGACTCCTTGCATCTTGATTGCAAGTCAAAGGTTTAGCGAGTGCAAAATCCTGTGTCGTCTTCTTGAACAGGAAGCATCATTCGGCCTCACTCAACCTTCCCTGTGGAAGGACAGGTTTTATCCAGTTTATTCTTTACATTCTTACTCCTGTTTCACAGATGGGAAGACTGATTCAAACTGGAGGATATTGGCTTTCCTGAGACAAGCGTGCCTCCTCCATCTCAGCTGTCTACCACAGTCCAAGGCCTGCAGAGTGCTCAGGGACCCAGACAAGCTGGCCAGCCAAGGCTCAAATCCTGGTCTGACATTTCCTGGCTTGTCCATCTTGGGGAAATCATTTCACATTTTTGCGCGTTGGTTTTCACATGTGTAAGATGACGGGATGATAGCCGTACCAGCCCCACAATGGCTGCTGGGGGAAAGGCATTGGTCTTCAGCACACATCACACACTTCGAATAAAGAGTGCCTGGTGGGAAAGCTGCCAGGAAGCTGTCCTGTTGAAAATCATCATCAGACTCTCTCCCCTTGAGTCTTGTGGTCCTCAGGCTGAATTTAAAAACACACACTAGCTCTTATTAGTCTTGGAGAACATAATAGCCAGTTCTGAGGCTCCCGGAGCCATTCCTCAACTATAGGCAACACCAAAAATTGTTCCTTGGTTCACTGTGTCCCCTGTGGTGACGGAGATGATTTGATGGGCAGAGCAGAGTGGTGGGGGGCCATTTGCTGCTGCGGCAGGGGCGGTCCCCAGTGGGCTCAGGTGTGTGGAGAATGAGCTCTGGGCATCCGCATTCCTTTGTGCCCCTGAATTCGGCTCTTGGACAGAGGGTGTCCAGGCCGGTGTTTGTTTGCTAGAAGCACATCCTGGCTTCCTGGAGGGGAGCTGATGTGGCCTAAGAATGAGCCTATCTGGGAGTGCAGCGGTCTGCAGCCAGCTAATACAAAAATAGACCTGTTTCCCAGCCCTTTTATTCCGTACACAATGGCATCTCCAGGCCGCTCTTTCTTTCTCTTTCCCACAACAATGATGCCATCAATACCCTCCTGGGGACTTCTTTATTTGAAGGCTGGGAGCTGTGAATTTTAGCGTTGCAGATAATCTCACTGGTTACAAAATAGTCTAACCAAAGTGAGCTATCCAATTGCTCACTGAAGTTGGTTTTCTAGAATTGAATGGACTTTTATTTGCTGAGCCCCTCTCAGCCCCAGCCCCAGTCCCCTTTAACTGTCTGAATGTCCTCTGCCAATGGGGGACATTTGTCCAGAAAGTCACAGAACTCGACTTTAGCCCAGGACTGAGCCCCTTGTGGAACCGGTGTATATTAGCGTTACTCTCATACGGTGCCTGCTCCCACCGGGCACACAGCCTGTTCCCATGGGTAATGGTTTGTTGGATTGAGTCAGGGCTTCTGAAATGTCCCCTACTCACTAAATTCTCCTCTAACCTTGTATTTTTCAGGTGGGGAAACCGAGGCCCGGAGAATCGATCTTTCAGTTCAGTGAGTGGGGCTGGGCGGACTCAAGACTGCCCATTGTCTCCCAGACTGTGATTCATGTCCTGTGGATGGCACCGGGTGGCTTCAGGTGGCCCATGGCTTCACACAGCATTACAAACAGCCATGGAGTGAGGAAATGATCCTGACCAGCTATTTTCATCCTCTTTAATTTATCCCCCTGCCTAACAAATACAAAGAGAGCCTCTGGTTGGGGGTCAGTGACAAAATCTGCTTTCAGTTTAATTACATTGCTCTCTTCTCATTGTGTTTATAGTTAACATTCCACCTAATATAGTACTTATTTTCCACTTAGGGTTTTTAATGAGTATTTTTAGATGACTGTATTTTTCACAAATTTGAATAATTGTATTTAAATTTTAAAATGAGTTTATACAAAAGTAAAGTATTAAGGGGTTTAGTCTGTGGGTGTGACACACGCCATGATTCCTACTATGTGACGGCCTTCAAAGCTGACTACAGTCTGTGGGGCATCTTGGGCAAAGCCGCTGCGTTTGAGCTCATTTCTTGTCCTCCATGGGTGACAGCGTTTTTGTAGTCAGTGACCTTTTCCTCTGGTAGAAGCAGCATCCTGCTGTTGTGGGATGACATGAGGAGGAGTCCAAGGTACTGTTTCAGGCTGAGGGCCCTGGCTCAGCCTCTGCCTGGCTGCACCACTGCCGACAAACGCCGCCTTTCTGCACCTGACTGTATCCTCATGGGTGTGTGAGACGCTGCCGCCGAAGGGGAGCCGCGCACCTTCTGAAGAATCTGGAATGACCTCTGCAGGTGCTGGGTGCCCCAGAGCCGGACTGGGGGTCCAGACAACCTCCCTATTCCATCTTAGGGAGCTGTGTCACCTCTCTTGGCTTGCCAACGCGGGAGCCGAGACCCCCCTTATCCATGCTGTGGTATACACGTCCGCCTTGCTTGAGAGCCCAGCATCCCAGGGTAGCTGATGAGCTAATTTGGCACGTGGGAGAGAAGCAAGGAGGTTGGGATTTTATTCACAGGAAGGCTACTATCACCACAGCCACCAGTAACTCCCTAAGGGTACGGGCCCCCAAAACCCTCTGCAAAGAACCCAGTGAGTACAGATGGGACTGAATTAACTGAGTTGGATGGACTTCCATGGAATCATTCTTTCATTTACAACTGTATTTTGGACATATGTGTGACGGTGCAGTATCCAAACCTGGCCAACTCTGGGTTCCATCCAAGATGAATAGGCTCATGGACCTACTCCCCCAGCGATCAAACAGGGGTACTGACTATCTCTGTTTTTTTGTTTGTTTTTGTTTAGAAAACTACATTTAATACTAAAACCTCACAGGAGGGGAGGGGAGGTGACACAGCAAAGCTAATTCCTCAAAAAGTAGAGTGCAAGCCAGTGGCTGTGGCCCAGGCCTGCCGTCTCAACGCCCGCCCCTGGAGGCGGAGAAAGGAAGACTGACAGTTCAAAGGCAGCCTGGGCAACATAGCAAGACCCCGCCCCCACCCCTGCCACGCCCAGAGTAATTCATATAGCTTGGTCTCTGTGGGCTGCATGTTGGGATGGAGCATCAAGCGGCACAGTCGTGGCCCTGCCCTCGTGATGCTTACCACATGTGTGGCGGAGAGACAAAGGCAAACGGAAAGATAAAAGCGCAGAAGTAGAAGCTGGTGCAGGAACTGTGTATTAGGAGGGCAGGAACGCCACCCTGGGCTCCAGGCAGCAGCTCCTCTCTGGAAAGACACCATTCAGTGTTCCAGGCGAGGGGAGGGGGGTAACCCAGACAGGGAAAGCACGGGAGGGCCCGGGGTGGGAATGGGAAGCTAATGGGACCGTGGTGCTGCGCAGTGGCAGGGTCTTTCCCTGGATGGCTAGGAAGGGAAAATTACCCAAGGCCGCAAGATGCTGCGTTTGATCCAAGGCCGATGCAGTGGCATCTAGTTCAGTGTGGCCTCGGCATATCTCTGGCAAGAATTCATCAGCTCCACTTTGCAGTGTTGCTGGCCACTGGCAACATTCGATCAAGTAGTCTGCCACTTTGCTAAGCACAGGAAGCAGAGCCTGTGGGGTGATGGGGTGCCGTGATGAGATGTGGAGTTCTGGGGCTCCAGAACCATCACTGAGCCTACGCATTGACTGGGGGCTATGGAATCAGGGATCGGAGGGGTTTGCAACTCAAACTCATATCTTTATGTCTACAAATGAGTAGATCTCTTGTTTAAATTATTTTATTATAGGCAGGCCACTGTCCCATACAACCTGGGTGGCAAAGCTTTCTTAGCTGTCCATGTCTCTGATGTGGCTGTGAGCAGATGCCCTGGAATTATTTTACTGTTCCAGGTTGAGGCCAGGATGAGACATGGCTCTATTTTTTTTCCTGAGATAAAGTCTGGCTATGTGGCTCTGGCTACCTTTGAACACATGACCCTCTTGCCTCTGCTTACTTAGTGCTGGTATAACAGAAGCACCGCATTGTAGCATTAAACTACCATTAAGAACAGCTGATGGGCTGTGGAGATTGCTTAGTGGGTAAGAGCACTTTCTCTGCAAGCATGAGGACCTGAAGACCTGAGTTCAAATCCCCAGTACCCATGTAAAAAGCCAAGCATGGCTATAAGGGCTTGTAACCTCAGGGTTGGCGAATGAGACATGTGGGTCCCAAGAGCTGTCTGGTTAGCCAGCCTGGCTAAAAGCTTCCTGCTCAGTGAAGACTGTGTCTCAAGGCAGAGAGCAACAGAGGAAGACATTTGATGTCTTTCTTTGACTTCTACATGGGTATGCCTGTTAGTCCAAGCCCATATACTCACATGCATATACCATATATACATAACAGACACACACACACACACACACACACACACACACACACACACAGAGAGAGAGAGAGAGAGAGAGAGAGAGAGAGAGAGAGAGAGAGAGAGAGAGAGAGAGAACAGAGATAGATGGAGACACAGAGAGACTAAGATGGCTAACACTGGTCCAGTGCCCAGGATTCCCCCAGAAGAGCTTTCATCCAGCCCTTACCACACTCCTGAGTGAGTGTTAAAATCATCTCCATGTTAGAAATGTGGTGTGAGAGCCACAGGGAGATTGAGGATCTGACCCAAGACCCTCCAGGTGGTTTGTGGCAAAATTAGCAGGTAGAGCCATGTGAGCTGGCTTGGGGGATGTTGTGGCAGGCCTGTGCTGTTCCCATGTTCAGTGCGGCCTGGCCCTGCCCTGTATTATTAGGAATGTCTGAAATGAGAAAATGTTTTATATGGCTGCCTTCCATTTAAGAGGTGTAGCTTACCATATATATAAAGCATCCAGCAAAATGCTGCTAATTTAGGACTAGTCTGCTGATTGCATGCCCATGTACTCTAAAGAAATTATGAGCATGAACCAGGCTGCCTGCCTATCTCACTTCATTAAGTAAGAGCTAGGGCTGGTCCAAGTTCCTGTCTAATAGAGTAACAGACTCTCATTGCTTAAAACACAACCCAAGACCAGCACCATCGACCTGTCTTGGAAACTTGTACAAAAACAAATACCTAGACCAAGAGCTAGAATCTGCTCTGTCACGAGTTTCCCCAGGATTCTTACACACCACGGGTTTTGCAATGCCTTGTGTAGACGCTACAGATTCATTCCTGCCTGCTCCTTCATCCTGACAGCTGAGCTGGGGAGAAGAGTTAGCAGCCAATGAAGCATCAGAGCCTGCAGCCTGGAAGGCTGATGGGGGTAGGGGGTGGGGGAGTGGCAGAGTTCTCAGAGTTCTGCAGACAGGGTGCTCTGAGGATGCCCCTGGGACACACTGGTGAGCCTGCAGGGTAGAAGAGGTTGCCTAGAGGAAATGCACTTCACTAGCCAGAAGGAAGGGTGGGTGCCGGGGCATGTCCTCAATGGGGAGGATGTGCTAGCCTGACACAGAGGGAAGGTGCTCTGGAAGTTTGTCTCTGACCTGGAAATGACATCATGTGCTTCCCGAGAGACTCCCAGGACTCTGGTAACCTCTGGTGTCTTTGCAACTGGTAGGTTTGATTTTTGTTTGTTTGTTTTGTTTTTGTTTTTGTTTTTTGAGACCGATTTCTTTGTTTATTCCTGACTGTCCTTGTTTATCCCCAGCCTTGACCTCAGAGATCCATCTGCCTTTGCCTCCTGAGTGCTGGGATTCTAAGGCACGCACCATCACTGACGGAGTGGCATTTGATTGTTCTTAAGGGTTCTGATTTCCCATCTTTTTATCTTTCTACCACCGTCTAGCACACCTTAACTCTTTCACCAGAGTCTTTGTAGTACTCTTCCAGCATTTCTGATTTTTAAGATGTGTCTGGTTGGTTTTTCCAGCTTCTGTTCCTGCTCTTGGAACGGCTAAGTTGTGCAAACACACAGTATCCAGAGGAATACACAAAGCCCTTTAATCAGATAAAGTCCATTCTTAGGTGCTTGGAAACCCAAGCGCTTTCTGGTTTCAGTGTCTTTTGAAGAAGATTTTTTTTCAATAAAAATTTACTTAGTATCATGCACTATTCTAGCCACTGAATAAAGTAGTTAATATCCAGTGGGGTTTACAGGCCAAAAATATAAAAAATGAACTGATAATATTCTTGAAAGTAAAAGATGTTGATTAGAAGATGAGACAACATATTTAGAAGATCTGCCATAGTTCAAATCATAGCAAATGATCAACTTGGACTAAACGAAGTCAAGCTTTTCTACTCAAATTGACTCCACCAGGGCTTAAGGGAAGGTGATGGCATTTGGAGTTAGATATGAGTTGGATTCTTTCCTCTTTAGCACTAAACACCCATGGGAAAATACCTAATATTTCTGTGCCTCGAGGTCCCTATTTTGGTGTAGACTAAGTTGTGCCATCGGAGGCAAGATGGGAGCAAAATTTAAGGAGGTTCCCACTGTTGAAGTCATGTAAACATGGAGCTGACACTTGCATGACCTTAAGAGTGAGCACCTCCTTTAATTTTGCATCCAGCGTACCTATTTGCCTCTCCTCAGCTCCAGCCCCACCCCACACTGTACCTGCCTCATAAGGCCATCACAGTTGAATTCCCTGAGGTGGAGGACATACACACCAGAATATCCACAAGCTCCAGGCTCGTTGCTCCCCTGAGAAAGGAATGCGACATGACAGCAGCCTGAAACTCAGACCCAGCATCCTTTTCTGCTCTGGTGCCAGGACCTGAAAGACAGTGGGAGAGTGTCCAGATGCTGTGAGCTCCAGTCAACAGCAAGAGGCTTAGTCACCTCTGTGTCCATGTGCTCAGTGAGTTTGCCACGATGACCGTGCACCGCTCAGCGAGTCTCGGGATAAAAAAGTGTGCCTGAAACCCAAGGACAAGCAGGTGTATCTTCAAGCTTCGGAAACGGATCTCACCCATCCCCTGAGGAAATCTGGTAAACCACAGAGGTTCAGGAAACCATCACTTGTCCTCTGCAACGGGGCACTGGAATCCCCACGAAAGCACCTGCCACTGATGATCCAGTGTGGGGTGCCTAATGAAAAATGGCCGGGCTATTAGTGCTTTGCAAATTAAGGGTCCTTTCATTTATTACTATGCTCCACTAAGGGTGAGCATTAATTTTTTTTCTCAAAGCAAATTCACTGGAAACAGACAGTTTAGAATTTATGCTTGTAATGATGGCTACATGGGCCATTAAGACCACCTCTAAGTGAGCTTAATTTGTAGCAGATAAATGTATATGTCTACATATTTTTCAACATAGTTTATGGTGCATCTTGCACAGCTGCGCCCCACTGATTAAATCCTCACAAAATTTAAATAGGAAACCCATTACGTAGACAGTATTAGAGCCATTCATCATGGAAGCAGTTTCGAGTTAACTCTTTCAGTGCTGGAAAGGGAAAAGGCTGGGAAAGGTGTGTGTGTGTGTGTGTGTGTGTGTGTGTGTGTGTGTGTGTGTGTAGGGTGGTTGATGGGAGCAGTGTTCAAGGATGTTGGAGCTTCCTGCTGATTTGATTTCTTTGTTGCCTCCCCATCTTGGAACTCTTGGGGCCATCTTATACATCCCCAGTGAACTCAAAATAAAATTTTAGCTCAAGGGGACTAGATCTGCCACTCACATGAGTATCTAGGCCCTAGCTGCCTGATGTGAAGATGCCTTCACAGCCCCACACTCATTAACGCTCACACAGACCCAGGTTAGACCATGCAGATCATAGTAATCGGCAGCATGGTAGAAGGGATGTGATCGTGACATGGTCCCCGGCCTTAGCATATGTGGCAATGAGTAACTGGGGAGGCAAGTTTCCAGTGACCAGCACAGAGCAGACATTATCAGCCCTCAGTGCAGAGAGGCTCACCTGCTGCTGGTTTGTGGCAGACTTGGTCCCTGATGTGCCACCAGCAGCTAGCACCTGAAACTCTGTGTTTGAGGAAGGGGACACCAGAAGTTGATGATCCGAGCTGGTATGGAGTTCAGGCTTCATAACTTCATCTTCCCTGATACTGATTGCTAGGGAGTTCTCCTTTGAAAGGGCCATACAGGTGGATTCCTTAAGGCAGCAAGCATTCGTTGAACACTTTCATGGGCTCCCTTAGGCTCCATTCTGCTGTGTTTTCAGTGTGTCTGCCTCCAAAGTTCCTGTGCTAGACAAGGAATTCCCAGTGCAACAGGAGTCAGAACCCTGGAGAATTATCTATAGGGTTAGCCTGAGAGTGGGGTCCATTTCCAGAGTGGGTCCATGTGCTGGTGGGCTTGGTGCTCGCTCTCACTCTCTTTCTCTCTCTCTCTTCTCTCTGTCTCTGTCTCTGTCTCTGTCTCTCTCTCTCTCTCTCTCTCTCTGTCTTCTCTTTTTGCTCTTCTGTTTTTCACCATGGGTTGGAGCAATCGAACTTACAAGGTGTCAATCTGTCCATCTTGGAAACTCCCTTTGCTTCCACAACTTCCAGAAATAAATGACTCTTCTTCATAGATAATCCAGTCCTGGGCATTCTGTTACAGCCATTCTGTTATAGTAGGTGAGATATAGCCAGCACACATCTTCAGGATAGGAACAGGTGGTAATTCAAAAGGACAAGCATTTGGTCAACATTCAGTACAGAAAACAATTCTTGAGGACTTCATACAGCTCAAGTCAATTAGATTTGAGGTCAAGTCTATTTGTAACATTGTGTGACCTGAGAGCTGATTTCCTTCTCCATAAAAAGGGGACAGTAATGGTGCTTATCTCATTGAGATATGTTCGTAAAGTGAAATTGTCCCCATGGTGTCTGCTGCTAAGGCCTGAGTCTGAAATGCCCCACAGGCTGGAGTTTTGAAGTTTCTCAACTCCAGCCCTATTCTGGGAATCTGTGGAACCTTTAAACAGTGGGGCCCAGCTGGCTGAAGTGGGTCACTGGGAGCAGGCCACTGGACCTAGTCCAGCTCTCTCTGGTTCTTTGTTTGGCCTCTATGTGGAGAACTTTGCCACAGGCTCCTGCCTGCACTGAGGTGTGAGCCATTCTGCCTTGCCTCACCCACCATTATGGATTCAACCTTTCTGAAACTGTGAGCCAAATAAACCCCTCCTTCATTGCCTCATTTCAGTCAAGTATTGTGACAGTTACAGGAAAGCAGCCAACACATTTCCTGTGCCTGGGGCTTTCTTATCAAGACCCTGACGTCAACTTGTTCCCAGTTGGAAATAGAGAATAGATATCAACACAGGGAATTTTAACCCAATGAGACAAGCTAGTTCAGGAGAAACTTCCCCATTATCGTCTGAGAAGGCTTCCTGCTTATAGCTGAGCATCAAAGGAGGGAGAAGGCACAGTTTTCCAGAAGGATTGCAGGGCATGTTGGGATGGAAACCACATGTGTGTGCAGCTGGGCAGGATGGAGAGCCTGATGAGGCCTCAGCTGCTTTGGTCTTAGTAAAGGGCAGGTGCTGGGCAGAGCAAAGCCAGAGCCAGGAGACAGAAGGGAGCGGGCAGAAAGGAAGAAGTCAGAAGATAGGAAGCGGGATGGAGGGGGTGGGTGGCAGTCTCGAGGATCTCTGGGTGCTTTATCCCAATGTTAACAGGGAGCCTTTGGGAAGTTTTAATCAGGAGCACAGTGAGACTGAATCTGCATGTTAGAAGGATCTCTTCTGCAGTCACATGGAGAAGAGCTTGAACGGGAGTGAGAACACTGGCAGGGGAGCAGTTGGGGACAATAGTGGATGTCTTATTAGTGCGCTGTAAGTCCCAGGGCAGTGGGAACGGGGTGGGGAGGACTTCAGAGACATCTGTTTTGAGTGATGTTGGGGAGAAAGGGAGGGAGGTGGCCAGGAGGGGCAGGGCAGGGCAGAGGGATATTGGCTTAGGAAAGAGATGGAGGCAAGACAATGGAGGTGGCTGGGGGCCTCTGGGGGAAAGTGCGGATTATTTGTTTATGCTAGCACAGCACAGCACTCCAGGCCTGACACACCTCCTAGCGAAGGAGATGTTGGTGGATGGGCAATCTCCCCTAAAGTCCCAGCAAGTAGCTGCAGGCGCCCAGCAAACCTCTTCCTAAACTTGTGCCTTGGGGAAGCGAAGACTTTGGCTGTTTATTAACTCTGGGTCAAGTGCAAACAGCATGCTTCTAAAGTGTGACCAATTAAGGGCCCAGTCGAGGTGTGGCTGTCGCTGTCTGAAAGGAATCAAATGAAATGTTCTGCTCTAAGTGTTCAGTTTCACCTGTCAGAGTTCCGGGTTGTCACCGTCAGGTGCCTAGCTCTCTGAATGGCGTGATTTATTTGCACATTGTCCCTTTTCTAAAGAATGTGTGACTCTCGGCCTTCCTTGTCCTTCCTGAATCAAAACTGCTTCTTTTCCTCTACAGAATGAGTTGCCCAGGGAGCTGCCAGAGAAAGAGGTGACAGCCCAGGCAGGGTGGCATGCCAATGACTTCAGGACTGTTGCAAAGGAACATTGCCGAGGGCACACCCAGCCGCCACTGTTTACTTCAGGCGTCTCCTTTGCCAGCTCTCCATCAAGTCCTCGGCAGGGCCATCTCATGCTTCCAACCCCTCTGCAAAGGCAGACCCTGTAACCATCCAGGGCTTAAGATGAGGCTGAGTGGTGATGTAACAGGTTCAACCAGACAGTCAGCGAGGAGCAGAGCTTGGATCCGAACCCAGGGACCAATGGGCCTCACAGCCTGAGCCTCGGAGCACAGCCTGGGTCTCAGCCACTGTCCTGTGGCTTTGTGCTCTCTCTAAACATTTGGCTGATGCCCTGTGTCCTCAGCGGACATTCAGCAGCTTGAGGGTAGTACCCTCACACCAGATGAACAGAACTCACAGGAAAGTGCTCCCGAACCGTTAGAAGGACTAGAGTGACAAAGATTCCCTCCACCTCGGTGTTTGTGCAGCTGTCTCTCCTGCCTGGAAGGTGGCCCACACCCCTTTCGTTATCTGTGGGCCCTCCTCTATTGCAAGCTCAGCCCAGCATCACCCCAGCTTAGCTTCTCTGCCTGGCTTTGTCCAAGTCTTCTCTAGATGCCACAGTCCCCTGTTCCAGTCTGGCTGAGGGTCTTCAGTCAGGAAGCACATTCGAGTGCGTGTGGAGGTCATTGGAGGTCTGTGTACATGCGTGTACACGTGTGAATGTATGTATCTGTGTGCATGTGTATCCGCAAGAGAGAGTGAGAGCCTGTGCATGTGTGTGTGTGTGTGTGTGTGTGTGTGTGTGTGTGTGTGGAGAGAGAGAGAGAGAGAGAGAGAGAGAGAGAGAGAGAGAGAGAGAGACTGTAAGGCTCTAAGGCTCTTTTGGGTCATTTGTTTCTACTTTTCCATTTTAAGGTGTGTGTGTGGAAAGAAAAGAAACTGTGGAACATTCATTGAGGACCTCCACTCCCACCCCACCCACACACATATGCATAGGTATGTCTGTGTATGTGTCTGTACATGTGTATGTCTGTGCATGAGCGTATCTGTGTCTGGTCGTGTGTGTCTCAGGCACAAGCCAGATCAAGGCTCTTTTGGGTGACTTATTTCTATTTCCTTACCCTGATGTGCACATGCAAAGAGAGGAGGCCTGGGGAACATTCACTGAGGACCTCACCCACCACAGACAGACAGACAGACAGACAGACAGACAGACACACACACACACACACACACACACACACACCAAGATTCGGATGTGGCTGCCTGGCTGCCTGTGATCACAGGCCCTGCTCTTTCTGTATTTAGTATTGCTCTTAGTATTTCCCCCAGTGGGTAAAATTCCTGTCTGTGACTGACACCCTGGACATCCCTCTATCTGAGTACTTCACATTAGTCAAGATTTGCCTTTGCTGCTCACCGGTGGTCTTAGCAAAGATGCTTCAACTCCTTTTATTGATCCTTCCCTTTGAAAATTGGAGTGTTACTAGCCCAGCCCAATGGGAACTCCATAAAGACCACAGAAGCTGCTATGCCGACCACTCTGGGTACAGGACCTGGTGCCAGGTTGGTGCTGAGTACATGGGTCTTCTCTCGTCATGGTCACAGAGACATGCAGTGCAGCCTGCTTGCTGGTGACAAACACAGTCACTTACACCTGACAGTTTGGGGGGTTTCTCCCTTTCCCCACCTCTTCCTGTCCACGTGCCTGGTGAGAACTGGAAAGAGAAAGGAGGGGTGAGCAAGAGGAGGCAGAGGTCATGACCCTTGTGCCAGCTGTTCATTCTCGAAGAAGCCCAGGGCTGCCCTGGAACATCAAAGATATCTGAGCACCCTGCCCCCAAAACTCAATGTATATTGCTTGCACATATATCTTTACACATGATTTTTTCACAAGGTAGCCCTAATGTTTCATTAAAAATTTTAAAGGGCCTCTTAGGACCCAAAGAACCAAAGTCTAAGCCACCAGTCATATTTTACAGAGGAAAGGGGGAAGCGTCCCTGAGTGCAGACATTAAGCAGAGTGGGGTCTGGGGCCCAGTGTCGTAGTTCCCAGGCCAGGGTTCCAACCACCTCTCAGATCAGCCTAGAAGAACATGGTATCAGGTGAGGTCAGCCAGCAGTCCAGGCCCTGATGAGGGCAGCCTGGATGTCACCACTGCAGGAGAGGACTAAAGGTGGGGGACCTGGAGCCCTGGGCACCTACTTTGGTGACAAGAAGTCATTGACTGACCACTGGTGCTGCTCCTATGAGCTTTCTGAAAAAGAGCCTGTGATGGCAGAATACCAGAACCAGAGAGCTGGCAGGGCATGCCCATATGCTAAAGCATAGGTCCAAAGTAATTGGAGTAGTGGGAACAGGCTACAGCTAGTGGTAAAGAGAAAGGGACAGTTAGGAAACTTTTGGAAGGGTTTTAAGGGGCATTGGAAGGTAATGGCCATGCCAGTGGTAATATACTTTAGGTTTAAAGTGTTTACAGTTTATTATTTTGTGTGTATGGATGCTTTGTCTGAATGTATGTCTGCACCATGTGGTTGCAGTGCCCATGGAGACCAGAGGAGGGCATTGGTGTCAGATCCCCCTGGAAATGGAGTTACAGGTATTCGTGAGTACCACGTGGGTGCTGGGAATTGAACCCCAGTCCTCTGGAAGAGCAACAATTGCTCTTAACCACGTGGTAAAAACCTTATACAAGATCAGGAAGAGCCCATGTGAGCTTCAACCAGAGGAGACAGTGCTAACAGCGAGTGTGTGGGATTCACCTGTGGGTACGGGCTAGTCACCACTTTGGTGTGCCTGTGTAGTCACATACAGGGTCTAAAACCGGACGTGACTGCAGGTTTTTGAATTTTCAATTTGATACGTTAATAATGCATAAAAATGTGTGTCCATATTCAGAAAAATAAAATGCAAGAGTGTGTGGTTTGTTGGTGTTTAGCTTTATACACAGCTTTAGGTTTAAACAGTTAAAAAAGAAAAGTCAAATGAAGTTACAGTCTGTTCCCAATACATCCCAAGATCAACTCTCCAGAGGTTTTAAAAGTACGTGTAAGTGACACTGTGCAGTGTCTGTCCTTCTGGGTGTGGCCTAGCTGATTTCCCATGTCTTCACACATCCTCTGGCTTGAAATGTTCCTCCCTACTTAGAAAATGATGCTTTTAGGGTGGATTTAGGATTTGAGTAGTTTTTCTGTTTGCTTGGTTGGTTTGGGTTTTCTCAGGGTTAGACTGATTAGCCTATCCAGTCTGGATTTAGTCTTGTTCTCTGTCCCACCTGCCTGCCTCCTGACCACCCACCCCAAGCTCCTCCATCAAAGCCACGGGCGTTCACTCTCCACACCTGACCCCCCAAGGCCAGAGAGTAGCAACGTTGATCTTAGTCCTGATTAGAGGAGCTGGTGTGGCATAGTGGTCTGGCACACGCAGGTAGGCGCTTAGCTGGCACCTGGCAGCTTCACTGATACCTTCTTGTCCCATTTTGTCCGACAACTGTCAGCCACGCTTTCTCTACCACCTGTCCACACAGAGAGTGCCCGACGGAGCACAGCCTGGCTCTATCAAGGCCTCCCTGATCAGATTCCTCTCCTGATCAGTCTCCATCCTGCCGGGTCTGGTTCTCTGATCTTCTAACCAGTTCTCCCTAGGAAAGTCTCAGCCTCCTGCCTCCTTCCTCCAAAATGCTCACATCAATAGAATCTCATGTTGTGTGGTTCATTCATTTGCTGCTCACTCGCTCGCTTTCCTCCTCCTTCCTTCACTCTTTTTGTTTTTCTTTTTCTTTCTTTCTTTCTTTTTTTTTTTTTTTGAGAAGGGTCTTGCTGATGTGGCTGACACTGACCTAAACTTCCTCCTCAAATTCAGGCTCCTGTTTCTGTCCCTGAATGCTGCGTTACAGGTGTATGCCACCACATCTTGTCTACATGCTTTCTCTGAGCTGTAGATTCGAGCCCAGTGACTTCCAATCTTTTCTTCCAGGTCATTTATCCCTTCCCATTCAGCCATCCAGCAAAGCACAGCTTTAACATCTGTGCCAGAGGTGAGGCCAACTTCAGGAACACCTCAGTCCTCCAGGGTCTCATGACAGATAAGACTAATGGCAGCCACCACCACAACCACCTTGCTAAGAATGTCACAAGCATCGTGGGGCCACATCTGCACTCTGGGATGATGGCATAGTCTTTGCTGTTTCATGGTAACGTGAGCTGTATCTCTGGGGTAGGACGCTGGGTCATATGCTTAATTTCATAAGAAACTGCCAGAGTTTTCCCGAGTGCTGGTAACATTTACACTCCCACCAGTGAAGCATGACAGTTCCCGTTGCTTCACGTTGTTTTTGACATTTAGTGATGACTCGTTTTTAATGTTAGCCATTTCAGTGGGTGTGGAGTAGGCTCTTCCCATCGCTGTAATTTGAGTTTCTCTGATAACAAATGATGCTGAACACCTTCTCATGGGCTTGTTCATGTATCTCCCTTTACGACGTGTCGTTTTTGAGGCTTTTGCTCACGAGAGGAGTGGTTCTTTTAATTATTGAGTTAATGTCTTTCTAGTATGTGGCTTCCCTTTCTTTCTTTCTTTCTTTCTTTCTTTCTTTCTTTCTTTCTTTCAAATGTCTTTTGACTTTTAATTTAGGTAAAATCTAATCTATCAAGTTTTGGTGATTTGCACTTTCAAGATCCTGTCTAAGAATATCCTCCCAACTCAGAACCATGAAGGTAGTCCTGAGCTTGAGATTTTAGTGTCAACATCTAGGCCTCCTTAGGTTGCACAAATTGAATCCTATACAATGAGAGGCAGGACTGAATTAGAGTCTCCCCACAGAGTTATCTAGCTGTCCTAACACCATTTTTTGATGTCTCTGTTGCCACATTGAATTTTCTTGAGACACATTAAAAAAAAAATCAGTTAACCTTGGGTATGTAAATTCTTAATTGTATTTAATTGTCCTTATGCTAATATTACACTGTCCTGACTTTTTAGCTTTTTAGTAAATCTTCAAATTAGATAGTATGAGCCCTCCAGCTTTAAAAAAAAATTGTTTTAACACTGCTGATCCTTTGTATTGTCATATAAATTTCAGGATGAAATTACTAATTCCATAAAGAAGTTAGTGTTTTTATTGGGTTTCAATTTAATATATACACTAAGTTGTCATATTAAGAATATTAAGACTTCCAGGGCTGGGACTACAGCTCTGTTGACAGAGGCTTGGCTAGCATGCATGAAGCCCTGGGTTCAATCCAAAGGACCTAAACTGGACTTGGTGGCCCATGCCTGTAATCCCAGAAGGATCAAAATTTCAAGGTTATCCTCAACTACATAGTGAGTTCAAGACAGCCTGGGCTACATGAGATAGAGATAGAGAGACAGAGAAATAGATAGAAAGATGGAAGGAGGGAGAGAGAGAGGAGAGAGAGAAATGAGTTCATTTTGCATTGGCCTTCTACTGCTGAGCCCACTCTGCATGGGGCCTACTCTGAAGTATGGTTAAATATACCCAGTGAGACTCCAACAGAGAAAACTAATTTTTTCTTTGCAAGTGGGTGTCAATTGCATATAACTTGTTGGTCAGGAGTGGGAGCCCCTGTCCATTCCAGCTCAGCACTAGGAACCTGTACAGGCCCTGTGGATGCTGCCACAGTCTCTGTGAGTTCACATCAGTCCTGCTCTGTCTGGAGAACACTGTTTTCTTGCTGCTGTGTGTTGTGGGGCACTTGTACATGTGTGAAGATGCACTTGCTGTGGCTGGTGTAGTAAAGGCTCAATGGCCAATAGTTAGGCAGGAGGTATAGGAGGGATTTCTGGGGAGAGAGAGGAGGAGGAAGATCCTAGGTACATGAGAGAGATTCGAGACACAGAGGAAGCAGGATGGGTGGTACATGACAGAACATAGATGAATAGAAATGAATTAATTTAAGTTACAAGAGCTAGTTAAAAACAAGCCTAAGCTAAAGCCAAGCTTTCATAATTATTAAGTCTCCATGTCATTATTTGTGAGCTGGTGGCCCAAAGAAAAATCCAACTACAGTCATCCATCCCCTCAAGCTCTCAACAATCTTTCACCTCTTCTTCCTCATAGTTCCATGAACCACGAGGACTGAGTGTTCCAAGGTCTCTCATTCCTGCGAGCTGGAATTCTTGATTCTCATCGGACAAAGGACTTTGAAGGACTTGGGGATGCGTGGCTCTTTTTGCTTTCCATGTCCCCGTAATCATTTTCTTGTTTTTCTTCTTGCATTCGACACCACCCTAGTTAGCTTAATGCTTTTTGAAAGTTATCCATAATGTTACATATAACAGAAATGTATGCTTTTGTTGCTGAGCAGATTTAAGCTTGTAATAGAAAGAGAGGTGGTCAGCAAAGGGTCAGTTTGAGCCATTAATAACATCTGGGCTCTTGCCGTTGGGAGACACTGTCAACCAGGCTGCTATGAATCTTGGTGTATAAATATTAGTTTTCTTTCCATGGGTAAATATTTAGGAGTAGAATTGTTTAGTCACAGAACAAATGGACTTTTTTGTTTGTTTGTTTGTTTGTTTCTTTTAATTTCACAAAAAGTTTTTGGAGCTTTTTTCAAAGTTACTGTAACATTCCTAATTTATATTATTACTAATCAATCGTATATGAGTCACAGAAATGTACGTTTCCAAAATTGAGTGTCAGCATACTCCTCCCTTGAGGTATTTGTACATATCATAGTTCTAATTTTTAATGGTGAGGATGTTTCATGTACTAACTGGCTAATTATGTATCTCCTTTCATAAAATATCTTTTAAAATCTCCTGCCTAAAACTTTGGATTTCTTTTTTTAAACAATCAAGTTGTAGCCAGTCTTTTATACTTGGCTACCACTGTTTTGTGAAATAGTGCTCTAAAATTGTCTTTCCTGCGCTTTGCTTTGTCATCCTTTTTCACTGGTGCCTTTGAATGATCACAATTTCTTATTTTGATAGTGTCCAGCTTATCACACTTGTGTTGCTGTCTGTGACCCACTTAAGAATCTCAAACGTACCCGCATCATGTTGGCTTTGTTTCCCCCTCCTCACCCCTGGGATTCTTGTGGTTCTATGTTTTACAGAGTGAGGTTGATTTTTTTCCACACCACATCTGCTTGTTTCTATACCATTTGCTGACAAGCATTCCTTCCCCACTGAAAATCTTTACACATTAGTCTAAAGTCAATTGACTGTCTAAATAGTGGTTGCAATTATTAAAAACCAAAAACAAACAAACAAACAAAAAAACACCTTTTTTACCCTCTCTTCCTCTGATGGGACATTTTCTACTGAACATCTTTGCACTCGCTGACCCTTGACTCTGGATTGCAGTCTGTTGCTCACCCCAGCTATGAGGTCTTCATTATGGTAGTGTAATTTTGGTTTCATTATTTCCATTGGTTTTATGTGGTTTCCGTCTCTCCACTGGAATCCCCCCATCTCTTTCCCATCATGCCTATCTGTTCTTGTGAGTCCTTGAGCACGTTTGTAATAGCTATTTTAGGGCCTTTTGTTAATTCCGGTGTCTGCACCACCTGAGCATCTGTTGACTACTGCTGTCTAGATTACAGGTCACATTTTCTGCCTCGGTCATCTGGCAGTGTTTTATAGTGCGGTGGGTATTGTGAATGACACCCTGCAGGGAGTTTGTGTCATGTTGTTTTCCTTTAAAGGCTGTAAATTTTGCTTTTGTGGTCGTCTAAAATGCTGGTGCCTATTCACAATCCTATTATGGCTTTTTTTTCTAGGACTGGGGTCTATTTCAGATTCATCACTGGTCATAAGCTATGGCCCTGATTCTCAGCAGTGGCTTTCAGCTGAGGGTGACTTGCCACCTCCTGTGGCATTTTGCAAGGTCTCAGACCTTAGGCTGTCCTAAAAGGGAACAAGTGCTGTTGGTAACCAATGAGTGGAGCATAGGGCTAAAGCTAGACTTCTGCAAAGCACAGAACACCCCCACCCCAACAAAGCAATCATCTGTAAAATGCCTGGAGTACTAGGTTTGAGAAGCCCAATGGGAAGGGGGACTTCTTGCTTCTGGGCATAGCCCTTACTCCTAATGCACAGCCTTTATGCCACCATTTTTATTTGGGGTGGGGAGAAGAGATAAGATCTTACTATGTAGACCTGGCTTGCTGCACGCTTCTGCTCTTCATGTCTCAGCCTCTGGAGCACAGAGTTACATGTGTGTGCAGCACAGTAAACTCTGCTCTGCCCTCCCTTCCTTCCCCCCCTCCCCCCACTCTACTCTCTTCTTTCCCTCCTCTCTCTTCCTCTTT
This sequence comes from Peromyscus leucopus, assembly GCF_004664715.2. NCBI lineage: Eukaryota > Metazoa > Chordata > Mammalia > Rodentia > Cricetidae > Peromyscus > Peromyscus leucopus. The sequence goes on from NC_051067.1 coordinate 78,431,907, forward strand.
TTTTTTTTTTTTTTTTTTTTTTTTTTGTCATGCTGGGAATCGCATCCAGGACCACAAATATGCCACTGAGCCACATCCGGCCTTCTGCGGTTTGACTGAGGTGTCCACCGCACTTCTCCAGCCTCACAGACCTGAGGTGTCTGGTCTTCCCGCTTAGTTTTAAGCACTCAGCGATGGATCTGCTAGGCTTTAACCACGTCCCACAGGGTGTGCCCACTCTGGTTGCTGGGGACTCTTTTCTCTAGAGCTATCCTGTCCTACATTGGCAGTTCTTCAGCAGCCCACACTCAGTTCGGCTCAGTGGCCTGCTGAGCCTAGCCTGAGGCAGTCCTCTTTGGTCAGTCTTCCGTGTGGGAAACCTGCAAACACAGGTCTTTCTCCTTGTGGTTGTCCTTCTCTCAGAGACCTCTGTTCTGCCTGTTCTGGGTTGCTAGGTCATCTGGAGGTCACCTGGGGGTCATCTGGAGGGATTCTACATGTTGGTCTGGGGAGTGACCTGGGAATTTCCATCTAGAATCCCCTGGGAGACATCAATTCAGCCCTGAAGGCGAAACTGACTATTCTATGTCACAGTGAGACGAGGGTACTCCTCCCCTTCGGTAAGTCCCCAGATGCCTGTCTCGGATTGCACTGTGAATATGCTGCTTTGATGGGATGGAGGGTCCCTCCACTTCAACCCAGCACACACTAAAGCAGCAGAGCCGGAGAACATAATTGTGAATGGCCCATTTTACAGAGGGGCAAGATAGAACCCAGAAAGGCCTCAAACTACCTTTCCCACGTCAGAACCAGGCCAGCTAGATTTTAGGAACATCAGTGAAGACACAACGGAGAACTGTGGCTGTGAAGTACTTTGTGTAGAGTGTTCTGGGCTCTCCCTCTGCTTGTCAGCCATCTTAGTTACTTTTCTATTGCTCTGATAAGACACTATGACCAAAGCAAATTATAAAAGAAAGTAATTTGGGCTTACAGTTCCAGAGGGTCAGAGTTCATGACCACCATGGTAGAGAGCCTGGCAGCAAGCAGGCAGGCATGGCACTAGAGCAGTAGCTGAGAACTTATATCTTTATGCACAAGTGGAGGCAGAGAGAGCTAACTAGGAATGTCATGGGTTTTTGAAACTTGAAAGTCTATTCTCAGTGACACACCTGCTCCACAAAGCCACACCTCTTCATTCTTCTCAAAATATTCCACCAACTAGAAACCAAATATTCAAACATACGACCCCATGGGGGTCATTGTCATTCAAACCACTACATTCCGCCCCCTGGACCCCATAGGCTTGTATCCATATCATAATGCAAAATCATTCAGTCCAACTTTAAAAGTCCCCATAGTCTTTCACAGTCTTAACACAGTTTAAGAATCTGAGTCTCTCCCTTAGACTCAATGAGACTTACCAATGTTTTCAATGATCTCTACAAGGTGACCCAGTCTAGAATGAAATGGCAGGTTTTTAATTCACCCCAGACAATCTAAGTTCAGTGCTCAAAGGTACAGAAGTCTTACACCAACCACAATAATAACTGTTGTTGGTCTGAAGTTTATGAGTTCCCACTAGTTTGGTTTGGTTGTCTCTGTAGGTTTCCCCATCATGATCTTGATGGCCCTCTTCTCTCTCTTCAGCTTGGAATTCTGGATCTCTGCATCTGCTTTCATCAATTACTGGATAAAGGCTCTATAATGACAGTTAGGGTATTCACTAATCTGATTACTGGGGTAAGCCAGTTCAGGCACCCTCTCCAATATTGCTAGTAGTCTAAGCTGGGGTTATCCTTGTGGATTCCTGGGAACTTCCCTAGCACCTGTTTTCTCCCTATCCCCATGATTCTCCCTCTATCATGGTATCTCTTTCATTGCTCTCCCACTCCGTCCCTGTTCCAGCTCGATCATCCCATTCCCTTATGTTCCCATCCCCTATTCCCTACCCTCCATTGCCTGCCTCATCCCCAGTTTACTCATGGAGGTCTCATCTATTTCCCCTTCCCAGGGTAATCCATGTGTCCCTCTTAGGGTCTTCCTTGTTAACTAGCTTTTCTGGAGCTGTGGGTTGTAGTCTGGTTATCCTTTGCTTTACATCTAGTAGTCTGATCAGTTCTTAACATATAATTCTTTGGAATACAGGGTTGATCCATTAACAGGAAACAGATAGATGCTCTTTCATCTGAGCTCCTTGCATAAAGAATGGTGGATATGGACCAACACTGGGAGATCTGAATGAATAAATGTTAAAATGACTCATGTTGGTAACTATTCTCATCGTGGTGATTAAGATCATCCACATGGACAACTTGGGAGGGCTTTTGGCCCATGGTTTCACATCATTCATTCCTCCATCTCTTGACCCCATTTTACAGAACATCCCAGTGGTAGGAGCCTGTGCTGGAGGAGGCTCTTCATCTCATACAGACAGGAAGCAAAGAGGAGCACACAGGAAAAGGAAAAGGCAAGAACCAGCCCAAGGCCACACGTCAATGCACTGCATCCTCCAACCAGACCCATCTCCTGCTTTTCACAGCTTTCATATCACAAATCCATCAGTGGATCAGTTTCTTGCTTACACCAGAGCCCTTATGATCTATAGTCTGTGGAAAGGTACCCACAGATACATCCAGAGCTTAACTGACTCCCTAGATGTTTCTTAGTCCATTCAAGTTGCCAATCGGAATTAAGAGTTTAATATTTTTCACAAACCACTGTAGGCCCACATTTCACTCTTAAATCAAAATTTTCTCCATAATTCTTGGGATCTTAACCAACGTCCTCTGGCCTGTTTCCTAGATCTTCTCCCTGCCCCTACCTTTGCAGGGACAACACCTTCTAGTGTACGTCAAACACACTGAGCAGCTCCTGACCCCGCCTCTCCGGGCACGCTCTACCTTAGCGTGGAGTACACTCTCTCCTGTGCCTTCCACCACAGTTGGGCGCCACTTACACTTCTTGGTTGGAACGTAGTTTCTTTGGTAAGGCTTTCCCAGGCCACCCTTCTAAAGGAGCACTCACTGTCTGCTGTCTTCTATCCAGTGCAACCCATGTTTATTCGTCTGTGCATTAGGGATCTTAACAGTGCATAATGGCTGTAAGAATTAAATGAAGTAATTGATATAAAATGCCTAACACAAGGCCAGTCTATAATGAGTACTTAATAAATATTTAATAGTGTTGATGCTATTATATTCTATTCCTCCAGCCACCCTCATTTTGCAGTTTCTGCTCTGGCCAAATCTAATTTCAAGGGGTTCATGGCGTACTTAAACTGGGGGCTCCTTTACTGCAGCAGAGTTATATAGTGAGAATGAGAGCTGGTTATGTGGCTCAGTGGCAGAACACTTGCCCAGCATGTGCAAGACCCAGCTTTAATCTCCTTTCACAAAAACCAAAGGAAAAAGGAAATGAAGGCGGCAAGGGGACACCCGAGATAGAAAGACCACCTTGCAGGATCCAAATCCTTGTGATGCGCAAGGCCCTTCCAATGTTGCCATTAGGTCCACACACCTTTACTTAGAAGGTGTCTCTAAAGCATTCCCTTCATAGATGATGCAGATGAAACCCAGAGAAGCCAAATGCTTGACAGAAGACTTCACAGCCCAAGAAAGGGCGGGAAAGGAACTCAAATGTCTGACAGAAAAAGAGCTGATGCTCCTGAAGAAGCTTTTTCCATGAGAAGCCATGTCTCCTTGGCGGGATCTCATTTTCTTTCCCAGTGCTTCTGCCAAAGCAGAGCCATACAGGGGCACAGGCAGGTGATCAACTATGGATTCTCTCTCCCGGGGCTGCAGGACTGGGTGTATGCGCTTATATTCCTCAGACCAATTTGGCTCAGTGTCAATAGAAACGTATTTAATATTGGCATTTTCTCTTCTTTGAAAAGTCGTGTTATTTACTGACTGTATTGATTGCGGTCGTGTTTATACTGGCAGGAATGTAATTCATCTCATTGGAGTCATCTGTGTGGAAGTAGCACGGTCCTAGAGGAAGCCAAGATATTTCTTGGTTTGCCACAGCCCATCTTTATTTGCCAACAATGTCTCTCATCAAAGATCCTATATCTGAATAGTATGAGATGAATATAAACTCACTTGGCTTGTAGATAAGGGGAGACAGTCAGAAGGCCGAGAAGACATAATTCTAAGTTTCTCAGGAGGCACGGACCTCAAGGGAAGGGATGAGGTTGTGGGTGGGTCCTCATCACAGGGCCTGTCCAGCAGAAGGCCACCACTGGAGTAAGTCATGCTCTGAAAAGAGGAAGGCACAGCTAGATCTCTACATAGTCCCATGAAGCCAAGAACCTATGTTCATGATTTTGCATCTTCAAATACAGCAAAAAGCCTGTACAACCTAACAGTGTGAGAGTTGCACTAAGTATTAACACATAAAATTATACAGAAACCACCTTCAGAGTTAGTTCCCAGCTGGCTCCCAGTCATTCCTGGCTTACCATGTTTTGAACATTCTTTTAAAGTTCATATATTAGATTATTTCTTGTTTTGTTTTATTTTTGTTTTTCAAGACAGGGTTCCTCTGTGTAGCCCTAGCTGTCTTGGAGCTCTCTCTATAGACCAGGCTGGCCTTGAACTCAGAGATCAGCCTGCTTCTGCCTCCTGAGTGCTGGGATTAAGGGCGTGCATCACCATGCCCTGCTCACTTATTAGATTCTTAATCCCTGATGCAAAAGTGCTGGAAGGTGGAGCCTGGTGGGGAGATGTTGCCGTTATGAAGATTCCACCCTTACAGTGTATTAATGACAGTAAGAGTGGATTATAAAAGGGCTGGTAGCCAGGGGTGGCGGCTCCTCTGCTCTCATCTTTACCTCATCTTCCCCCCTTCCCCTCCTTTCCTTTCTTCTTCCCTCCTCTCCTCTCCCCCTTCATCCGTCAGTCCCTGCTTCTCCAGCCCCTCTTGTCTTCCCTGCTTCCATGGGATAATACAGCAAGAAGACCCTTCAGGTAAGAGGCCCTCAGTCTTAGACTTCCCAACCTGTAAGGTGGCAAGGACTAACCTCTTCATAAGTTACCCTCTCCCAAGTATTCTACTACAGCAGCAGAAAATGAACTAAGAGAAAATGGTACCCAGAACACATACCTGAAAATGCAGAGGAGGCTGTGGACCTGGTCATGAGTCACAACGGAGAATCTGAAAGGACAAGTTCAGGAGTGGAGATGAACAGCATTCCATGGAGGGCTCAGGAAAAGACAAAAGCCCCAGAAATAGTGTAGCCCTTCTTATGGATTAGAAGTGGTCACAATGGAAACAGTGGCAGACAGGGGAACAGTGAGGGCTGTTGTGATCTCTGGTGCAAGCAAAGAGGCCTGCTGCTGGAGCCTGGAGCACAGCCCATCTCTCATCTGTGGCTAGTAACTTTTAGGACTCTGTGGAAGGCAGAGCCAAGCAGGACGTGTGAGGGTATGGTAGGAGAATCTGCCATGCACCAAAGCATCCATGATGCTGTGCGAATTTTTTGGCTCTGAGTAATAGAATGAGCAAGGGAGAAATGATGCCGGGTTGGATTTATAATTAAAGGGAAGCTGAACTGAGATATCTGGGGAACGTTTCATCTGGACTCATAAAAAGGGGAAAAGCATGTTTGAGGGAAAATACCAAGGACAGAGCCAAATGACAATTGTCAAAGAGATGAATGTAGGGAGGACAAAGTCAGGTTCTGTTCATTAGGACAATGCGAGAAAGACCCTCGAGTACGCCAGGTCTCTTGGAGGCTAGGATCATGAGGGCGTGCTTTCTAGAAAGACACCAGAGGAATGTCAGCATTTCCAGTCTAAAAATGCCTGGGGACTCTGCCCTCTGAATTCCATCACAGATACCATTGGCCACAGGATGACTCAAGTGAGTCCATGTGCAGCTTGACTCGCCCCTCTGGAAGGCACAAGCCCTACACTTTGAAGTTTCTATATTGTGCTCCGTCCGCAGGTGTCAAATCCAAGCCTGGTGAGGCCATGGTAGCATCCATCTGGATCTCAAAGGATGTTGCGAATGGCTTGGGGGTCCAGGCCACCACTGAGAGCTCTTCCTAGGATGGGCCTGACGGCGACAGAGAAGAGGGGGAGGAGCAGCCCCCAGGCCTAGAGAACTATGCAGCCATGGGTGTTCAGCTCTAGCTGGGAAAGCTGCATCCTGGGGTATTGAAGTGTGAGAACTGCAGGTGGCCGAAGCCCAGTAAAGCCCCCTGGGTGGGGGAGGGGAGGTGCTTTGAAGCCATGGAGCCCAACCCCCTGCCCTATGAACCAAGTATGCGATCACAGGGGCAAATGAGATTGCTCGCCTGTTGTAGAATATTAGTTGATGATGTGTTACGTTTGTTTATACTGTGGAGTATTTGTTTAATGATGCAAAGATGTGTTGCATTTGTTTAACTCTGTGATGCTGTGTTACTTTGCCTGTCTAAAACAGAATGGTCTAATAAAGAGCTGAATGTCCAATAGCAAGGAAGGAGAAAGGATAGGTGGGGCTGCCAGGCAGAGAAAATAAATAGGAGGAGAAATCTGAGAAGAGGAAGATCAAACAACAACAACAACAAAAAGGAGGAGAGTAGGATGCCAGGGGCTAGCCACCCAGCCAGCCATGGGGTAAGAAGTAAAGAAAAGATATACCGAAATAGAAAAAGGTAATAGCCCAGAGGCAAAAGGTAGATGGGATAATTTAAGAAAAGCTGGCTAGAAGCAAGCCAAGCTAAGGCCAGGCATCCATAAGAAAGAATAAGACTCCATATATTTATTTGGGAGCTAGGTGGCGGGTCCCCCAAAGAACAAAGAGCCAACGACATTCTCCACCTTTATCTGCCAGGTCTTGGACCTCCCTCAGACCGGTTGGTCCTTCCTTGCCCGCTTCTCCCTTTGGAACGGCAATACCAATCCCAGGTCTGCCCAACCTCAGGTTGAACTTGAGACCCTCTCCCGTTTTATTTTGAGTTGATGCTGGAACAAGTTTGGGCATATATAAGAATGAAATTAATTTTTTTATCAGATAAGAGGCACATGAATTTGAGGGGTCAGAGGTCAAAGGCTCTAGTTTGCATATGTTCCTCCAAAATTTGCATATTGGAAACTTAACCCCAGTGTTAGTGAATTTTCCATGTCTGTGACAAAGTGCCTTAGACAATCATCTTAGAGAGGGAAAAAAAAAGTCATTTTGGTTCATGGTTTCAGAGCCAAGAGTATCTTGGCTCTATTGTCTTCAGGTATACTGCAAGGCAGAATACCGAGGCAGGGAACTCAGGAGAAAAGAAACCTGCTCACTCCATGGTAACCAGGAAACAGTAAGAGCATCAGGGGCCAGATCCCAATGTCCTATTCAGGGACAATTCCTCCGTGACCTAACTCCTTTCCACTAGGCATCACCTCCTAAAAGGTTCTAGATCCTCACCAAAGTGGCATTAGCTGAGAACCAAGTCCTTAGTACATTTAAATCCAAACCACAACACTCTCCATGCTGAAGTGATGGGGAGGAGGCGGCACCCAATGAGTGCTGTGGAAGGCGTGAGACTGCCCTCTTTACTGATACTGATTATAACAGGGCTTGGCAGTCCAATTTCTAGCATGAATGAAGGTGAGCTGAGGAGTTATTCATAGTTGATGATTGCTGAGAGAGGGGGAGATACTCTCCTATGGTGACATGCCCCGCTTGGGTTACCAATGTCCTGGTGGATAGCCCCACGCCCATGTACAAATGGGCAGCACTAATTGGATTCACAGGGTTATTAAAGATGACAAGAATGGGGGCATGAAGTTTGGAGGGTGGTGGGATGGGGCACTTGTGGGAGCTGGAGGCGGATGGTAGTAGGTGGATATGATCAAAGTGCGTTATACAAATCATGATATTTTCAAAAATAAATAAAATATTAAAAAATGAAAATAAAAGAGCTTGAAGATGCGATCTGGAACTCTTGTCTCACCCTGACCATCACTTCCTCCTGGGAGATGGCACAAGCAGGGCCTCATGAGAAGATGCCAGAACCTTGGTATCACACTCCAGACTCCAATAACTTCTTGGGAAACTGTAACTACACAAAATAGATTAAGACATTGCTTATACAGAGCCAATGCCTCCTGCCCTGTATCTGTCTTGGTTACAGGAAGACCTGTTTAGTAGAAATATAGAAACAAGATGTGTCACCAAAATGACCACGCTTTGGACATGTGTGGTTCACATTCCTAAGTTCTACTTCTTTCCATCAGGACCTCAAAGTTAAAACATCCTTGTCTTGATGCCGCTGGACTTGCTCAGATGTTATCTCAAGCCTCCTGTGTCTGTGTGGTAAGAGATGAATGCTTACTTATTTAAATATATAGATACAGAGAGAAAATGTTTATTTGACATGTCTGGTTTCTTCATAAAGATTGACCAAGCGCTGTGTGAGTCACTATGGTGAGAATCTAGTGAGTAGCACACAATGCTTTCTGCTATCATGGGGCTGCCAATCCAATGGGGCAAGTAGGAAATAAGAAAATTTCAAAATGTACATGTTACTACACATCGTTCTAAGGGCTGGGAAGTTTGGGGTGTGTCGTGTGCAATAACAGGAGGTCCTGGCTTAGTCTGGGGGACACCATGTCTGAGCTGAGCTCTTGACAATGAATAGAAATCATCTAGGCAGAATAGAAGAGGAGAAAAATGTTCCCAGTCAAGGCAGCTTCGAGAAACAAGACCGGAAGAGAGAGCAAAGGAAACTAGGACCAGTGTGGTGGAGCAGGGTCTGCTTGAGCAGGGTGTAGTGGTATTTGCTCTGCCCAAGACCTTGGTCTATCTAGCCCAAAGGAGGTGGTGCTTCCTGCCAATGTACAGACCTCTTATAAGGGAGACCTAAGGTGCTCCTGCCTGCGAGGTGGTTTTGCTCCCGATCAGATCAGAGGATGACTTCAGCTGTCTACTCTGTTCTGTATTCATGAGTGTATTTCCTCAATTTATATCTTAATAAATCCCTATTACCCATTAAATAGACTCACGTGGATTGATCTTAATGGCAGTGGGAAGAGATAACACCGGCTTACCGAGCTGGGAGTCTAGTTGGGATCTTATTTGAGGTTCCGCTCTATCTGGATGTTAACTAGGGCAGCAGAGCGGCTACCTCCCTCTCCCCTCTGCTCTCAGTTCCCAGCTCCTTTCCGGCTTTGTTCTCAGGTGCTACCAATTTGTCCACCACCAAGCCCAGGGCACCTTCTCACCAGCTGAGCCTCCGCAGTGGACAGACACTGCTTTCCTAGTGACTCCATTTACAGTCACAGCAATAAATGCTCATTGGCTTAACTTGGCCGCATCCCAACCCAAAGAAATTGGGATACTACAGTACAATTACTCAGTCTGACATTGGGGGAGCGGATGGTACCAACCCCACTAGAACCACAGCCTTGAAGTGATGCCTCAAGAGGAGGAGTTGGCTGCTAAGGCACTGAGAAGACACAGAACAGGCAAAACCATCAACCACTCTAAATATTTTCTGACACTAAATATTATGCTGCTGTTGTGTGGGTGACAATTGTTTGGACGATGCGACACAGCAGCCTTTGCTCTGTCCTGGAGACCTAAGGCCTTTCCATATTCTTTTGTCTAACCTCTGCTGGGGGCAGCGCAGCATTTGCTCCCTGAGACATTACTTCCTGGAGTACCCATCACGCTCGTTCTCCAGAACGACATGACTCATCCACTGTGGGGCAGTCCCAGATCCTGGGGTGTGCCTCTACCACGGGCAGACCCTGACCCAGGAGTTCCGCCTGAGCCCGACAAGCTGCCTCTGTCATCTGCAGTGAGAGAGGTTCAAAGGCAGCAGGGAAGACGGAAGAGGATGGGTTACATTTGGAACAAGTAGAAATATTGACCCAGGCCACAGCGGAATGAAAGCAGTGTCATTTAAAGGCCAGATCTTCCTCTCTATATTAAAAAATGAGCTGGGAATGAATTAATACACAAAAGAGAGGCTGGTATGGGATAAAAAGAATGTTTGATAGAAGAAAATCCCCTTGAGACACACTAGGAAGTGGAGGCAACATGGCTAGAAATGAAGGGAGAATTTTGCCTTCGGATTCTGTTTGGTCCCCCCTCCCTTCTAGAATGGAGTTCCTAATAGAACGGCCCCTCCACTCCTGCTTGGGCAGAACCCAGAAGAGATGCTTTAAGATCAGAAATGAAGCTCGGAAAATGACATGTGCCAATTGCAACTCAGATGAACTTTGGGAATCTTTTGAGTCCTGCCTATAAAGGTAAGAAGTGCAGTACCTACCCTTTACAGTAAAATCAGTAGGAATTAAATGAAAATATGGACACACAATGTGTGTTTCTTTGCTCATGGAGAAGGGTAATAACTTGTGTTTGTTTACTATTAGTTGTGCAAACAGTTACTACTTACCTTCTGAAATACAGTACGCTAATAGAAATTTTGATTCATGACAAGGGCAGCATGGAAAGAAATTTGTTACCGTTCCTAAGAGGAAGGAGCTACACCGTGATACAAGATGATGTGGAGAGGTGCCTGGTGGGTCAGGAGGCAGAGAGAGGAAGGAATCTGTGACAAGAGCCTTAATTGAGGACTCCACAGCTGGAAAAAGCAAAGCAGTAGTTTAGGACTATGACGTTCACAGTGTCAGCAGACTCTGAGCATGAGACTTTGGCCAGGTACTTAGGCCTTACCTGCCTGGTACTCAGTCCTGGGTGATAGGTTAGAAGTGATCCAAAGGGTGAGGTCTTGATAAAGAAGGTAGGTGGCTGGCCACTGCAACGGTGAAGGCACTTGAGGCCAAGCATGAGGACTGAGTTCAATCTCCAGAACATACATGGTAGAAGGAGGGAACTGACTCCCACAGGTTGTCTTCTGATCTCCACACTCACCCATGCAATGGTGCATGCACATGTGCACACACACACACACACACACACACACACACACACACAGAGAATAAGTAAGTAAAAATGAAAGAGAGAGAGAGAGAGAGAGAGAGAGAGAGAGAGAGAGAGAGAGAGAATGGGGCACACCTTCTCCTAGTGAATTGCTCACAGTCTCTGAATTAGCTAATCTGTGACTTCATAATATCAAAGCACCACAAGACAGATAATAAAAGACCCCGTTGGCATCAGTGTGAGACCCACTGAGTTTTAATCAGAATGCTGTGAGAGTTCCTTCTTTATGACTTATAGTTTATCACTAACTCCTTGGAGCTAGCATCTTCCTTTGAAGGCCAGCCTAGCCTCAAGCTGATAAACCTCTCACCAGGCCTGGTGGCACAAGCCTTTAATCTCAGCACTTGGGAGGCAAAGACATGCAGATCTCTGTGATCTGTGACCAGCCCAGTCTACACAGGATTCTAGGCCAACCAGGGCAACAGAGTAAGACTCTGTCTCAAAACACAGAACAAAACACTCAAAATCAGATGACAGGTTTGCACCTCCATGCCTGGATCAACTATCAACTTCATTCTATTGTGAATTATTGCTATCCTTTGGTAGTGATTACCAAAGAGTTAAGAGAAGATTCTGGATCCAGGTAACTTGTGTTCTGGCTGAGTTACTCTGTGCCTTACCTGCCTGGTCCTCATTGGTAAGAATGGCACTGACCTCCCAGAGTGGTCAGAGGATTAAAGGAGCACACACTCCATGTGGTAGAGGAACACTAGGTGGACGATCAGCTAGTCATGTGTGTCTTGCGGATGGGAAGATGGAGTTAGAAAAGCTATTTGAATGCACAGCTCAGTGGTGGTATCCAGGGGGAGAGGGCTGAACCAGAAGCCACATGCTGCTCTTCACCCCACTCTAAGACGTCTGTTTCCAGGGTCCCCTGTGTGAATGTGAAGCCCCCGACATGGCAAGTAGCTGAAATCCCCACAAGCAAACAGCTGAACCCAAAGCCCCTAACTCCCTGCCCCTGCCCCCAAGAGCTAGGAAGAGAAATGGCTGGAGTAACTGAAGACCGTGGTTCTAACCCAGGACCACTCAGGGACTAATGTGGTGTGCTCCCAAGGGAAGTTTCTATCCCTCTCTAGATCTGTTTCTCTAATGGGATAGTGTTTCCTATTCCCTCTCTCTTGACCCATTAGGAGCCAAACTGGTGTTTGAGGCAATGACAAGACTTGGTTTTGTTAGACTGTATTGGTTCTTTGTCTTGTTTCCCCCCCAATGAGCCATAATACTAGGTTTCCAGGAATTTGCATCTCAGGCAAAAATGGATCCTTGTCAAGTGCAAGGGGGGATATCTAATAATACTAAGTTCACAGACGGGTTTCCATAAACCTTCAGAGGTGCCTCAGGGACCAACGGAGAGGGAAACTCCCAAGAGAAAAGGCCACCTCCTTAGCTGTTGCTCAGACAAGGGACACTGGCTGGACACTACAGACACTGGTACAGTGACAGCCCAAGGCTGCGGTGACATGGATGCAGAGGCACACTGGCAGCACCGGTCTGTCTGGTAGGAATCTTTATTTATTCTTTGTTTGTGTTTGTTTGTTTGAGTGCATAGCTAGATGTGCTTATTTGCATTGTTTGCACCCATTTTTTTATTATTATAATTTTCTCATACAACACATCCCAACCTCAGCCTCCCCTTCCTCCCCTCCTCCCTGTTCCCCTCCACCACCTCCCATCTCCCCTTTCCCCCAGACCCACTACTCCTCCATTTCCCTTCAGAAAAGAGCAGGCCTCTCCGTGATACCAGCTGAACACAGCATAACCAGAAGCAGTAACAGTAGGCATAAACTCTCATATCAAGGGTGGACAAGATAACCCACTAGGAAGAAAAGGGTCCCAATAGCAGGCAAAAGAGTCAGAGACACCTCCATTCCCACTGTTAGGAGTTCCACAAAAACCCCCGAGCTAAACAACCACAGCGTGTGTGCAGAGAGCCTGGTGCAGACCCAGTGCAGGCTTCGTGGCTGCTGCTTCATTTTCTGTGAGCCCCCGCGAGCTCTGCTCATTGGTAGGAGTCTTGATAGCATGCAAAACAAACAAACAAACAAACAGACAAAAAACAACCTAATCCAATAATATAAGGACAAAGAGTTGGAGTACCTCAGTGCACCTTATTATCCAGATTTAGACTTCAGACAGAGCTTGATCCAGGGTGCAAGGCACACCTTTACTCACTTTAGGAAACTCCCAGGACTCCATGTTTCTAATTAGCAACAAACGAAGAGAATCAGGATGAAGCATTCCCAGCTGGTCCCCTTGCCTCCTGCTGGTTCAGAAGGCCTTGCAGCCCTGTGGCACCACAGGGGATGAGAGGCTCTTGGGGGCTTGGGTTTCTCAACGGGGTGGAATCCAGTCTGCTGGAGGCCTGGGGCTGAAAGGAACTGCTCCAGGGTGGTCTCAGTTGTAAAGTGCTACCTCCACACAAGGTATCTTGCTCCAGTTTGTGCTCTTTGCTGGAGGAGAGAGACAAGGAACTAGAGCAAAGCCAGGGGAGGAAGGGGAGATGGTCAGGGGGACTGGAAACCTTGTCATGTGACCAAGAAAGGACAGGAGTAGAGAGTCTTGGGTGTGGTTGGTCAATCGGGAGCTGAGGTGCTAAGGAAGGTGGGGATGGAGAAAGTTGAATGGCTTTCACAAACACAGATTTTGGCTCCGTGCATCGCCGAGGCCTAGCTGCTATAAACCCTTGTTAGATCTAGCTGTGACATGGCTTTCCCCGCCAGGCCACCAGGGCAATCCTGTTCCCTTGGCTGCCTCCACCCTCCCTACTGCAGTCATTCGGATCTGCGAAGGTGGGGTCACCCCGATCCTTCCTGGGCTCTGATGGAGTCCACCTGTCCTCAGTTTGAAGCTCGAATCACATTCCTGCCTACCTTTCTCTCTGTTTCTTGAACATGCAGCATCCATTCTGTTCCAGGGCCTTTGTACTTACGGGGTGCTTCCTGAACTGGTCTCTGGTCCAGGTCTCACATCACTTAGCTCCAACTCAGTAATCAGATCTCAGCTCAAATTCTACTCTTCCTGTCTCAGCAGAGAGTAGGGGACTGTTTACAATAACAGCTGTCACCCCCCCCACACACACACACACATCCTCTACTCCCTGTTAGACAAGGTATCAAATAGTCTCCACTTCCTGACATTATTGCACTGACTTAATTCTTTACTTATATAGGCTACTTCCTCCTCACTGACTGAAGTACCCGGGAAACTGGAAGCTTGCTTTTCTTGTTCAATGCCATGTCCCCAGTGCTCAAGACAACCCGAAGACTCAGATATTTTGACACACAAGCATGCCAGCAGATGAGTCCTGCCTCCATAAAGCTTGTACGAGGGTGGACTTGTGATATGAGCATGTCAAGTGTGTCACTGCGCAGACAGCATGCACATTCATCAGAGATGGGTTCTGTGCTGTGGGGGTGCTGTGGACCCCACTGGAAGTAAACCACAGTTACCTTGGATGCGGTTTCTCCATCTCTACAGATGCCAGCTGCCTCTGCTGTTGGTACAGGTATTTTTAATTAAAGACACTCTTTGAGGAATTGTGCTAATCCTGCCTGTACCTGACTTTCTAATTCCCGCTTTCTCCCCACCTAGGAAAGGTTTATGGGCCACTCTGGCCCCAACTGAGTTGTTTTCCAGGAGAAGAACTTTCAATCCTTTCACGCACAATAATGAAATATGATACAAAACAGGCCCATGTCAATAAATCTACAGGAGAAAGGTCAGGTTTACATGCTGAACGGGATTGGCAAATACATTTGTTCCTGCCACGTCTGTGTTTTAAATGCCACCCTCCAATGAACCCGGTGCTGAAACACACTTTGGAGTTTGATGAGATGTCAGTTTTGCTCAGCCCTGATCAAATAAAATGAATGAAAGCGAAACAAGAGCAAAAATATTACTTCTGTCATTTCTTTATGCATTACAGGAATTGGGTCAGTCGGGGAGATTTTTCTAGACAAATATCAATGCCGGCACAATGTCACCCATTGATCTGCCAACCAGCAGACAAGGAGTCCTTTCATGTCAGAAAGGGCATGCCGCCAGAGAGCAAGACCAGGGCGGCACCTGGGCAGCGCCAGACTCCGTCTACCTCCCGATGCACCTTCCATCTCCACTGCTGACAAGATTCTCTCACTGAGCAAGCATGGCTGAAGAATGAGGTGGGATTCTCTGCAAGGAGGAACAACAATCCTTATCCAGGTACCTTATCCAACCGAAGGCACACAAATTCAACCAAGACCTGAGTCCTATCTGACACAGTCTGAGAGTCACTGGTTACATCAGAAGATCCAGAGGGATTCTGAGAGCTGGGATGGGAAAGAACAAGATGGTGGCTCTTCCAAAGGAGCCAGGGTGCTGTATGGGGCAATGATAGCAAGAGAGGAATCGTGGACACCATGGATCTTGCCAGTGAGAGGGCCACTCTTGCTTCCAGGGTGGGGAGGCTTGCCTGGGGATGGAGCCCAGGCAGATCTAGGCAGTGTTGAGATAGAAGGGAAGGAGAAAAGGAGACTAATTCCTAATGATGTTACCTGAGTCCCAAGATCGGGCCTCTGCTCAGCTTGTGTTCTAGATTTCACAGTCACACAGGGCATGATTTCCCTTTCACATTAAAATGTTTAATTAAAACAAATAAAATGAAGATATGACCACTTGTCTGCCTTAATACACTGCAAAGCATCCTAACACTCCACACAGGGCCTGACGAAACCTGTGCCTGGATGGGAGGCTGAGTCTTCTTCCCAGGTTAGACCAATATGAACCTCAAGAGCAGGTCTGAAACTGTCCTAAGGAGACTATGATGCACAAAGGGCCAGTGGGTTTACTCAGTTTTTTCAAACTTCAAAGATTCACAAAGAATCAAGTAATACTGTGAAACATATTCTCTATGAACAGGGAGCAGAGAGTCTTCAAGCCTGTCAGGACACAAAGGCACAATTCCTGCTGGGCAGCATCTTTTCCAGAACAAAGCCATTGCTCAATTTGGTGTCTCAGTCTGACAAAGTAGGGGACGGGGGTAGAATCATAGATTACTAACATATAATAGATGATAGATAGATAGATAGATAGATAGATAAATAGATAGATAGATGAATAATAGATGGAATATAGATAGATGATAGATACATAGATGAAAGATGCATAGATCAATGATAGATACATAGATGATAGATAGATATACTTTGATGATAGATGAAGAAGACAGATAATAATAGAAATAGACAGATAGATGATGAAGTTATACTGCCTAATTTTATAACAACTTGACACAAGCTAGAGTCATTGTAAAGACAGATTTTTTTCAATTCAGAAAATGTCATAAGATTGGCCTATAGCAAGCCTGAGGAAGATTTTCTTGATTGGTAATTGATGTGGAGGGCCCAGTCCACTGTGCACAGGTGTTCCTGGATGGTATAAGAAAGCAGGCTGAACAAGCCATGGGAAGCATGTCAGTAAGCAGTGTTCCTCTGTGGTCTCTGCATTAACTCCTGCCTCTAGATTCCTGCATTGAGTTCCTGCCCCAACTTCCCTCAATGACTGATATGTAAACTGAAATAAACCTTTTCTCCCCAACTTGCTTTTGATCATGTTGTTTAATCATAGCAATAGAAACCCTAAGTCACAGTCTTCTGGTGACCTTATCTATGCCAAATCCAAGCCTGCTACCCAATGGAGAAAAGGCTGGTCTCAAAACTAAAATAATTATCTATGCAAAGGAGCTCAGATCAGAACATTTGGAGATAATCTACCAGAAGTGGGATGGGAAGATTATGGATTAGGATGAATCAAATATGGTGTCTAATCTCTTTGTTATCCATGTGAACTCCAGAAGCTGACATTGTTTGCCACTCTCTAACTAACAGTATGCATTTTCACTTTGAAAATGTGTCTTTTTCCTTTCTTTGGTTGCTATGTTAGATTTAGGGAATTTTCTCAGTTCTTTCAGTTGATGTTAGACACAAGGAGAAGGAGCCAAGAGATGTTTTGGGTGTCCAGATTTTCAGGAATGCCTACCTCTCTGAGTGTGCTACTAACGTCCCATGAGATGCTGAGCTCACAGGATGAAAACAGAAAGGCCTAGCGGGGTATGTGGTGCATGCCTTTAACACCAGCACTCCGGAGGCAGACGCAGGTGGATCTCCGAGTTCGAGGCCAGCCTAGTCTACATAGGGAGTTCCAGGGCAGCCAGAGCTACATAATGAGACTCTGTTTCAAAGAAAGAAAGAAGGGGAGAGAGAGAGAGAGAGAGAGAGAGAGAGAGAGAGAGAGAGAGAGAGAGGGAGGGAGGAGGGAGGGAGGGAGGGAGAGAGAGAGAGAACTCAGAAGGGCCTGCTCAGGAGCTGAGGGAAAAGTTATGGCAGGGACTGTCCACTTACACGCCCTGGAGCAATGTCATCAGTAGGAGTTCAGCATGGATGTGACAACTCACCCCCACTCCCCAACAGTGAGTTTCACAGAACTGGGTGACAGCTGAACCTGGGTCAAGTTCCCCACTTGCAGACTGAGGTTGATACAGAGACATGCGTCCAGCAAGTTGGCTGACTGGGGTTCCAAACCTTGAGGACCAGCTCCTGCAGGCAGTGCAGGTTAGCTCTTCAGAGTTGTCCTGCCCTAGGACAAGAGTGGCCAACTGCAGATGGACAGGTCCTGTGTGATTCAGTGTAGATACAACTAACAAGCTTTAACATGAGAGATGATAAACTTCACGCTCCATGTTTATATTTTCTACTCACATTTCTCCTTCCTCAACTTCCTTGACCCATTTTTAAAATTATTTCACTTCCAGTTCCCCAACACAACTATCTGGCCCTGTCTGAGTTCATACAAAACACTGCAGGATACACGTATATGTCCATTCTTAATTCAAGCTGCTTCTCTTTCCCCACAGGATGGACAGCCCAATGTGGGGTTCACTGTTGCCCTCAAGTCTGTCTCATAAATGGGTTGTACTTCAGCAGCAGTCACTTGGACTCACGCCTACCCACTAGGTAAGTACTTCCATGAATCAAGCTGCCATAGTTTGCTTCTCCGTTGCTGTGATAAAACACAGACCAAAAGCACAGTGAGGGAAGAAAAGGTTTATTTGACTTGTAGTCCGTCATGGAGGGAAGCCAAGGGAACCTGGGGCAGGAACCCGGAGGCAGAACTTGAAGCAGAGGACATGGTAGAACACTCCTTCCTGGTTTGCGTCCTTGGGTTTGCTCCACTATTTTCCTTATACAGCCCAGGCTCACCTGCTCAGGGGTGGTACTACCCACAATAAACTGGACCTTCCTACACCAATCAGCAATTGAGTTAGTGCCCCATAAATGGGCCCATAAGCCAATCTGATGGGGACAATTACTCAGTTGAGATTCCCTTTTCCTGGGTGTCTTAGTTAGGGTTTCTGTTGCTGTGAAGAGACACTATGACCATGGCAACTCTTATAGGGAAAACATTTAATTGAGGGGGCTCACTAACAGTTTCAGAGGTTCAGTCCATTATCATCTGGCAGCAGGCAGATGTGGTGCTGGAGAAATAGCTGATGGTCCGACATCTTGCAGGCAGCAAAAAGTAGACTGATTGTCACACTGAGGGAAGGTTGAGCAAAACAGAACTCAAAGCCGACCCCACATTCCACTCCCTGGCCCCCAAAGGTTTATAGTCATATCATAAGGGAAAAAAATGCATTCAGTCCAACCTCAAAAATCCCCATAGTCTATAACAGTCTCAAACTTGTTTCAAAGTCCAAAATCTAAAATCCTTTCTGAGACACAATCTCTTAATTGTAATTCCCCTAGTAAAAATCAAAATAAAAAAGCAGATCACGTACTTCCAACATATAACAGCACAGAGTATTATATTAGCATTCCCAAATGCAGGGAAGAGAGCATAGTGAGGAACTACTGGACCAAAGCAAGACCGAAAACCAGCTGGGCAAACTCCAAACTCTGCAGGCCCTCCATGCCTGATGTCAAACACTCTTCAGAGCTTTGTTGACTGCAACACACTTCTTTCTTTTGGGCTGGCTCCACTCCCTGTCAGCAGCTTTCCCAGGCAGATATCCCATGACTCTGGCAAATCTAAATCTAATGTCTTGGGTTCTCTAAGGCAACTGAGGCTTCAACTTCACAGCTTCAGACCATGACCTCTCTAGCATGCCTCCATTCAGAGACACCCCTGCTGTGCATGCCTGGCCCCGGCAGCTTTCTTTAGTCTTGGAGGCAAATTCCAGGCTGGCCTCAAACTCAGAGATCCACCAGCCTCTCCCTTCCCAGTGCTAGATCGAAAGGCATGTCTCACCACACTTGGCTCTAAACTTTTTTTAATTCCTTTTCACAAGTTGTAAACTTAGTGTGTGGGATCTTGCCCTAAGGTTACCATTCCCTTTATTCCAAATTAATCTGTTTATCTCCTTGAATAAAAAATTTAGTTCCATTCCTCTTTCTGGTGCTCTTTTTCTCCTCAAATATTTTTCCTTGCTCAGCTTGCTCCTTTTCATTTTATATCTTCATTAGAGTTAACACTAGTAACCACACAACAGTCTATAGTAGCAGCTGTTTTGAGATTTCCTCTGCCAACTGAATTAACCCCAAACTCTTCACTTTAGCCTCAGGCAGGCTCCAGACAAGGGCAAAGGGCAGTCACTTTCTTCACCAAAATATCACAAGAACAATCTCTAGGCAACATACTAAAATTCTTCTCCTCTGAAACCTCTTGAGTGAGTTCAAATAACTCTTAGCACCTCCGCCTTCCATGCTTCTACTTGTGTGGCCCATTCAAGTGGTGCTAAAAACATTCCACTGCTTTCCACACCCCAAGTATCAAAGTCTAAATTCCTTGAAACAAACACATGGCCAGGCCTATTACAGCAATACCCCAGTCCCTGGCACCAATTTCTGTCTTAGTTAGGGTTTTCTATTGCTATGAAGAGACACCATGACCACAGCAACTCTTATAAGAAAAGTATTTCAGCCGGGCGGTGGTGGCGGCACACGCCTTTAATCCTAGCACTCGGGAGGCAGAGCCAGGCGGATCTCTGTGAGTTCAAGGCCAGCCTGGTCTACCAAGTGAGTTCCAGGAAAGGCGCAAAGCTACACAGAGAAACCCTGTCTCAAAAAACCAAAAAAAAAAAAAAAAAAAAAAAAAAAAAAAGAAAAGAAAGAAAGAAAGAAAAGTATTTCATTGAGAGGGCTCACTTTTAGTCTCAAAGGGTCAGTCCATTATTATCATGGTGGAGAGCATGGTGGCATGCAGTCAGACATGTTGCTAGAGGAGGAGCTGAGAGTTCTTCCATTTTGACTCACTGGTAACAGGATGTAGTCAGTCTCACTGGGTATGACTTGAGCATATATGAGACCTCAAAGCCTGCCCCCACAGTGACACACTTTCGCCAACAAGGCCATACTTCCTAATAGTGACACTCCCTTTGGGGGCCATTTTCTTTCAAAGCACCACACCAGACATGTCAAGTTCACAGCTGAAGCTAACCTTAACACAAGCTTAGCCCTGTCTCTGCCATCAGCTTATCTATGAGGATCCTCCTGTGTGGTTGACAGAGAAACACCAGTACAAAGTTCGGTGCTGTGGGGTGTCTGGATCACATGATGCAGCTTACTGATGCCCCTGTCCCTGACCATGGCCAGATGTACTGCTGCAGCGCTGCCAGAGACTGTTCCAGAGTCTGCCCCACCTTACGTTTTGTGGGTGTGACAACTCAGTTCGTGGTTGTCCTTCCTGGCCATATGCTCATTTTAGTTCCTACAGCCAGGTAATCCATCCCCACCTAACACTGGTAGCATGCTAGGACTTCTTGGATCGTGCTTCTCCGCTACAGATACTATAGTGGTGTTCTAGAACTCTAGAAGCCTATGAAACGTGACATAAAATCCCCTGGAAACACTAGGAGCCTCTACCAATAGCTCCGGTACCTTAGGGTCTGCTAGGCCATATGGCCCAAGCAGCAGGACTCTTCACACTGCAGTCTGGAGCTGCCCAAGAGCCATTTCCTGGACTTGGCTCCACTCACAGTCAGCAAGATTCCATGTCACCTGACAGATGAGTCATAGCACCATGCCCAGTAGGGAACAGGCTTTGGTCAGGACCCAAAGAACCACCCAGGATTTGTGCTTTCTTTTTCATGGTAAGAAGTGGAGGAAATGTATGATGTTTTGTCTGTTATAACAGGGTGTGTCTTCCAGCCTGCTTCAAGCCTCTGGGCCCCTCACGTTTTTCAGTGCTATCATGGTTCACATGTCTTTGAGGGATTAATTCCCACCCTTCTTAGGGCTTGCACCTCCAACACAGTTCCCACTTCCTGTTCACCTGCGCCGTTAATAGCGTATCTATAGATGGTTTCCTGAAGGACCTCATACTCCATTGTCTTCCAGTGATATGATAGCATGACCCTGGGGAAGACAGTATGGTAAGCTGTTCTTGCTCCAGGTGAACATGCACTATGTCTGATTCTCTTCACTCACTAAGATGGAGAAGGGTATGCTCATTCGGTAAACCCACAGCCTGGCATGGGTCTAAAGTAGACCTACTTTGCCTAAGATGCCACATGAGCTTTTTCCATGACAGAGATCACCACCGAATGTTCTCATTCTCCAAGATTGTGGCGGCTTTTTATGCCTGGGATTATAAAGGAGACCACACATCTTCACCCTCAGATGCTAAGGATGGAACTGATTCCACTGTTCACCTCCTATGTGGTAGTGTTTTATTTAGAGCAGTGATTCTCAACCTTCCTAATGCTATGCTATGGCCCTTTAATACAGTTCTTCATGTTGTGGTGACCTCAACCATAAAATTATTTTCATTGATACTTCATAACTGTAATGTTACTACTGTTATGAATCATAACATAAATATCTGTTTTTCCGATGTTCTTAGGTAACTCCTGTGAAAGGTATCCCCTAAAGGGGTTGTGACCCACAGGTTGAGAACTGCTGATTTATAGTCTTGTATATCAGGGGGAAGAATATTCTAGAATATTCCACTGTCCTTTCCACCATGACAGCTCTTGCCTACAAGCCTGGGAACACATATGGTAGTTTTTTTCAATTATCAAACATCCTATTCCTAGGATATCAGGGGTTGGGTGGGGAAATGACCTTTGTGTAAGACTGTGAACTCAGTGGGCCTAATACAATACAACTAGGTTAGGACTCCAGTTAATACCTGACCACCCAGCTCTCCCACTTTAATCAGGAGTACATGATGGTACGTGGAACCACAGCATCAATATTTGATATCACCTTTTCCTTAGCATACTGTTAAGTGGCTATGGGTCCCTTTATAGAAGATCTGGATAAATTATTCTATATGCACATGCTATATAGTATAGGATCCTTTTTTCTATAAACCTGGTCTCTTTTTATATGCATGGGTGGATCTAAAAGCTGGGCAGATGTAAACCTGTTCTATGGACTGTAATTTTTTTATTGGGACAACTGCTCCATCCTTCTGATTGTCCATTACACTGTTGACACCCTACCCCCCTTTTTTAGGTCGTCAGAGATCATCGTTGACTACCCTTCTAGCTCACCTCAGCCATGCCGGATTCCATGAAGCTTTTCCAGAATTCCCTGAGTACCAGGCCCCCTTGGCTGCCACTCTGACCTTGCCACCTTTTACAGGAGTCACATCTATCTTGTGTCTGGCTGGCTGAACACTGCAACCCCACCTCTGTCGTTTGGAGACTCTGCCATTCCCACTGCTATCAAGGAGCCCATTTTGAAATAGTGTTTCCTGTCCTTATCCTGGACCATGGAGGTTGGCCATCGTCGAACTCTCAGCAACGCCCGTGCCCTGCTCACCAGCCATGGCTCAATTCTTTGATAAATAGTGTCTTCCAGTCCCAGCTGCAGAACATAGTTGGCTAACAGGTTCTTGGCTTCATATAATGTAGTTTCTAAGCCTTTCAATCTCTTCATTCAAGGTTGTTCTAGAAATGCTGCCATTTTTACCTAACTTGGATCACAGTTTTGTTCATGCTTCTGAGAGCCACCCTATCAGTGCGTTACCATCTTTCGTGCTCTCAGACTGTCCTCCCTCATCTTATCTGACTGTGTCATTGGTCCAGGACCCCCATCCAGTCTCATGCATGCCCTCCAGTCTCCCACAGGACATATATGCTGGCCCACAGCACCTTCAGGTGCATGTCTATCCTCTCTTGGAGGCCTAGGGCTTCCCCTTCATTTGTAACCAAACCCTAGTCACCTGTTTGGTGTCAAGGAGATAAGGTGACAGTATATATATATATATATACACATGAAGGCAAAGCAGAGGCCTTCATAGAGTCACCAAGGAATGGGGTGCTATAGAATGAATTATGTCACCTAAATATCTATGTTGAAATCTTAATTGTATTATGATTGTGTATAGTGATGAAGATTTTAGGCAGTGATCAAGACTAAATAAGGTCAAAGGTCTGGGACCCTAATCTCAGGGTACTGGTGTCTGTGTAATCTCTCTCTCTCCCTCCCTCCCCACCCCCCTGTGTGTGTGTGTGTGTGTGTGTGTGTGTGTCTGTGTGTGTTCCCTACCCTTTTCTTCACCCCCTCCTTCTATTCTCTCTCCCCAGTTGAGAACATACTGAGAAGGTGGCCATCTATAAGAGAAGAGAGCCCTCATCAGAACCCAGTGCTGCTAGCATTGTAACTCTGGAATTCCAGCCTCTACAACTAAAAAAAATGAGTGCCATACACCCAATCTATGAAAACTTGAACTAAGATGGGTTTGGTACTGAGAAAGCACTAGCCTGTGATGGGAGAAGTAGAACCCTGAGCGAATATATACACTGAGAATATTTAGTGAGTGATACACCGAGGGAATCTGTGGGTTCAACCCAGATATTCCAAGGCAGAGAGTTCAGCCACCTGTAGACCTCATAATTGAATATGGGGCCTGGTCCTTGGTATTTTTCTGTCTTTTGGCTGCAAAAAAAAAATAAAAAATAAAAATAAGAGACTTATGCACAGCCAAAGACGCCATATGGCATTCAGTTCAGCTTTAATGTATAACTAAACACCCCCACCACTCACTGCTTTTCCCCAGCGTGTGGATTGCTACAGAGCCATCTGATTCCACAGTCCTTACAATTACTGCCTCATCCTACTTCTAAGGGCCAGAGAGAACCCCATCCCCACCCCCAGTCTCTTCCATGGCTACCCCAACTCCTGGCCACCACTGGTGCAGGTTAATGATCGAATTGCTGCCACATCTCGCAGCTTATTCATTCTCCATAACAGCCAGGGTGGTGTTTGCACTGTCAGCCACTTAGCAGGTGGTCCAGCCTGAGAGCCTCACCTTGGAGTCTGCTTCTTTAAACCACTCTTGGAACCAATTTCCTTAGGTTGGTTTCCAAGGAAACAGACTCTGAGATGAAGTTTACCCAGAGGAAGTTGATTGAGGAGTGTCTTCAGGACCATATCTGTTGAGGAGGGAAGGACGAGCGAGGGTTGTACAAAAGGATGGTTTGAATTGTGACAATCACAGCATCTCCATGGGTTCCCATAGGAGCTCTTCAGCTGGGATCAACCTTGAGTCAAGAGAGTTGGATCTTTATTTTTGCACATCACCAAGTCATTGCCTGCTAGATGTCCTAAGAGGTCGTGATCTGGAGTGAGACCCTTATCTTCACAGTTCTGGGAGAGCAATTGGGCTGTGATCTGCCAGCTGACAACATGAGCAGGGACGGGGAGTATGGGCGTGTTGGTGCTAAAATCTTATCATGTGATTATCAGGTGCTTGACAGATGAGGAAATGAGTTATTTTCCTCTTTCTCATATATCATGTCATGTTGAAAATATCTATCTGGAGATAATTTTTTATTTCTGTTCTGGTTTTCTGGGCAGAAGACAGGCAGAAATGAATTCAGTTAGATCACCTAAGAGTGAGCCAGGAAATCCTGGCTGTTTTTTTTTTTTTTTTTTTTTTTTTTTTTTTTTTTTTTTTTTTTTTGTGGGTAGTGACTCCAATGTGTTTAGAAAACCAGTTTTCTTTGAATATGTGGTGAGATTGCATCCTCCTCATTTTCAGGGTGTGGTGTGGCTGAGTTCTGGCCAAGGAATGTGTCTGAAGTTTAGTTGGCACGTTCTGGTCCTGAACCATAGAAAGTTTTCCATGTACAATCATCTCTCTCTTCTGTTATTTTCCACGTGTACATAAAGGAGACGGCAAGGTACTCCAGGGCCACGGGGAATGTTAATATTGCAAGCTAGAAAGATCCTGGGACTCTGGATCTCTATGGGAAGGCCACCAACCAAACACCTTCAGAATATTCTATGAGTGGGCAGTGTAGTTCTAACGCGTTGGTCACTGAGATTCAAGATTGTTTATTAAATCATTTACCTGCCTGGACAAAGAGAGTAGATTATCCAAGGTGACAAGGCTTTTGGAAAGGGCTTTTACAGATCTACAGAAAAATGTAACAAGTTAAAATCCCAGAGACCAGCATGCTTTGAATATTTGCCTCTTGTTGCCAGAATGGTCAAGGCTGAACCAGAAAGGAGCAGGGACAGCCCTGAGTCACACAGTGAGTCTCAATTCTGCCGCTGCCACTCACATGCCATGTGAAATCAAGAAACTCACTTAACTTCTTTGGGCTCTGCTGTCTCGTTGACAATGTACATAATGCTACCTACCTCTCAGGGACTTTCCACAAGGGAACGTAGGCAGGTGCTGAATATGGAGCCAAACACATTAATAAGCAAAGAGTGTCGTTTTATGACTCACTAATCACCGTTGAGCCTTGGAAAGCCCCAAGAAATATGAAGGCATATTTATTCCTATTTTCCAGACTGGGGATGTGGGTGTGTGGAATTTTACAAGGCCCCCATAAGAAAACATCAGTCAATCCTGGATCTCAGATTTTTACCACTTTTGACTTCTTGTGATTCCCAGCTCCCCCGCCAAGCCACATCCCCTCTACATGGAAGCAGCATGACAGCCTTCCCAGAAGTAGCTTTTTCCCCAGAAAAGCACGTGAACATGCCTCTTCTGATGCAGGTTGCTGTGGGGAAGCCGACATCTGAACCGGGAAGCTAATTTCCATGCTCCTGAGGGGTGTGCGAGGAGCTCGGTTGATTGTTGACTCGGCATACTCTGCCCTCGTCCACATCACCCTTCCTCTTCCCAAAAGCCAGGAAAAGAGGTCCTGCTTCGGGAGGTCCTGCTCATGTCTTGACTGAGTCGGTGTGAGCCCAGTCTGTACAGAACCAGGGCACCTCAACAGCCTCGCCTCAAAGCACCCTGCTGGATTAACATGGAGGACCCACCCGGAGGAAAAGCACTCAGGAACTTAGCAATCACCATACATGGTTGCTTTCTCAAAGGACAGCAGTGACATGGCAGAGGAGGCCAGCAGGAAAAGGACAGATATTTCAGTTGTGACATAAACTCAACTCAAGCCAGCTTAAGCTATATCCGTCTAGGCACTTATGAGCTGATCTATCTTTGTGTCTGTGTATCCGTCTGTCACCCAACTACCCTCCTTCTCCATCCCACCTATTGATTTATCTCTGTATCCATATCTCTACATTGCTATCATTATTCATTTATAAATCTGTATCTGTATTTATCCATTGGTCCAATTTCTGCCCACTATCATTTCTTGCTCCAATAGGATGACCAGTTTCAAGTTCTGCTAGGTCCAGGGATCTTGAATGACAGAGTTAGAACCTGGCCTCACACCGACTCAGTCAAGACATAAGCAAGACCTCCCCCAAGCAGGATCTCTTTTCCTGGTGGCCACCAGAAAACATAAGACATAGAGAGCGAGAAGATCTATGCTCAACAGTTTCAGCAGCATCCCATAACTGAATCTTAAGGAATCTACTTGGGCCATATCTTCTTCTGACCCTTTCTGCAGTCAGTACAAACAGAGCAGGCCTGAGTCCCATGCTTTGCTCTGGGCTAGGAGCAGACAGTTGCATTTGAAACACATGGTCTAGAAAATGAGAAACATCTGCCTCTGAAAGGAATGCTGGCCAATGCTGTGAGCAAAGAGGAAAAAGAAAACTAGAAGGAAAGAAAGACAGAAAGAAAGAAAGAAAGAAAGAAAGAAAGAAAGAAAGGAAGGAAGGAAGAGGAAGGAAGGAAGGAAGGAAGGAAGGAAGAAAGAAAGAAAGAAAGACAGAAAGAAAGAAAGGAAGGAAGGAAGGAAGGAAGGAAGGAAGAAGAAAGAAAGAAAGAAAGAAAGAAAGAAAGAAAGAAAGAAAGAAAGAAAGAAAGAAAGAAAGAAAGAAAGAAAGAAAGAAAGAAAGGTGCCATTGTTTTTAGGATCTGGAAAGCTTAGGTTTGGTACCCCATCCAAGCTTTAATCACTTCTAGGGACCCAGGCAAGCCATTTTTCTTTTTTGCTGCAGGATTGCTCTGGAATTCTGTCTCTGGAGCCTCAAGGTTCTGGGTCCACTCAAGTACTTCCCAGAGATGCACTGTATCATCCCTTGCAAAGTTCAGAATAAGCAGTTTGCACTGCACTGGGATGCAGACGTCATGACCTTACTGAATGGGGGAAGCACAGGCAAAGTCACTTTCAAGTTCCCTGGAGTCAGCTTGTGCCCTTGATCTCAGGGCACCCATGGTGGTGATGGTTTCAGTTCATGCTGTCATGGTCCTTCCTATGGAGTTTGGTTGAACTCTTATATTTTTTAACTGGTAGTGCAGTTTCAGAAAGTATGCTCCTTGTGACATCAAGCTTCCTGAGTGCTTCTAAAATGCAGAAAAGCTGCTTAGATGATGAAAAAGTGACTAAGATGTACAAATAGTTAATATTTCTTATAATACAATGGTAGCAATAACTAACCTCTCATTGATGAAGTGTTTCCTAGGCGCCAGCACCATGTTCAATGTCCTGCACATTGTCTCACTATACCCCTTGACACTTCCCATGTGCTGTCTGCAGTCTGAACTGGAAGGTCCCTGTCTCTCCCCCGACCCCTCCCCGCCCACACCACAAACAGTTCAATTTCCACACTGAGCACCCATCTTGTCTAATACCTTCTCTGCTTCTCTGCTCACTTTTCTTTTCAGATGCATCCATTCACTCAGCGTCAGCAAAGGCTTTCTTTCTTGCTGACACCTACTCCTTTCTTTAGGATTGAGAGATGAATGGAGCACCTCAAGTTCCATGAGCTTCTCACACATGGAGAGCTCTGCCATCATGAACAGTCAAGGCAAAGCCCAGCACAGAGATCCTATTAGTGCCGTAAGCAGAGGTGGCCATGCTGTGTGAGCTCCAGGGGACTGTGGTCAGCTCTTCAAAAAACCTCCTCTGCCCTGTATGTCCACAGAGACAGCAGGGGCAGCCCCAGAGCTGATGATTCTGTCTTGTGGGAGGGCACACTTGCTAACGAACACCAGAGGGGACCGCAGGGCTGAGAACAAACAGACAAAATTATTTTCAGGCAAATAATTTAGCCTAGGCTCCTCAGTGCCTGGCATTAATATATTTGTACATCAGCAAGTCCTTAATAAATACAGTCTCTCTCGTCCTGTGGAAATACCCTGTGAATAGGTAACAGGACACCCACTTCTGCTGACTAATCATCTTCTTTCTATGGGGTGCCTGTTGCTTTTTATAAATGACTTTAATTTGCAGTACATTATGTCTCTGTGTGTTTCTTGCCTCTAACTCCCCATGCAATATTTTGTGTCTGTTCCCACGATAGTTTAACTGTCTAACCTTTTCAGAGTGGTGTGTGCGTGTGCATATGTGTGTGTGCATGTGCGTGTGCGTGTGCGTGTGTGCGTGCGTGCGTGCGTGCGTGCGTGTGTGTGTGTGTGTGTGTGTGTGTGTGTGGTGGGTAGCACGCATATTTTGGGTGACACTAGCTATTTATTTACTCCTGCCGTTTCCAAAGCAGCCTACTCCACTGGCCGTCTTTCTCGTGTGTTCTCTAAGTCTGGTGCCTCATCAATATCAGTTACATTTGCTCTGTGGAAATCTGGCCACTGGGTGATGTACCTCGAGGAGCTAAAGCTGTTTGGGAGGAGGTGAAGCAGGGGCTGAGGTTGGTAGGTCACCGTGAGAGCCAGGCAAGGCCACTGATCAGACTTGTAACTACCACCAAAGGAGTTCCTTCAAATATGCGCCCAGAGCTTTCCCCTGGGAAAGTAACAGCAAACCTTTATTGAGCACCTACTGTATGAGAAATCCTTTACTTGCACCTCAGTGATCTTCCCCAGGAAATCTCAGGAGGTAGGTGCTGTGATTGTGCCCATTCAACAGATAAGGAAACTGGGGCCCAGCGCAGTGACGTCTTTTATCCTACGGCACACTGCTGGTATAATCTCAGCTGGCTTCTGCCCTGACACCAAACTCGGCCTGGTGGTTCTGTCTAGTATAGTCAGTTCAACTTCTGGGTAGAGGGGGAAAAATACTGCAAACAGAGTCAGGTTCTTCAGCACATGCAGCTTCATCCAAGGCCCCCAGGATCGGCTTGTAGGGTCTGGATGTAACCGGCGCTGCCTCTGCCAGTCTCTCAGCCCACTGGCTCTCTAGGCCAGCCAGCTGATGCCCCACCCTACTAAAGGTGGGAGCCCATGCAGTCATCCAACTGTTTCCGCAGCAGACACTCGGCACACTGCCCTCGCTCGCACACACAGGCGCTACAGGAAGCTACAGGCAGCTCTGTGCTCACACTGAACAAACACAGTCTCTCATTGTTAAAAGGCCTCAACTTACATTGCTACCACAACACATAGCCACAAATTTAGTCACTTGAAACACCTGTAACTCCACAGTCCTGTGGGTGAGAGGTCCAGGAGGGCTCGCCTCGTTCCCTTCTCAGACTCACACAGGCTCAAATCAAGATGTCTGCTAGGGGACTCTTCTGGAGAGTTTGGCTCACTGAGGCAATTCAGAGCCCAGTTTTTAACTCCTTTCTTAGGGCTGCCTGTACCTTCCCTTTTGTAACCCCTGGTCCTTGGCAGCTGCTTTTCAAGCTCTGATTCTCCTGCCCATCACTCTGTTTTGAGGGCTTATAGTACATTGTGTCCATGTGATCATCCTGAGTAACCTAAACAGCCATTCTATAACCACGTGTTCAAAGGTACTCACTGTACCCGTTTAGAGTCCTCGGCCTCTAGTCTAAGTGCTGCGTAGGAAAGTCAACACAATAGACCAAAGTCCCCAGCCTCTGGGAACTCACCTTTAGTAAGAAAAAGATACCAATGAAATGAAGGCATAAAGGAATTATCACACACACACACACACACACACACACACACACACACACACACACACACGTTGTAGCAAGGAAGCCTGTGTGGCCAGAGCAATGAGGGACACAGAGTGCGACAAGAGGAGACTGCAGAGGTGACAAGAGTCAGCCAAGGTGGGACAATTCAAGCCAGGGCTGGGCTGGACACGACAGCATTGGAAAAGGTGGTTACAGAGCAGGCGTGCTTCTGGAACTTTGGTGGTCAGAGGAGCTGGGTTGGTTGCCAACTCGGACGTGACACCTTTCACCCACAGATGCTTGTCTCCTGGGTCCTGTGTGTCAGGGCTCTGGAAGGTCTGGCTCAGAGGCCGCACACACTGCTGTCCAGCTCACAGCTGGGCTTCACCCACTGAGCCCGCGGGAACCACCTGAGGATGCGCTCCTAAAGCTCATGTGTACCACAACCATCCTGCAGTTCCAGCTCCCTGCCAGGCAAGACTCTCCACAGGACAGCAGGAGTGTCCCCACAACAGGGCTTCTGGCTTCCTCCAGCCCAAGGGAATCTGTGGAGGTGCGTACTTGCGTCTTATAACTGAGGTGCACATACATATGAACAATATTCTTTTCCTTACACCCAAGGTTGTGCGAATTTTCCTGGATTAATGAACAAAGGTTTATTTGCCGCAGGTAGGGTGCTGATAAACCAAAGAAATGAAGCCACCTAAATCTAGCTTGGTGAATGAGTTAAACTGGGAGGATGTATAAGTTTACTTAGTGGGAGTGGCTTTCCATTGAAGAACAACCTTTCTTCCTCAGTAACTGTTAATTGCCTATATGACCCAGCTGAGGATGGGGCCTCGTGAGCCCTGCCCCTTGATGGAACATTAATGGGTTCAGTCTTGTGCTAATCAAAGGAGATAACAGTAGTTGCTGAGAATGGCAATGTCTATGTCACACTGAGAGGACAGCATTCCACCTCACCAAGTCACTCTACCCTGTCTCCCCCATTAAGAAAGGCCCGCACAAGACTGTGGATACTAAGAAGTGGGTGTCATGGGGGCCACTGGAGTTCATTGAGGCCTGGTATCACCGAAGGCTTCTCCAAAGATGGGCTGTTTGATGTTCGTGTCTTCCATGGTCACCTGTCATTTCTGACAATACCTAAGAGAAGTGGCTATGTCTTGGACAGGTGTCCGGGAGAGAAGTGAGCAGACCCTGGGTATATCTCCCTAAGTCTCAGACTGACCATGCTTCTCCATCCCTCTTAAGTTCCCTTCTGTCTCGTCCTCTTTACTGTCCTCGTTGTCTCAGGTTGGAGTCTCAGGGCTCAGTGTCCCAAACCTTCTTCTTAGCTCTAGCCCGAGTCTCCCACCTTCTTCTCTACTTCCCAAACATCGGCTGTCCCGAGACCCGATTCAAGCCGCCCCTTTTTCTCCGAGAAGCTTCCCGTTGTCACTTGGATGGAAAACGTCCCCCACAGGCTCATGTGTTTGGGCACTTGCTCTTGAGGAGGTGGAGCTGTTTTAGGCTGTTGTGGAATACTGGGGACTATGACCTAGCTAGCAGTAGGCTGCTGAGAGTGAGCCTTGAAGGTGATATTTTCTGGTTCTCCAGGACTTTCTCTTTTCCTGAGCCTTCAAGATGTGAACAAGCTCTGCTAAAAGCTTTTATCGCCGCCACAGAATGAGCACTCGAGCTGTCACGAGAGACAGTTCCTTCTAAACTGAGAGCTGAAATCACTTCTCCTGCCCCTAAGTTGTCTATCAGATACTTGCTTGGAGTGCAGCTAATCCTCCTCTAGGATGCTCTGGCCTGCCTTGTCCCTTTCTCTGGAGAGAATCGCCACAGTTGGCCTTCTAACAGACTTGACAGGACAACCTGCTCCTCTTCTGTTTGTACTTTGTATTCCTTCATCTATTGTCAACTCCCAGAGGACAGTGCTGTGTGTTACTCATCTTGGACATCCTAAGGACTCTTGCCTCAGCCGGGGCCTGGAGGTTACAAAATGCCTCACTCGGGCTGGGCATTTAGGGAAGTATTAACAAGGGGATTCACTTACAAGGTTAAAAGAAGCTACTGAGTTGAGCATGTTTGCGTGTGATCATAATCCCAGGACTCTGGAAACTGAGGGTCACGAGTTCGGGGTCAATCTGGACTATAAGTAAGACCTTGTCTCAACAAGAAATAGAAAAGAAAAAGGTTGTAGATGGACAGTACAGTGCCCAGGGCCAGCCCCAGCATGGAGCTAATGTCCCCACCCAAAAGGCAGAGCTGAAGGAACAAGGGGCATCCCAGAGTGCAGGCAGGGGCACAGGAGAGGACCACCTGGAGGGAGCAGTGACCTGCAGGGCCAACCCACAGTGACATACGGGGCGAGGACCAGGCAATAAAAGCCTGACTTTCCTCCTGTCTCACTGGCAGCTCTTCTTGACCAGGTTCAACCAGAAGCCAGAGGCAAAGGAATCTGATAATGCCATCCATAAAGACCAACACAGGGACATGGAGCAGCGTGGAAGGCAGAGAATCTGTTCACAGAAGCCAAGCAATCTCCTTATGGAGGTCTCACTGGGAGACAGTGGAACCCAAACCTGCTGCCTGACTCCAGGGTTTTGTCTGATAATCCTCTCTCTGAAAGCTGACCTAGTTCCCCAGCACGCCTGCCTAAAGTGCCCATTTCCAGGCACAGCCCCACCTTGGCCCCTCATTCCCACGATAATTTGGCTCCAAGTCTGTCTAACAGTGCTATTTGGCCCATTGGCTCTGATAAAAATTTTTTGTGCTAGGGTTGGCTCTTCCCTTGTTCATGGTGAGCCGACAAGGGAAGTAGCATGCTCACTCCCCAAGGACAGCAGGCGCCTCCAAAATTAAGGGGCACTGTGGAAAGGGTGGGAACATTGGGCCCCATGTTAATTACCCCATTCTTCCATCTGGTCCCTTTACAATGCTTGGAATTTATAAAGCCACGGTTGGAGTTTGTGCAAAAGCTTTGCTTTTAATTAAGTGGCCTAGTTTCAGTAAATAGTGTGACAGGGACGAATCTATCAGTGGGGACTGATGTTCTGAGAAGAAGCGCTGCCAGGCCCAGTGGAAGCATAGCCCCCATATGGTAGGACTTGGAGGAAGCTTCGCTGACAGGATGCTACCAACTCCATGACCGCAGGCAGACAAAGGCCTCCAGATGCCACCCGAGGATGGCACACAGCCAGGCCTTGCCAGCTTCCAAGGAGAATAGCTCCAGACCCCGCCTGCCAAGTGGACGTTCACACAGAGAACTTACACAATTGAAAGGAGCCCAGGGACCATCTTCCCAGCTGCTGGGCCTCATTCCAAAGACAGGGCTCAGCCATGGTGTGATTTTTTTTTTCAAGTCTGCAGCAAAATGAGGACTATGACAACAAAGTCATATTTTTTTCACAGCTGAAATAACTCAGTGTTGTTTTGACTTTTGTATCATTTCATCTTAACATGAAAGAATGTTTTCTTTAAGGAAAGACAGTTCTTGTACACATAGCATCTTTGAGGAGGTCTGAATGTACCCCCCAGATGGCGATGGGCCAGAAGCTTGGTCACTGGCAGGGCCGTGTTGAAGTGGGAGAATTTTGAAGAGTGGGACTAGTCAAAGGTAGATAGATCATAGGGGTGGATTAACGCCTGTGGACTGGGCTGGTCTAGCAAGAACAGGTGCTTAAAAAGAAGCCTACTTGCCGGGCAGTTGTGGTGCATGCCTTTAATCCCAGCACTCGGGAGGCAGAGGCAGCCGGATCTCTGTGAGTTCGAGGCCAGCCTGGGCTACCAAGTGAGTCCCAGGAAAGACGCAAAGCTACACAGAGAAACCCTGTCTCGAAAAAAAAAAAAACAAAAAAACAAAAACAAAAACAAAAAAAAAAAGAGAGAAAGAGAGAGCCTACTCACCTCATGTGGTTAGCCTCATCCACAGCTGGCCTATTCCCTTCTTTTTTTCCTTAACTGGTTTTATTGAAGTTATGGCAGTATTTATTTTAAATAGTTTTATTAATTCTTTGAGAATTTCATACATTCAGACAACGTATTTTGATCATATACATCCCCATTCTTCCCCAGACTCCTCTCAGATCCATACCCTGGCCTGCCTCCACCTCATCCCTCTCAGCTTCCTGTCCTCTCCCTCCCTCAGTCCCTCCTTTCTCTCTCTCCCTCCCTCAGTGCCTCCTTTCTCTCCCTCCCTCTCCAGTTCAGTTTCTGTTGGCCATATATGCATAGGTGTGAGGTCATCCACTAGAGCCCTTGCCTTCCCAGGGATGCCCACCAGAACTTGATAGTAAGACCCTGTTGCTGAAGACACCACATACTTTGATCACAGATCATGGAGAAATCAAGTCGATACCAACCAGAATGCCAGCTCGCTGTCCTCCTACTGGGAGTTCCTATGCAGGCTGCTGGGGGAGAAAAGTTGGTAACACTCTCACCCAGCTGTGAACCCTGTGACCCACGATGATGACCAGGGAGCAAGGCATGCCAACAGGTGCAATAGAGGCAAGATGTTACCATCAGTGTGCTACTAAATGGACCCAGTGCCAACTGCTTTCCTAACCCATATCCCTCTATCCATAGATGAGTGCAGCTCCCGGACCTCAAAACATTGCTTTATGCAGAAACTAACAGCTGGTTAAACACGGTGCAGAGAGTAAGTGTTGGTGCGGTGCGTAGCCACAAACCAGACATCTGTACCACACCCACTCCTCCTAAGGCTCAGGACCATTTCGGAAAAGGAGGTGGAAAGATTGCAAGAGCCAGAGGTCAGGGAGGACCGGGGTGAAGCATCTTCTGGACATGACAGGGCCAGTGTACTCACAACCTCAGCGGCTGTGGTTGACTGTATGGAGTCAGTCAAGTCAGCATTGTGGCATAGAAGCTGGGGGGGGGCGGGTACTCATGAGCCCCCACCCCTCCCTGAGGAGCTATGGGCAGTTTATGGCTTCTGAAGGAAGGCGAGTCAGTCTTCTTAGGAGTGTGGCCAATTTCCCCCTTTGCTTCTCTGTATGCTAGAACATGATCAGAACACTTCATCAGAGATGTTTGGACTGAAAGAGCCACCAGAATCATGAACTAAATAAAAATAAGCCTCTTTTCCTTATTTATTACACAGCACCAGGTACTACAGTATAACAACACAAAACGCACTAAGATGTGCCCTAAAGGCGTTTTCAGAATACAGTGCCCTCACTTGAATTCCTCACTTACATACCTTCAATGAAATATTGTTGCTCCATAGGATGTCGAAAAAGAAACAACTCAGGAACCAATTAATGACTTGTCAAAATGGCCATGTTCAGAGAGGAACTCAGATTCTGAGATTTACGAAGTTGGTTGAAAACTAACTTCTGACTTAGCTATTGGAGGCCCAGGGAGAAGTTGCCTGGTTTGCTTTCTCCTAGCAGACCCCCGGCCTGGAACACTGGAAGCGGTAGAGCAGGTCCTCATGTGCAGAAGAAGCAGGTTTTCCTTCCAGCTATGTGTTCTCTTGACCTCCCCACTTCATCCCTGTGCTAGCTGGGTTTGAACTCACATCTTATGCAAAGGCTCTACCACTAAGCAACATTTCCAGCCCCAGATCACATTTTTAAAAATATATTTATTTTTATTTTATGTGCATTGGTGTTTGGCCTGCATTTATGTCTGTGTTTGAGGGTTGTATCCCCTGGAACAGCCAGTCGTGAGCGGCTACTATGTGGGTGCTAGGAATTGAACCAGGGTCCTCTGGAAGAGTAGCCAGTGCTCTTAACTGCCTGATCTGCCTCTTAACCAGCAGTAACGTGTCCTTAGAAATGTTCCTAAACCTGTGACACCCCAATATTTGAATACTTACATGCTTCGCACGCTACTTAAAACTCCCTATGTGCAAGGTCCACACTGATCTGGCTGGCATTTGTACCTGCAGCACCCAACCCAGGGTTAGGCACACAATTTACCTCCCAGAAAATACAGCAAGAGTGACTCTTACTCTACAAAGATTTTAAGCCCAAATATCAGTCTCTTCCTTATGAACAGAAGGGCACGATCCCAGAAGGCTTTGCAACATCGTAGGCACAGATGTGCGTGCAAACTGTATGTTTCTTGTCATCCAGATACAAGGACGGTGACAGGGACTGTTGCAGCTCAGCCAGGGCACAAGACTTTGGGAAATCCGGGAGGGCCCAGGGCTGGCCATGCACAGCAGCTCTCCCAGCGAATAATGAAAGGGCACGCACCAAGCCTGTCCTTGCTCTCTCCCGACCCGGGCTGCCTGACTCAGGCGTCTGTCCTCTCCGGAGACAGTTCCACCAAGTTGGTATTTGTGTCACACGGGAAGATTTCAAAATGCTGTATTTGGAAACATGAATGTGTAATGTCTCCCTGGAAATCTACACCTTCTCAGTGAAAGATACAAGTGCAGTCCAAGACAGACATGTTTAATTAGTGAGCAAACTTGACATTTCCAGTGTTTGGACTAGACAGAGGCAAAGCCAAGAGCAAACGCAGCTCCTTCTTCACTCCCCCCACCCCACCCCCGGCTTGCTGACAGAGAATAATTTATTGGGTTTGAAGAGGAATGAATGTCTTTACAATAACAGGAAGAAAGGGCCAGAAAATGCATGGGTGCTTATTAAATAATTGTCCGCACTAAATATGCATCCAACCCAGCTCTTCACTCACGTCCATCTTTGGTCTCTACTTGATGGGAATGGATGGGTTCATAGAGGTTTTCTTTCTTTTCTTCTTGTTTTTGTTTGTGTTTTGAGACAGAATCTTGCTACTAGGCTGGCATCAAATCCAACATCATCGTGCCTCAGCTTCCATGATGCTAATCACGGATGGGTGCCTCCATGGCCAAACATGGCAGTGTTTCTATCAGACAATCGCTTG
This sequence comes from Peromyscus leucopus, assembly GCF_004664715.2. Taxonomy (NCBI): domain Eukaryota; kingdom Metazoa; phylum Chordata; class Mammalia; order Rodentia; family Cricetidae; genus Peromyscus; species Peromyscus leucopus. Next base: position 78,468,845 of record NC_051067.1, read on the forward strand.
AGTGTTGGGCCTCACAGACATTTTTATGGTACCCATTCCTTGATGTTCCAGTTACGGATAGCTTATAACACTGTCTTTCTCAAACACGTAATGGATTATAACAACCTTCTAATTGGACCTTCCTTTGCCCACTCCAAGCCAATCAGCAGGGTCTACCAGAGCAGTGAGACAGCATGGGTTTGGGGTGAACCTTTCCCTTCACCACAGTTTTCAAGAGTTCACTTACTCAACACTGTTAACTGAACGGCGTCTATGTCCTAGGCACAGGGAGCCAATAATGAGGAAGATGACCTTACAATAAAGCCACTCCTGGTTCCCCGTCACACCTCACTGTGTCCTCTTGGGTTACCCCTTCTGACTCTTTCCAGACATGTCCACTGGTGCATTTCCTTCAAGCACCACTACTCCACGGACAGCCCCATCTCTTCATGCACTTTAACAAAGAAATGGCTTGGCAGTTAACAGAACTGGCTGCTCTTGCAGAAGACCTGGGTTCGATTCCAAGCACTCCCATAGCAGCTCACAACTACCTGTCTTGGCAGAAGCAGGAGTGGAGCCGGTGAAGGGGGTGACTTGTGGGCGGAGATACTGCTAGCTGCTGTGGAGAGGTGGCTGCAGCCTCCCTCTTACCCCCACCAGCGGGTTTTCCCTGAGTGCTGTTTTCAGCTGAACCCAAGTCAGGTGGGACCCAGAACTGCCTACCTAGGGATACAGACCAGAGCAGACCAGAGCAGGGCTGGTATGGGAAGCACCACCCATTTAGTGCCAAAGGTATCCCAAGCCAGAGCAATTGATGGTGGTGGCATGATTCACTCGCTCATCTCCAATACGAATCTTTACATAACACTTTCAAGGAAATGCAAACACCTAGATAGAGCTACCGCTCTTGTCCTTTCTCTGTTTCAAGAGTCTTCACTGAGCTCCAGTCTCCTGGGACCTTCCTGAAGGGAGAACACACTGGTTTTTCTCTGCAATGGGGCTTGTGATTCCTATTAAACCCAGCTCAGCTCTGGGTTTTGTGAGGGGGTCTATTCACCTGTGAGGCTCAGGCTACCATTCTCTACTCATGCTCACTGACCCATGAGCTCCCTTCGCCTCCGGGGCTGCTACAAGGGGGTAGTTCTGGGCCCCTCAAAGCAGAGAGAAGTGTGCCACAGAGGGCAACAGAGAGGAATATGCAGGCTGCCAACCAGCTCTGGCCTTGGGGTTCCAATACACTGGCTGCTGTGCCCTGGTTACTGACTTCAGCTCTAAGAACCTCTGTACTCACAGCATCCTCACCGAAAAGGGGTAGAAGATGATGGTGCCTGACTTATAAGCTAATCATGAGAGTTAAATAAACGGTTCCTTGAAAGGGCCTAGAACCAAGAGTGCAGGTATTTAGCAGCTGTGAAGAATCATCATGTTATCATTATAACCCAAGCAGCAATGGCATGATGAAAGATTGCGTACATGCCACAGCCAGTTCCGGGTTCTCGGACCACTTTTCATTGTTTGGGTTTGAGCCTGGGCCTTGCTATGTAGCCCAGGCTGGCCTAGAACTCATGATCCTCCTGCTTTGCCGCCCAAAGTGCTGGGACTAACGGAGCTCACCCTCACACTCAGCTGGTTTCTTCATTTTTAACCATGCGAATGTTCTTCCAGCAACCAGATTTTATGTCAGTAAACCCACTGCCACCTCCGTCTTCAGAATCACCATCTTGGAAACTCACAGCTGATGGAAAACTAAAAGACCATGTGGATCTTCTCACTAGATGATGAAGGGCTAAAGTCTAGAGTGAGTAAAGCCTTCTCTGTGGCATATGCAATTATGATATTATAGAATTGATGTATCATCACTTACAGATACCCCAACCACCAGAAACAAGAAAACAGTATATAAGCCTACGATCCGGAGTCAGCTATCACTTTCTTAAGCACTCGCTCTTTGCCTTATAAATATTTTACGGGAGAGATGGAGTCCCGGTTACTTAAAAGGAGTGACCTTTTCCTCCAAGCCATTTTGCTTCTCTTTCCGACATCTTTCCATATCGTTCCTAATAGCTGTATTGACATAAGTATGCAGCAGTTCACTTAATCTAATAAATCCCTCTTTTAAAGATCTTTTTCTGTGGGCACTCAGGGTATTTCCAATTTTTACCATTGTATGTGGTGCCTCCAAAATGTTTCCCAAAGGGACCACATGCTGCCTTTTCCTCCGAGCATTTTACATATCCTGGAACCAGTAGCGTGTTTAGTTTTCCTGCCAACTCTGAGTTGTTGGCGGGCTGCAGGCACACAGAACACTGACTTGTCCCTTGTCATTTTATTCCGCCCTCAGAGCACGGGCTAGGGGTTCATTTTTGCTGTAAGCAAATCAAGACCTTACTGATTCCCTGGCCTTTCACTAGGTGGAACAGATCTAAATGTTTTTGTTTTTTGTTTTGTCTTATTGTTTTTTTCAGATTATGGCTTATGTTAGAAGTACAGGCAAAGCTCCTCCACAGGTGCCTCGTTAGTTAAGACTGTCATGTAACATCACAGCCTGGCTGTGTGATGTAATAGCCACATGTGCTTCCTTGGGACCTGAGGACAGGCATTGGATTACTCGTGAAGCTTCTGAAAAGTGCTCCTGAATGGAACATAGCCCCAGGCAGAGCAGTCGGACCCAGACTGAGAAAGGGAGAGAAGCTGTGGTCAAGGCTTTTCGGATCATGCTGACGTGGAGTGGTTGCTGTGGGATATTCTGTATGTCCTGTGGGAGCCCGTTCTTGGGTTCCTCATGGCTTTACCAAGCAGGTCCACATAGAGGATGATTAGGACCACGGGCCTGAGTGCAGGTGTCTGAGATGGTCTGCACTTGGCTGTGCTGGGGAATGGTCTGTATGTCAAGTTGCTCTGATTGGTCAATGAATAAAACCTGATTGGCCGTGGTTAGGCAGGAAGTATAGGCGGGACTAACAGAGAAGAGAAATAAAAGAACAGGAAGGCCGAAGGAGATGCTGCCTGTCTGCCAGCCACCACCCTGATAAGCAGCATGAAAAGATGCTGGTAAGTCACGGGCCATGAGGCAGGGTATAGATTTGTGGAAATGGATTAATTTAAGCTATAAGAACAGTTAGCAAGAAGCCTGCCACGGCCATACAGTTTGTAAGTAATATAAGTCTCTGTGTTTACTTGGTTGGGTCTGAGCAGCTGTGGGACTGGCAGGTGACAAAGATTTGTCCTGACTGTGGGCAAGGCAGGAAAACTCTAGCTACAAGTGGTCTCTCATTTCAGGCTGGCTATGTATTCATCACAAGGGAGAATCTTGGGGCACTGGTAACATTCCCTAACTCTAAAAGTCATTCTCTAGTGACCTGTGTCCAGCCTAACCCCACCAGAAGAAAACAGTAGTTACAGATGTTGTAACTTCCTCCAAGTAAACCCACAAACCCAAGGAGAAGCCACATCCTTTGGAGCACAGACTTTGCCTGTAGCTTCCAGGCACAAGTTACTGGGGGATGGAACATGCTCACTTGCTGAGACTGTGGTTACAAAGAACTAGAGTGGGTGGATAAAGACAAGGGAAGCTATTCTCACAGGTCCAGGGGGCTGGAAGCCTGGGGTCAAGGTGCTCACAGGGCTGCTTGCTTCAGGAGCTGGAGAGGGGGAGTGGGTGCAGGGGTCTCAAAGATTATAGATGATTATCCTTGCCCCATATCCTCATGTTGTGAGGAACTCCTGGAAAGAATCTGGGTCTGCAGGGACTGATGACTGGTTAAAAGTGCAGTAATGTGTAGAGATTGAAATGTTAGAGGTCCCAGGTGGTAGCCCCCCTCAATTCCTTACCCACTGCTGGGTCAGACCTAGCATCTTGTAACTAACAGTTTAAAAATCTTTTGAAATCTAGTAAGTCAGCAGACCACTGGCTTCCACCAACCCAAAAGCTAAGCAAGTCAGCAGACGTCTCTGAGGCCCACCCACCCCCACCCCACCTCACGCCCACCCCCAAAGCTCCCCCACCTTGCTGTAATCCGCTCTCTGGTGGACCCACCAGTGTATTTTAAACTCGCTTTGATTTATGACTTTCTTTGTACAGTTAAACCATCAAACTTCGTGAAACTGCTTCCACGTTGGAACATGGAATTTGAGGTAACCTAAATCTGTATTCCTGGGCCTGGATGACTCAAATATGACTCTCAAATAAACTCTTGTAGTGGTATTTGCTCCGCCCATGACCTTGGGCTCTAGGGCCTGAAGGAGGAGGTGCTTCCTGCCTTTGTTTATGACCTCTTAAAAGATAAGGGGGAAGTGTCGTCTAAGCCTCTTCTCCCTGCTGCCTGCTTCCTGGTCTGATCAAACCACCAGGTGGATTCACTTCCGGTCAGCAGAACAGAGGACGACTTCAGCTGTTTACTGGGTTCTGTATTCATGAGTGTATTTCCTCAATTTATATCTTAATAGATCCCTATTACCCATTAAATAGACTCATGTGGATTGATCTTAACAAACTCTTTTATTCCCTTTAAGATGAGAGCTGTGTATTTTAAACAATATCTTCCCTTCGGATAAGTCTATGATGCCACCCTCTTCTCATAAGGGCACTGGACATCCTGGAGTGGGGCCTGGTCACCGCTTAACTCAATCGCTCTAATGGCTCTGTCTCCAAACAGCACTGCACTCTGAGGGGCGGATGGTGCTCCCTGGAGCAGACTCTAACTAAACACGAGTTCACACCGAGAGCACAGGGGGCTTCACAGTGAAAAAAAGCAAACTTCAAAACCTGTTAGCTAGTCCTCTGTTTAACCACGCACGGCAGAGACACTGGAAGAGCATGAGTAACTTTCTCGGGAGTCCTCTCTGTAGAAGGAGGGAGTTGTGAAGGTTTTAGAAGGTAGGCTGTACTTTGCCCATGCCTGTCGGGCATGGATACCAGAAAAGTAGTATTTACTTCTCCTGGAGGTCACTGCAGTGTAGTTAAGTAGCTCTTCTCTGTCCTTCAAGTTGTCACATTCCTGTAATTTGTAAAATGGTGACAAGGGCCAGGGGTTGCTGAGGAAACCCTCCTCTGCTCCCCTCTCCTCACTTCTCAGGAACCAGGGTTCTGCTCCCGACCCCTTAGGATCGAGGGAGTGAGGCTGTCATGTAAAACCAGAGTGGTGATGCTTCTAGAAAAATGTTCTTCTAAGAGCCCGTCAGAAGTCCTCAGAACATGACACCATTCCTTTCTAGAACAGAACTGTCCCCACTCCCCTCACAGAGCAGGAGGAAAGTCCTTCCCAGCCTTTCTCCACACGGCAGCCTCTTCAGTACACCTCAGCCCTCTGGCCCCAGCCCTTCCCTCGCCTCCTCTGTGCCAAGTGCCTTGGTGGGAAGAAGGTAATATCTGGAGACCATGTGGACACCAGAGTAAGTGGCAGAGCACCTGTCCCAGGTCTCTTCTGTGACAAGCACAGAGACTAGTTAGTGAGGAAGACCTCTTCATGCCATAGGGAGGAGGGCACTGGGAGGCACGCCTGTTACCTGGACCTTCCCCCCGAAACTTTTTTTGAGGGATGGGGAGACAGAGTTCCTTTGTGTACTCCTGACTGTCCTGTAACTTGCTTTGTAGACCAGGCTGGCCTTGAACTAAGAGCACAGTTCTTTTTGAGTCGTCTAAACTGCCCTCAAGACTTTCTTGGTATCCATATAGCATTTGATTCTCACAATAAACTATGGCTGATCAGTTAAAAAAAAAATGAAGTGGTAGAAATATCCAGCCATGAAGCCTAAGGTGGGGCGTGACTTTTCTGCTCCCCTGCTCATCGTCTGGGTACTCTGAGTCTTCCTCCTCAGAGACCCCCATCTTCAGCTCATGGACCACACGGACTTCCACAGACCACTAACCCCTAACCTCTCCACATACGCATTGGCTGTTCCACCCCACTCATTTGGGACCTATCATCTTTTTTCTGTCTTGCTTATTTCTTATTTCATATCTGAACCTCTCCTCCCAATTAAAGTGTAAGAACAATTCTGCACTTTCCCTCAAATGTATCAAAAAGAAAAGTCAGCTATTTTGTAGCTGAGTTTCCTATTAGTCCCATCCTGACAAATGGTCATGAGGTGTAAGGATTTAAACCTCCTAGCAGATACCTCAGCATCAAGCGTTCCTTAACATTCAATCTGAATGCTGATGTCATTGGGAGGGGTGCTGGGGAGGGTGGAGTTGATGAAGCAGGCATGAGGTTGGCTTGATCTGGAAGGGGCCCGGCCTTTTAGAGTGACCACATGCTGGCATATTACTTGAAGCCTTGGTGATGAAGGATGTCCCCAAAGAGCCAAGCCTTTTTGCTCCCAGCTGACACAGCTCCACCCAAGCTCTAGGGATCCTCACCATGAACAACCAGTTCACCCCACAAAGGGGCAAGGGATCTATGCTTCTTCTATGACTCACTAGAGCCAAGAAAACTGAAGAGGTGGGGTGACACCTGTCATGCTTTTTACATCATCTGCACCCCTGGTCCAAACTTCGTCCTGTGCAAGATTCACATGAGGACTTTTTCTCAGGAGCTCACAATATTTCCAAACTAAGAGAAAAGAAGTAAGTTCCTTCACTCTGAAGTGTTCCAATCTCAGGGGAATGCTCTCAATCCGCCACGTCTTTGTAGTTCCTCTGCCTAAGGAGCATCCAATCTCTTGTCTCTCTGCCTGCATGACCTTCCCAGGAGTGCCCCTGTCACTTCCTCCCTGAGAACCATCTTTGCATCTACTCCAGAAATTTCTGTGCCCATAGTTACGCGCGAAACTACAGGGTCCACTGTAGCTGGCTTGGCTCTTGATGTGTAAATGAGGCAATGCTTTGGTTTTGAAAATATGCTTCTTAAAAATCCAGCTGTGGCCGCATCTCAGAGAGTCATCTTTGAGATTCAAAATCTGACGGGAAACTGGGATGCATATGTAGTGGTTCCGCGTCCTAAAGTCCCGTTTCAGGGGTGCAACACGCATCTTGGTGACTGTACATCCAGCAGGCACTTGAGTGAAGAGTGAGCGGTCACCAACTGAAGAGAGAAAGAAGATCCAGAAGGTACCACCTGCCGCTTCACCCACCTTTTCCTCTCTGTTGTACCTAAGTCTTCCTGGAGGAATACCAGGATGTCTGACATACCAAGCCAAACTCTAAGCCAGGTCATCAACTTTAAAGAGATGCACTCACTTTGTACATTCATTAAGTTCCTGCCCCCTTACTCATCTAATAGAAAACTGGGCACCTGCTTTGAAATGTCACACCTGAAGTTAGCTCAGCTTGAAAAGTTTAAAAATAGTCAATCTGAGGAACAAAGGTGTTTACCACAAACAAATGCTGTTAACAGCTCCTGGGAGACACACTTCAAGTTCCCACAGGGTGACACAGTTGTGTGAACACGGACCCTGCCCTTCCCTCCCCTGCTCTTGCTAGGTGCCAGCATCCTAACCCTCTTTTCTCTGGGCAAGCTGGAGCTGTCCAGTCCCGGAGTGCTGAGCACAAGAAGGATGCTTCTTCCTATGCCCAAATCCTCGGACCTTTGTCACAGTCTGACTGACTCTGTCAATAGAAGTGGTGTGAAAAAATGCACACTTCACCTTGCACTTACTGGCCTGTATGACGACCGTTTATCTTTATTTGCTTATAGAAAGGCGGAGTAAGGCTTGGAGGTTCGCGTCTCACAGGCTACGCTACCTAACATTTCCGCCTCACTTTTATGGCCCTCATTCCTCTCTCAGGCTTGAGTCCTTCCCCCTGACATTTGCTGCTGTCCACCTGACTGTTTACTTCCCCTGTGTGTCCTCTGTGCCTCCTCTAGATGTAAATTCCCGGGACAGGCTACTTATCTCCTTTGTTTATCCAGGTGTCCTTAGATTCTAGAACGCTCCCTGGAGAATACCAGGGCCTTGATAAATATCTGAATGAATGAATACACATACATATTTTTAATAAAATAATCCCATACCATTCTCCTGGGCCAGAGATTTGAGTCTGTTTTAACATGGGACTGGTTAGCTTTAACTCCCCTCCCCCAAGTTTTCATGTGCAGCCTGTAAGTCAAGACTGCCAAATCCTTCTCCCCAGGATTACAGAGAGATGATCTTGGTGAGGTCGAAAAGCCTGAGGAAAACATTCGCTTGACATTTAGCGGTTCATTGAAATAACAAACCTGACTCCGAGAAGCAGTGTGTTTTCTGCAGCTGCCGGCCTCCTTTCCAGCAAATGTCTTACTTGGTTCTGTGTGCTGACATATCTCTGTGGAGAACCTGGCAGAGGTTGAGGGGAAGCATCAGTTGTCTAGAGCCCAATGCCGCCTGCCCCCATCAGGACATGTGAGGGGCCGGCTGTGAGGCCACAGCAGGCTGCCTGCAGGTGCTTTTCAGGGAGCGTTATGGAGCTCTCACTTAGTTCTTGGTTCCCTTCTCCAGAGAAAACCATGAGTCAGGCCTGCTAAGTGACTGGTCCAAGCCCCACCCCCAGAGGTGATCTGTTGGGCCAGTGCTCTAATTGTCCCCACTGAACCATGTCCTCCTGCTCCAGCTTACAGCCTCTGCCTTCAGGGTGAGGCTGCTGGGTTTTGTCTCTTGGGCCAAAAAATCAGCCAAGATTAGATTCTGGACTGGAGATGTAGCTCGGTCAGTGGTGGAATATTTACCCAGTATGCATAATACTGATTCAGGGAGAAAGGAAGTAGAGTGTGGAGGGAGGATCAGATTCCCAGAATCCTTCATTGCTTCCCCCACAGACTTATTGACGGCCACTGCTGTCTACCTTGCTATTTAATTTCCAGTGTCACTCAACCAGAAGAGACTTAGGAAGTGACACTACACTGTGGTCCAGAAGGATGAACAAGGAGCAGAACATTCAGGAAACAATAATGGAGACTCTTTCACTGAGTGAAGTGTCAACGGCTCAGCAGACTCTGGAGGGTGGGGATACATCCTGTCTTGGCTGACACTGAATCCAAGCTAGCCTAGTGGGGCAGGATCTCTGGATTCAAACCGAATGAAGGACAGACAGACAGTTGCTGCACTCAGCCACCTGTGGACTGAGGCTCATCCCTACTCAGTCTTTGAACTGCAGCAGATACACCTGGATTTCACAGCAGGGACTCGAGCTTAGTCAGCACTTCTACTGATGGGTGATTATAATCACAGCCTGTGCCGTAACCTAACAAAAACTGTTATTCACAGCAGAGAAGGGAGCCTTGATCTATCCCTGGCTCCTACCACGTGTCCACATTTCTGAGCAACCCACCGTCCAAAAGCAGACAGCCATTTGTTTGGGGTGGTGATGACTTCTGCTGTGGCTGGTTAAGGTCAAGACAGCATCGGAGTCAGTTCTGGGAGCAATAACTGGCTGCCTGAAGCTAATGGCCATTCTCTGGGGCAGGGCTGAGGAAGGAGGATGTTTGGAAACAAGGTCACAGTGAATCTACTTCTCTGTACAGGAATTCAGCAAACGACCACTGAGAACTTGCTCTGTGTAAAGCACTAAGAAAGCCGGGGAGGAAACAGCATGGTGAGGAGATGCACAGAGGGACATGAGGAGTTGGCATCACAATGCAGTCAGAGGCAATCACTGTACCCTCACTCACTGCCAAGTGTCGGTGCATAGGATCTCTGTGGCGTGGGTGTCCAATCACCTCCACCTTAGGAATGTGGAAACTGAGGCTAGTGGAAGCTGAATGTCTTTCTTAGAGTGACTAATAAAATGTGAGCTGAGACTAGAATCTTAGTTACCTTCCCTTCTGAGTACTCCTAAGCATAACTTTGGCAACTTCCCTCTCCCACTGACAAATTAGCTCCTACTCATATAGCCAGAAGTGGAGGACAAGCCTCAGCTGGTCAATTAAGTAGAGAGATGAACCAATAAAATTAAAACAGGATCAGAATCCTGGGCTGACTAGGATCAGGTCACATCCTCCAGCTCCCAGACAGGGTGACACTCTGTCCCAGTCTTGCACTCACGTTAGCATAATAACTAGCAGCCCCTTGCATCCTCAGAATTGGTTTGGTTTGGACCCTAAGCCTCCCTGGCTTTAGCATGGGACTAGCTTGCTCACCTCTGCTCTTCAGTTTCCATCTGTGACTTACTAGCATGCTTTGCAGAAGCCACTTTGAAAGTACAAAGCCAGGACCAAGTGAAACTGTGCTAGGAGCTTTGAATCCTGGGACCCCAGGCAGCAGCTGATTGTCCAGGGAGTCTGGAAGGCTGAAATGACCTGTGCATCTGCCTTGATAGACAGTTCAAGTAGGAGGCTCGCAGCCCCAATCGCTGGGGACTGCCAGCTCTTCTTCAGGTTGGGGGCAGGTCTCTCATTCTTTCTGACATTTTGCAGGTGAGCTCTGTTCCAGGCCAGCAGCCTGTGGCAACCAGGCGATGAGATGAAACTCTCGGTGTCCCCTCAGCCTATAAAGCCTGCCCCTGCTGCATGGTGAAAATTACAGACTTATATTACAGGCCTCATGCAGGGGAAGTAGCCAGAGGTTGCTGAGACAATCAGAATCTGGTAGGTTTATTGAGAATTGTGAGATGAAACTGGACTACCCATGTGTCTGATTTGAACAACACCCCTCCCACTGAAAAAAAAAAAAAAGAAAAAAAACTGAGATTTTTTTTTCTCCTAGTTAATGATAATTCAGAACCTACAATACTTTTTCCTTTTACAGAGAAGGCAAATTTCTCAGATTAAAGCAGCTAGCTTGCTCCATGGGGCTTTTCTGGGGGTGGCGGGGGAGCGGTAACAGAGATACTGCAGGCTACTCACAGTCCGCAGGCATCAGCCCTCATCCCATCCCACACTACACACAGCACCACAACTTGATGAATTAAAATGCTGAGTAAAATTCCCAGCGGTTAAGAAAAATAAAATTCAGAGGTTTGCAGTGGGTGAAGAAGAAGGTATGAGAGAAAGTGATGTGGTGCAGCCTCAGAGAGACAGAATCACAGGCTCTTCGTGTGTGCATCCTAATTTTTAATGTAAATAGATTGCGATTGGGAATACAGACTTGAAACTAGATGGAGGGGTGAAGGGGAGGGGGTGAAGGGGGAATGGAGGGGGGAGTAGTGGGGTAAGGGGTGGAGGGGTGGGTGTGAAGGGGTGGGGAATGGAGGGGGAGTAGAGGGGTAGGGGGTGAAGGGGAGGGGGTGAAGGGGTGGGGAATGGAGGGGGGAGTAGAGGGGTAGGGGGTGGAGGGGTGGGGGTTGGCAAAAGACCACATGTGACCTAAAAGTGGGAGGAGTCCACCTGGAGTAGGAGAGCACAGTGCAGGGAGGGGGAGGGCGGGGTGGCAGGGGACACAGACAAAGGTTTAAGAAATGACAAAACCTAATTCTGTGTAAGCTAATAAAAATATTTAATGAATAAAATATTGGAGATTTGGATGAGTTAGTTGGGAATGGTTTTCATTTTGATGCCTTTCAAAGACTATTTTTATTATGGCAAAAAATAAAAATAAAATAAAACTGTGGAGAGAAACTCAGAAAATTACCTCTGACAGTGGAGGCAAAGGTTGCCTCCAAAGGGGAACCTCTAGGGTGAAAAGCTCTGTATCTTGAGAGGGCTTGGGATTACACAGGTGTGCACACTTGTCAGAACTACTTCAAGGGTAAAGCAGGATCTCTGCCTTTCACTCCACGTAAATTTAGCCATTCAAGAACAAAGATTGAACTTTAGGGAACAGCATCCCCAAGAAATCACCCAGCAAACAACATCCCCAGTGAACCCCAGGGAACAGCATCCCCAGTGAACAGCATCCCCAGTGAACCCCAGAGAACAGCATCCCCAGTGAACCCAGTGAACCCCAGGGAACAGCATCCCCAGTGAACCCCAGTGAACCAGTGAACCCCAGTGAACCCCAGGGAACAGCATCCCCAGTGAACCCCAGGGAACAGCATCCCCAGTGAACCCCCAGTGAACCCCAGGGAACAGCATCCCCAGTGAACCCCAGTGAACCCAGTCCCCAGTGAACCCCAGGGAACAGCATCCCCAGTGAACCCCAGGGAACAGCATCCCCAGTGAACCCCAGGGAACAGCATCCCCAGTGAACCCCAGGGAACAGCATCCCCAGTGAACCCCAGTGAACAGCATCCCCAGTGAACAGCATCCCCAGTGAACCCCAGGGAACAGCATCCCCAGTGAACCCCAGTGAACCCCAGTGAACCCCAGGGAACAGCATCCCCAGTGAACCCCAGGGAACAGCATCCCCAGTGAACCCCAGGGAACAGTATCCCCAGTGAACCCCAGGGAACAGTATCCCCACTGTACCCCAGGGAACAGTATCCCCAGTGAACCCCAGTGAATAGCATCCCTAATGAACACCAAGGGAATGGCATCTGTGCTGCTTGGCTTAGGGGAAATGTATAAATGCCCACAACTTTTATTCAAGTGTCCATGAAACCTAGGCATATTGGTGGTGAAGAGAGGTGTGGGTTGGTGAAATGGCATGTGATACACAGTGTGGTGGCACACATTAGTGGCAGGCACTGGCTGCTGAGTTCTTCATCTTCCCTGAAAATTCTGAAGTTTTCTGTAGGTTTGAAAATTCTCATAGGAAAATATGGAGGGAAAGGATTACATTTAAAGGCTTGTGTGTCCTGGGCTTTGCTGATGAGAAGTCTCTGGATACTTGTTTCCAAAAATGTAAGGTCCAGGGGTGCTGGGGGATGTTTTTCTGTACAGTGTGAATATATGTTGTTTCCATTGGTTAATAAATAAGATGCTTTGGCCTATGACAAGGCAGCTTAGAGGCAGGTAGGAAATCCAAGGACAGGGAAAGGAAAGAGAAAGGCAGAGGTGGAGAGACATCAGAACCGCGTCAGGAAAAGCAAGATGTGAAAGTACCGGTAAGCCATGGCCATGTGGCAACTTCTAGATAAATAGAAATGGGTTAAGTTATAAGAGCTAGCTAGCAAGAAGCCTGCCATAGGCCATACAGTTCGTAAATAATATAGGCCTCTGTGTGTTTACTTGGGTCCAAGTGACTACGGGGCCATGGCTGAGAGAGATTTTTCTGGATGGCAGGGGGCCGGGCAGGACCCTGGAAACACACAGGAGCTCTGTATGGAACTGAGATTCAGCAGAGCTGGGTGCGGTTTAGTCTGCAAATAAAATCCCACCATAGTGTCACAGTGTGTGTGGAGGACCACTTCTCAGGAAAAGGCTCTCTCCCATTAGCCTCTTTTGGGATAGAGTCCCTCTTGTTTCTGCTGCTGTCCAGCTCTAGGCCTATGTGCTTCTGGCAATTCTCTGCACCAGAGATGTGTGCCACAGCAGCTGACTTCAAAAACAGTTGCTCACTATTTCCATGTGTATGAGTGTTTTGCCTGTGTGTGTGTGTGCACAGTGTACATGTTTGTTCCTTGGAGAGACCGCAAGATGGCACAGGATCCCTTGAAACTGGAGGTGAGGATGGTTGTAAGCCACTGTGTGGGTTGTGAGCTGCTCTGTGGGCGCTGGGACCCTGCGAGGGCAGTGTTCTCGCTTACCTGCGGAGACGTCTCTGCAGCCCCTGTGCATCTGATTTTTATACAGATTCCAGTCTTTTTTATAAGTCTCTTGGTGGGGTCTCAGGCCTGCCTGGAAAGTGCTTTCCCCCACAGAACCATCTCCCCCTGACTAGCTTCAGTTTTCATCAGCCCTCCAGGGTGAGGGTGAGCACTGTTTGGAAAACACTGGTGAATGTATGTGCGGAGAATTAGACTCTGTGTGGAAGAAAAAAGTAGAACACAATGGGACCCATGACAGTGGCGACAGGGACATGCAGCTAAATCCCAGACAAGGTGTGGTGCTGGGCATTTCAACTTTAATGCGATCCTCAAGGGATTACAAAGTTGTGTAAGGCTCAAGAAACTCCAAGTCTGGAAGCATTTGCCCAAAGAGAAGAATGTTTTGCCAGCTCTGACTGGTAGATTCCTAAGACTGTCCAGTATGTATGAGTAGGCTGTAAGTTAGGAAGATAAATTATACCAGTTAGTCAGAGTCCTGCCCCCGGGCGGGCTGAGGCTCATGGCGGGGGTATCCTCTTGGACAGGAGCTCACCAAGGCAAAACACCAAGGCCTGGGTGGGTAAAGCATTTACTATATAAGTCTTCACCAGCCCCACAAAGCAGAATAATCCGAATAGCCCTGTCGACTCCAGTCCTGGAACTGAGGGTGGGACTCAGTGGGAGGAGCTCTGAAGATGTGTTCACAAAGGCTCTGCTCCATCTGGGGGGCCACACGGGCAGGTTCCTGCCAGGTAGTGAGCAAGGCAGTACAACCTGGGCTAACCAGACACAGAGGAAAGCCCAGCTGGTATGAACTCAGGCATCTGGGGTTCCTGAAAGACTGAGAACACAACCTGGCCTCAGAGAAGCCAGCAAGATTTCTTGAAAACAGAGCAAAGAGCAGAAAACCAAACCAAAACAGAAAAACCCTAGCCTGGGAGCAGGATGCTGCTCGAAAGTGCTACCCAGCTGCAGCACATACAAAACAGTTAGTATGTTAGCATTACTGAGTGTAAAAACATGCATGGGGAAGCCAGAACAGTGCTGACAGAGAGTCCCAGGGAAGGAGAGGGAAAAGGAAGGTAGAGGAATGGGGCTGAGAGAGGGCAGAGAAGGTGTGGCCCGCATTTTGAGGTTTTGTCTCCAGATGACACACTTGGTTGAGGAAATCAAGTCCCCAAGTTGAATTGTGAGAACCATAGCACAACCTTGTGGCCCCCACAGCCAGACTAGAAGCTTTGGTTCCAGCGCCCCAGCTGAGGCTCTGCCTTTTCTGAAGGCCCTTGCCTTTGTGACCATGAGAGACATGACTGGTGAGCTTTTCTACATTTGCAGCAACTCTTGGGTGACAAAAAAAAGGCAGCTCCTCAACCCAGTTCTTTTCAGGGTTAGGTTTTCTGCCAGTGTTAGGTTCTAGAGATGAAAGTCAGGAAAGTCCAGAAAGTCCAGAAAACCTCTGGGCATGCTTCTGCCACCAGGGAAGGCCATGCTCAATGTCACAGAGCCACGGACCCGGATCAGTAACTGACAGGCCACAGTCTGTGTATAAGACAATTGATTTGTCATTTAAAGATGGAATTCTGGGCTGAGAAAATAGCTTGGTGAGTCCAGAGCTTACTGTGTAAGCAAGGCGACCTGAGTTTCAGCTCCAGGTAAAGAACTAGGCATGAAAGCATATGCCTTTAATCCCAGTGCAGGGGATGCTGACAGATGGGTCCCTAGGACCTGCTGAACCACTCCTGAGGAATAACAGCTGAGGCTTACCTCTGGCCTAACACACACACACACACACACACACACACACACACACACGCACACGCACACGCAAACATGCACGTGCATGTGCACGTACACACACATCTGCATGTACACTCACACTTACACACAAAGAAGTAATAGAGACAGATGTCCACTTGGAGTGGCCAGAGGAACTAAGGAAAAGAGCCCTCACCTCCTGGACTCCCAGGTAGATTTGCTGAAATCGTTTCAGTGGCTTTTTCTGCAGCTCACTGCTCCAGACTCAAGCTGTAGAAAACCACAGCGATGTGGCCCCCCGGACCCCACCATCATGAGTTACAATGTTAGCTTCCAGCCCCATCAAACATTGGTCCTGGGGGCATTTAATGCTCTTATTGGGACAACTGCAGGGCACCAAGATATTACTAAGGTCTTGCTGTGTGAAGGGGAGTGAAACATTTGAAGGGCTCAGGGAGGCAGCTTAGGAGACAAGAGGTGGAGAGCCCACACCAAAGGCTACCTGTACAATCCAGGCATCCAGTCAACTCTAGGCAAGACAAGGCAACCGAGTGAACTAGACTCCTAGATTCCCACCCTTTCCTTCCCCAGATGAGCCTTGCGTCCAAAGTTTCATGCTGATGGCCCCACCCATGCTTTTTGATTTTTTTAAATTACTTAAAAAAATTTGTGTATGAGTGTTTTGCTCATATGTGTATATGTGTACCACATGCATGACTAATAATCAAAAAATTTAGATGCTTTGTAGTTGGAATTAGGGATGATTTTAAGCCACCACATAGATGCAGGGAACCAAACTTAGGTCCTCTACGAGAGCAACAGGTGTCTTAACTGGTAAGCTATCTCTCTAGCCACTGCCCCATCTTGATTTTTTGGAACCTCGGTTACTTTAACAATAAGAACTCGTATTCTGATCTTCTCTTGGAATATCAGGAGACCTAACAGTTCTTGGTTAAATCCCATGACAGCAATGGGCTAGGACTTTTGAGGGGAGCACTCTCTGATTCAGCACAAACCTGCCCGTCCAGATGACTCATCTTTACTCTCAACAGGGGCCTACTGTCACCAAGTATGTGGGCAGGAAGAAGTGGTCCTTAGACATACCCCATTGTGTAGCTCGGACCACAAACAGACTGTGCTGGTCAGTTTTATGTCAACTTGACAAACGCTAAAGTCATTTGGGGAGAGAGATTCTCGATGGAGAAAATTACATAAGATTTGCCTGTAGACAAGTCTGTCAGACATTTTCTTGATTAGTGATTGATGAAGGAGGGCCCAGCCCACTCTGGGTGGTGCCACCTCTGACCTGGTGGTCTTGGGCTGCAAAAGAAAGCAAACTGAGCAAGCCAGTGAGCAGCACTCCTCCCCGGCTTCTGCCTCAGTTCCTGCCCCCAGCTTCCTTCCTTGGTTCCCCTCGATGGATTGTGACATGGGATGTGTAAGCCAAATAAACACTTTGCTCCTCAAGTTGTTCTGGCCATGGGTTTTATCACAGCATTAGAAACCTAACTAGGACAGAGACTGGTACCAGAGAGTGGGCTGCAACTATGATGAACTTGACCATATTGTTTTGGGGAGAGTTGTGGAAGGAATTGGGATATTTGGGTAAGAAAAGCCATTATTGTTCAGAGCCTAATGGGCTGTAGTAGAAACTTGGAATATAATGCCAGAAGCTGCACAGATGATAGAAGCCTGGCTTGTGAAGTCTCAGAGGGAAGCAAAGATGATATCAAGAGCATTTGTGTGATAATTTGAATTAAGAATCTATGATCTGGTTAGCTGGGAATGAAGAATGGGCTGTGATTAATAAGAGATCAGAACCACTAAAGTGAAACCTTTGCCTTCCTAGGACAATTGATAATGGTCAGTTGGGGCTTTCAGTAAAAAAGATCATCATCTTTTAGTCAAAGTCTTCTGGGAATTGTTTCCTCGGGGTCAGCATACAGATGCTGTGGTGCATAGACCAAGGCTATTCCTGGTGCTGCAGTCAAACTTGGTAATATGTAAGAGTTTCCCAGATAGCACAGGTTTGGAAAACGTGAAGGAGCCTTGGAGAGTGACTAAAGCTTGAAACTGTGAGAGGCCAGGAGAGGCTATTGGTGAAGGTGCAGCCTTCACTGCAGTAGAAGCTTCTGGATTGAAGGAGTCATGGAGAGTAATTGCGGCTTGATGAGGGTGCAGCCACAGCTACTGTAGAGACGCAAGCATGTTGGAGATGCCAGTACCGAGGACAGCAACAGGTGTGGCGGGAGCCATCCTGAGCCTAGCTCTGCGTGCTGTGTGTGGTAGAACTGGAGAAGCAGAGCTGCCTGGGTCCTTTGGCACCCAGGAGATCGTGAGTTCCAGATGTCTGACATTGGGCTTTCCTTCACACCATTGGGCTTTGGTTTTGTTTGGGTTTGATTATAACTGTGCATTGTTCTTCTCTCTTGAAAAGAAGTATTTAACTTGCTTTTTTTAAAAAAAAAAATTCTTATAGGATCCCACAGTTAACAGGCTTTGGAGAATTAGAGGGACTTTGAGCTTTCAAAGAGACTGTACTTTTAAACTGAATTTTTAAAGACTGGGATTTTTTAAAGCTGGGATGTTTTATATTGTGATGGTGATATTAATGTGGATAAACAAAAAAAGGAAAGTTTATGGCAAGTTGACAAGGGAGCAATGATGTTGGTTAGTTTTATGCCAACTTGACACAAACTAGAGTCATTTGGGAAGAGGGGTTCTCAATCGAGAAAAATGCCTCTATAAGATTGGCCTATAGGAAAGCCTGTAGGGCATTTTCTTGATTAATGCTTGGTATGGGAGGGACCAGCTCACTGTGGGTAGTGCCATCTCTGGGCTGGTGGTCCTGGGTTCTATAAGAAAGCAGGCTGAACAATCCATGAGGAGCAAGCCAGTAAGCAGAACTCCTCCATGGCTTTTGCTTCAGTTCCTGCCTCCAGGTTTCTGCCCTGGTTTCCCTCAATGGACTTTGACCTAGAACATATAAACCATATAAACCCTGCCCTCCCCAAGTGGCTTTTTGTTGTGGTGTTTCATCACAACAAACCTTTGCTATGATACAGACATAGAGCTACGTGCTAAGGAAAAAGACAACCTCCTATTCCAGTCCATGACACCATTCCAGGCATCTGGGCTTTTCGTTGTAGGGTTTTATTCTAATAAAATTTGGATAGAAGTGGCAGTCTCCACCAGCTGAGAACCAACACTCTGTTTGGCAGATGAAATAGAGTAAAGGCACCTACATCTCAGCAAGGAAAAGAGGTGGAGCCACCCACAACCCACTCCGCCTTCTTTGCAGGTCCTGGAACTGCTTGTGAGTTGGGAGCTCTTGGGGACAAAGCTTTGGACCTGTGCGTGACCAGCAGAAGTGAGGCCTATGGAAGGGGACTGTTGAATGGCACGTCTGTGGATAATTTAGCGGCAGCCCAGCCCCCTCTCTCCCGCATCTACCTGTAATTTTAACTTTCACAGTACGTTAGTATGTGAGAGTTGCTCTGTGAACAGCACAGTTCTGAGCTGGTCTCGACAGAGAGACAGTTCAGGTCCAACGACAGAACCGCTGCTCGCTTCGGTGAGGTTGGGAGTGGCCCAGGCGGAGCTCTGAGGGCAGGCTTTCTAAAGACCCCAGCACCTACTTCACAGCCTCTGACTGTGAAAAGGATGGCGTGCTGCCATAGAAGCGTGCTGCTGTGGAAACTGAGGCTGGGATAAGGTGGCTGACAGGGTGTACTCGTCAGCTTTCGGCTACTGACATGAATACTCAAGGGAATTTATAAAGAGAAAAAGTATATTTTAGTTCATGGTTTTAAGCGATGAAGCAGCCCTGTGGCTTTGGACCTCTAAGGTGTGTGTGTGTGTGTGTGTGTGTGTGTGTGTGTGTGTGTGTGTGTCCAACAAGCCTTTCCTCTCATAAGCCAGGGAGCAAAGCAAGACAGAAGAGGCTGGGGTCTCCTAAGGGCACACCTCCAACAAGCCAGGGATGTACTGCAGAGTTTCACATCTGTTGGACCACCTCCTAGTGGCCATCCTAGGCTCAGAGCCTCCAGAAGTCAGCCTTGAATGAATACATCGAACCCTTATTAGAAGCCCAAAGATACTGTGGATGACTGTCCCTGCTGACCCAAGTTCCCAAAGGCATACTGGGACTCCAATATGTTTCCTTGGGATTCCATGGTATGCAACAGATTGATGGACTTGGTTGCCATGGGCTCTTGGGGAGACATCATCTGTGCCCGCACTGTGGTGGGCTTGTCTTGTACTGCAAGCGACCCAGGGTAGGAAGGAGTCCAGCCTGAGTTTCCCTCTGGCTCACAGGGTGCCTGGAGAGTGTTCGAGTTAGCTATCACCAACCCCCCTGCCCTCGGACGGAGGCCTGCAACTCTCCCTCCCCATGACATTTCTCAGCCTCAAAATCTTATTGGTCCAGGACAGTTTGGAGACCCAGGCAGCCATGGTGATGGAGGCCTGGCATTTGAATCTATTGATCAAGGACAGGAGACGCAAGGCCAGGGCGCACTGGGAGATCATGCTGTCAGAGCCAAATAGAGGCGTCTCATTGCCGTGCTGAGGATGGCTGAAAAAAAAATGAGAGGGAGTCGGCAAACCACCACAAAGGCGAAGGAAGTGACACCGGAAGATGGTTGGTGTGTGAAGGTTTACATTGTGGGCAGCTAAGAACACACAGGTGGAGGAGCCCTGCCTCTCCCATGGAAGCACAGGAGGGAGGTCCGGTGGGTGAAGTTCTCCATTTTCAGGTGGAAAGGGAGTCTGTGTTCATCGGTCCAAAAGCAAATGATACGGCTGCCTGTGCTTCAGGTGACAGGTTTCTTCCGTCAGGGCAAGACAGACTGTGCTGCCTTTGAAAATGCTCTAATTGTGGGTATCTTTCCACATGACCCCAAAGCTGAGGCTCAGCCCACCTTGCTGTGGTGAGGAGGTACATATGGTCCTGGGGAGGGGAAAGGACCAGCAGAAAGAAGTGAGGTCTTTCCACACTGTGGAGAGAGCACTGGACTAAGGCACACTCATGGAGGGTTGCAGGGCCTGGGTCTATTTAGCATTGTCCCCAAGCCTCAGTCATTCACCCCTAACAAGCAAGAAGATGAAGGTCGTGCCCTAGAAGGTTCCCTCCGATCTTGTGGAACAAGGTCAGTAATGTCTAATGGCCACTCCATTCCAAGCAAGAACTTCCATGCAGGGCAAAATTGTCACCATTCAGAAGAGAGAGAGAGAGAGAGAGAGAGAGAGAGAGAGAGAGAGAGAGAGAGAGAGAGAGAGAGAGAAAGAGAGAGAGAGAGAGAATGCACATTCCCATGTATGTGTACACATGTGTACATACCAGTATGTGATATATGTGAATGAATGTACGTGTGTGTGCATGCACACATGCATGTGTTTGTGTGCAAGCATGTTTAATAACTGCTATAATCGAAATATCTGCTTCCTGCTCCAAGCTCAGGTTGAAGTTCAGAAGCCTCCCCGCACTGCCAGCACCTTGACCTTAGACTCCCCAGCCTTCAAAGGTTTCATTGAGCTGCCAAGGCTGATATATTTGCAATAGCCCCCAAAGGGGCTGAGACGGAGTCATTGGTCCATATGTTTTTGATGAATCTTACTTGAAGTGTTGTTAATTAAGATTTATTTTTCCAATGAAAAAGAAAAAAAGAGACAGAAATCTCTACTCCCTCCTCAGAAAGCCTTCTGTTCTTCCTCTAGGCCACCCTGGTCTTCCTCTTCTTTCCTACTCAGGTGCAGGGACTCCTCTTCCTCCTCCACCTCTATTGCTCTACATGCAGCCCACCCTAGATTCCCGAGCCTCCTGCCTTATTCAAGTTCTTTCTTGTGTTTCCAGAAAAGCGTGAACTTGGCCGTTGGAGACTGGGTTCAAGTCCTTTGTGTGTTAATGGACCTCTGATCCTCAGTCTCTTCACAGTAAGTGCAACACAATTGAGTCAGGCCACAGTGCTCACAGGGGTGAACACAGAAGACCTCACCACAGTAAATGCCCCACAGGTGGTTGTGGTGAGAATGCCAGCTCTAGACCTCCTTCATCTCTCACACTCATGGGAGTAGCCATAGGACACTGTTGGCTGCTTGAGTCATCTGCATAAAACTATGAGTATGACTTGAAGGATGTTTAGAAATTAAGCTCCATATCTAAGGGGAGGAATGTGGTGGGCAGCTCTACCACTGAACTAACCCAGTCCTAACGATTGTGCATGCATTATTATATGGCTTTTGCACAACACAAAAGGAGCCCTATTCCTTGATCAGCAGAGCTAGAAATCCAGAGTACCACATGGACCACCTGCAGCCACCAAGCAATAATGTGAGCAAGTTGATCCTTTAGAGAAAGTGAGAGTCAAAAACTGACTTTGAGATTGTATGTCGCACATTGTGAGTGTTGATCAAAACAGAGAAGTTGGGTGGTTAAGCTCCAACCAGCTGAGCATTCTGTCTCAGAAGCACATGGGACTCCCGCTTCTGAATAGCTGTTCTGTGGCCTGTAAGTCTAAAGATATTAGAATTTTAGCCTCTTAAACATATGTGAGCCAAACATGCCAAAGATCTTTATTTGTTAGAGGGTGAGAGCAAATATTTGAGCGAAACAAATGTGAACAGGCAAACACACTGGGAATTTTGACTTTCAAGATTCCTTCCGGTAATAATCCCAACAATGACTGGGGAAATGAATGTCACTGGAAGAACCTAACTGCTATCTATTCTCATGTAAATAACCGAATCGAACAAAATAAATGTCTAAATAATTCATGTTCACTGTCCTTCGGCTGACTTGGCATATGAAAGGAACAGAGTGACAGTAGGAAAGACCCACGGTTCTCACACTGGGTTATTACTCCTGGCTGATGCGATCCTGTGCACTGGATTCCCAAAGGCTTGACTGAAGGTAGACTACAGTGCAGTGGTTCTTACCACAGCAAAGGGTGCCTCCCACCAGAGCCTGTCGGGTGGTTTAGGCCAAGCCCAAATCCAGCCGTCATGACCACCTGACCTTCTGTAGATCCAAGCCACCTCACCTCATGAGGGCACGTGCCCACACCTAGTTCCAGCCATAGATCTGCTTCAACACTACCTGCCATATTTCCTGGTTGGCAGAGGGCGTCTGTCTATAGTCCAGTACATTATGCTGATCTTTTTTATTTTTAAAGAACTGCCTTACCCACCCATTCGCCCTGCCCCCTAGGGGGGACATTAGCCTCTAGTACGAGAGTTCCTAGTCCATGACCCTGACTTTCTCCAATGGACACCTGACTCTAAATCTGTCACATTCTCCCTTTTGAAAACTTTGTGAGGTATAGAGCATGGCCAGTGTGTGCTGGAGGGGCCAGCTTCCCAGAGTGGGGCCTCTGAGGGCTCGGCAAAAATCAGACTGTGGTTACTTACTAGAATTAGTATTTCTCAGATGTGAGTACCATGAAAAGTTGCCAGAAATAGAAACAAGACAAGAACCCAACCAAACATGAAAACTATAGAATTATGGTGGCCTTGGAACTTTCAGAAATGGTAAGGCTGGAACTAGTCTTAAAGCAGGAACAAACCAGTGTGGGAGCTGATGCCAGAAGACATGAGTCCTATCTAAAATTCTGATCAAGACGTGCACTTCTTAGGGAGCAAATATCAAGTTGGTCTTTGTGGGGTGATGTGGCTTTCCTTAACTGATGGGTGTAGGACCTCTAAATTCTACTGTGCTGTGGTATGTTCTGTATGTCCTGTGGGAGCCCGTTCTTGGGTTCCTTGTGGCTTTACCCAGCAGGTCCACATAGAGGATGATTAGGACCATGGGCCTGAGTGCAGGTGTCTGAGATGGTCTGCACTTGGCTGTGCTGGGGGGAATGGTCTGTATGTCAAGTTGCTCTGATTGGTCAATGAATAAAACCTGATTGGCCATGGCTAGGCAGGAAGTATAGGCAGGACTAACAGAGAGGAGAAATAAAAGAACAGGAAGGCAGCAGGGGTCACTGCCTGCAGCAGCCGCCAGGACAAGGAAGATGTAAAGTGCCAATAAGCCACGAGCCACGTGGCAAGGTATAGATTTATAGAAATGGACTAATTTAAGATATAAGAACAGTTAGCAAGAAGCCTGCCACGGCCATACAGTTTGTAAACAAAATAAGTCTCTGTGTTTATTTGGTTGGGTCTGAGCAGCTGTGGGACTGGCGGGTGAGAGAGATTTGTCCTGACTGTGGACCAGGCAGGAAAACTCAAGCTACACTACCGGGTTATATAATCTAGTCAAAGGAAAATACTGCTGTCTCAGGAGGAAATTGGAGTAATAGTACAAAGGGTGATTAATGCAGGCCAGCTAAAATCAGGAACACTCGTCGAGGCCAGAGATAGCCTGCTACAGCCTTTTTCAAAAGACATTGTTAACTGTCTTTCTAGGATTCCCTGAGAGGGCCCCACCATCCTTCCAGCAAATTCCTTTTTCTATTCTTGAGTTGGTTTATATTATTTCTAATCAAAAGATCTCAACTAAGACATCATTTATACACTTGTATAAGGAATTAATTTCACCTTTGGCCTCATTGGAAACCGAACTATAAATTGATGCCACAGCCCATAAGAAATTGACTTGTAGGATCAGAATCCATGTATACCAAATGAGCTGTGTGCTGGCCTTGGATTGGCGTCCCCCTATCTGTTCAATCCATTCACTGGGGCTCTCGGTGCTCAGCCGTGGCCTCTTCTCCAGTTCCCAAGTAGATAATAGAACACTTCTTAAACACCAGGGGTCTGAGGTTGGAAACGCTCTCCCCGAATGCCAAGCAATCCAAAGGAGCCATGGCAACGGTGCAGACATGAGGTCTGTTACCTTGAATCCTTGAGGAGAGAAATCTGCTTATTGGAGACCAGCGTCCCCTGGCTAGGCAGAGACAACAGTGTGGACAAAGCTGGCCTCTAGCACGTTTTTCTTGGATATAGGACAGGAATTTCTCTGTTGGAATACGAGAAGGACGGGACAGCTCTCTTGATCTGTACATCAAGAGGGGCCAGTGTCTATAAGGGCTCCAGCCTCCTCCATGGGGTTTTCTCTCTGGCTGAGTTTTCTGGCACATGCAGTGAATTCCCAGTGGGCTGAGGCGTGAGAATTGTGCCAGCCTGAGCAACACAGTGATAGCCCCACTCAAAACCAAAACAGAAGCCTCACAATCCAAACCACTCCTTCCTGAAGGGATAATATTTTTGTAACAATACGGCAAGGGCTATGGAGATGGCTGGCACGGGGGCCTGAGTTTGGATCACCAGTACCCACCTAAAGGCTAGGCTCAGTAGTGTACCTGTAATCCAAGCACTGCGGAGGCAGAGGCGGGAAGACCCCAAGGGTGCACTGGCCAGCTAGTTGAGCCAATAGGAAATAATAGGTTTGGTGAGAGACTTGTCTCAAAAATCAGGTGGAAACGTGATTGAGAAAGACACCTGCTGCCAACTTCTGGCCTACACACAGGTGCACCTGCATGTACAACACACACACACACACACACACACACACACACACACACACACACACCAGCAATAGGCATGGTAATAAGAGCTCGCTGCTCTGCATACTTGCTGCATTTCTAGTGTTGTGCCCAGTGCCCGAGAGTCCCACCTTCCTTGATGGTTTGTGTTATTAAGGTCAACACTTATGTGATGTGACCATCTCCCGAACACACATCTCTAAAGGCCCTTCCTTCCTGCTCTCTGGAGACAGTGGGTTTTGTTGCCCTGTGTGTAGTCCTGACCTTGTGTCATGTGGGTGTTAGAAGGGAAGATGTGTCTGCCTTCGAGGAGCTCACAGCTGAGTGGAACAGACAGAACAACGAGAGGAGAGTAAGTGGCCGACTCTCAGCACAGGCACGTCCTCCTGTGTGCCAAGTGACCGACTCTCAGCACACGGCACATCCCCTGTGTGCCAAGTGACCGACTCTCAGCACACGGCACGTCGTCGTCCCCCCCCCCCCCCCCGTGTGCCATGTGACCGACTTAACACACGGCACATCCCCCTGTGTGCACTTTCCACTGATTGTCGGGAGAGAGTGGACGCATGTGGGTGGCTGCTCCCCTCTGGTGGGAAAGGACAGGACTCCAGGAACACGGCTCACCCCCGAGGTGTTCCTCACCTCCCTGACTTCCTGGAGTTTGACTCCCTTTGTCCTGTACACACAGACATGGTGCCATCTGTATAACATCTTTGTCAGTGTCTAAAAGCATGAGCCCATTCCCAGGAACTCTCCACCCATCTCTCCAATCCCACACCCCCGCACAGGACACCACACCTAGAGAAAGCTCAGTGAATGAATTTGTCTGAAGAACTCCGAGTCTCCAAGTTAGACTCGCCTTTTTGGTTGTTTTTAAAAATAAATTTAACAATTGTGGTTTTCTGTAAAAGGTATAGGCTGGCATGTTTAAGATGAAGTGTAAATCATTCTAAGTTTGTACTGTGTGAAAGACACTGTGAGCCCAACCTTTTTTTGGGAAGAAGAAAAAGAGGAGGATATATATATATATATTAATTGTAGATGCAATTAATGGTGAGATTTTTTTTTAATGAGGTTAATTTAAAATAGCACGGAGCCCCACCCCCCTCCTCTCTGGCAGTGTGGCCCAAGCTTTGTGAGCGATTCTCACCTCTTGACCTCAGCCTCACAGCTCGCCCGCTGTCTTTGCCGTCACACGGGGCTTCTGGACACATTCCACACCCAGTGCTGACAGCACCTTGCCATGGCTCTCAGCAGCCGTTGTCTGGAGCGGCCCCCACAGTCCCCTGTTGCCCGATCCTGTCCAAATGACCTTAGACACCACCGACCTTGAACTGGGACCCGTTCTCAGCACGAACACCCTTGTGCTGGGTCCTCCCCACACTGCACACAGATGCCCAGGGAGCTGACCAGGGCACGAGGTTGCCTGGGGTCAGTTCTAAGCCTTGTGTGTTTTCAGTGGATTACTGCTCTTCTAGTTTCTTGTTTAAACTGCTAAGAGTTTTTTATATTATTATTATTTTAGTTAGTAAGTATGGTGGATACAGCTCAGATTGACTTTTGTTTTTACCAAGCATGAAAAATTAACATGCATTAATTTTACCAAGTGAGGGGATGATCAAATCAAATGGCCCCGAGTCTAGCTGATGCACTCAGTAACAGCAGCATCACACTTTATGTAGAGGTCAGTCTGCTTCTGCTTTGTAAGAAACAGTCCCAGACAAAGATTGATTTATCTTACAGACCAGCCATCTGAACCCATAGGCTAAACTAGATGATTCTTGTGGTCTTAGCTTGGCTTTCTGGCAAGTCGTCTGGAAGCTGGAATTTGAGGGTAGCCTCACATACGGTAGCTCCACTCCGGAGAGTGGATAGAAGGCTTGCTGGTCTCAGAGCATTCGCTCTGCTTCACAACCATGGACTGCCTATATTGGCCAGTGCAATGGCTATCCTTTGTCTACATCAGGAATTAACCAAAATCCAAATGGCTAGGTGCACCTGTGGTAGTTTGAATGTAACAGGTCCTCATAATCTCATAGGGAGTAGCACTATTAGGAGGTGTGGCTTTGTTGAAGTAGGTATGGCCTTGTTGGAGGAAGTGTGTCACTGTGGCTTTGAGGTCTCTTTTGCTCAAGCTTCCCTCAGAGTGACTGTTAGTTCTAACTTCCTGTTGCTTGCAAGATGTAGGACTCTCAGCTATTCCTCCAGCACCATGTCTGCCTGCATGCTGCCATGCTCCCAACCATGATGACAATGGATTGAACTTCTGAACCTATAAGCAAATCACCCCAATTAAATGTTTTCCCTATAAGAATTGCTGTGGTCATGGTGTCTTTTCATAGTAATAAAAACCCAAACTAAGACAACACCTGTGAGGGATTTTTCTTAATTAAATCATTTGAAATGTGAAAACCTGCTTTTAATCTGGACTTTTTGAGGTGGGAAGATTCACCTTTAATCTGGGCCACACTTTCTGGTGGCAGCCTAGACAAAGGACATGGAAGAAAGAAGCTTTTGCTCTTTGCCTGCTTCCCCTCACATTGGCTGGCAAGTCCATTCCTTCACTGACATTAGAGCCCACATCTTCAGGATTCCAACATATCCTAAAGACCAGCTGAGACATCCAGCCTTGCAGACTGAACAACTACTGGATTCTTGGACCTTTGGTTGGTAGACAACCATTGTTGGACTAGCTGGATGACAGCCTGTAAGCCACTCTAATAAATTTCTCCATCTATCTATCTATCTATCTATCTATCTATCTATCTATCTATCTATCTATCATATATAGATATATATTCAGTCTATAAGTTCTGTTCCTCTAGAGAACCATGACTACGACAGCTTGTTTTGACGCCTTCTGTTAACAAGTATGCTGGTCTTCTGGTCCTCACACCTGCACTTTCAGCAAAAGTAAACTGTCTAGTAAACTGGTATCAGGCCCAGAGACAAAGTGACTTACTCAAGGTCACAAAGCGTAAATAGCACAGCTGAGGCCAGCCTGCTCCTGTCACTTCTTGTCTGATCAGCTACTTTGTACCCTGTCTCAGTTACAGACAGGGTACAAAGGCTTGGAGAGGCCTCTCAAAGCAGCACTGGTTGTCAGTGTTTTTTTTTAAGGATTTGTGACAAAGGGCCAGCTGTTTTGTTGGCTTTATTTCTGATCCATCATGAACTTGACAATACCCAAATGGCTCTAGTACCTGTTGAACAAGCTGAGTCACCTGATGGAACATTTGGATACTTTTGCAATGTCAAAATGTTACACAGTTTCTAAATACCAGCCTTTCCTTCCCGTAATGGTATCACTGCTGGCAGGCCAACAGTAACATCACACCTGAATAGTTTTGTTCTGTATAGTACCTCACCCTGTCTTCACTGTTCCCAGGAGGTGGGGAGCTGGGGCTAATGGCCCTGTCTGAATCAGACACTAAGACCTGGAAAGACAAAGAACTCATCCGGAATCACAAAGGACTAGGCTAGGAATGGGCTCTGAGACCTGGACACAGCCTGGAGCAAGACCGGCACCAGCTGGCACCAACAGGGCTCTACTTTCCTCACATGCACTTTTACAAAAGAAAAGAGTAGCGCACGCCTTTAATCCCGGAACTAGAGAATCGAAGGCAGGGGCATCTCTGTGAGTTCCAGGCCAGCCAAGACTACATAGTGAGACCCTGTCTCAGAAAGAAAGAAAGAGAGAGAGGGGGAAGGAGAAAGGGAGGGAGAAAGGGAAGGAGGAAAAAGAAAGAAATGGAAGGAAAGAAGGAACGAACGAACAAACAAACGAACAAACGAACGAACGAATGAACTTAAAGAAATAAGCTTTCTCTTTACATGGCGGGCCTCAATCAGAACCTGAGGGACTGAGGTTGGCGGGAATGTCCCGAGTTCCAGGGACTTACGCATCATTTACATAACCAGATCTCCTCTGCCCTCCCCACCTCCGTCCCCTGTGCCCAGATAAATAAATTCAAAACTTAGCTGCATCCTACTTCTCAGGGAAGCATTTAATGGGCTCTTCATTGTCCCCCAGGAGTAAGCAGGTCCTGGGGAGCAGTGAGGTGTCTCCCTGATGTTTCAGAGTGAAGCTGCCCACACAGCACAGTCACAGGCCCTGCTCTGCGCAGACTGTGTCTCTTCTCCTTGGCACGGACAAAGCAGAGGAAGGAGGTGAGGGCAGGAGGGGGCATACCACAATGTGAAGAGATCCCAGCCCACCTCTGCCAGGGTCCCTGGCGTGTCCAGGAGAAGGAGCATAGAGCATTCACCACTGTATGTGTCCTGCCTGTGGCTCAAAAATGGTGTCTGCTCCCATCTCAGGGTTTAATCTAGCTTTGTCTATGGGACTCAAATCCTGCCCATCTGTAGGGTTGAGTCTCAGACTTCCTGCAGTGTTAGAAGAGCCATAACCTTCCTGAGTTCCCTCTTGGGCCTTCTCACCCTGACTCAGCAGTCCTCTCAGCCACACCCCTGCTAGCACCCAAGCAAGACAAGATGCCCAGGCATCTGTATACAGAGTCTGAGATGCAATGCGGAATATGCCTGGGGCCACAGCTAGGTAGGAAGGCTTTGCAGAGACAGACTAAGCCACTCTTGGATCTGAAGCTCAGCAGAGGAGTCATGACCCTTCCAGTCCTAGAACTCCAGAGCTCTGGGGACAAGGGGTCCTCACCCACCACTCCACCCAGTGCTGATTGGTGGCTCTGTATCATCATTGTTTTATATATGCACTAATAGATGGAACTCGCTTTTCAGGAAAGGTTCAAAAGCAAAACCACAAGAGGAAACCACATCCTTAGATCTTGATTTCCAGATGTGGATATTGGATTGTAGATGGCGAAGCTGATGTTCAACAAGAGTAGCATGCTCGAGGCTGCTCAGCTGGCAATGGGCAGACATAGCACCAGTACCTAGGAGATTTTCTCTGGCCCAGGGATCTTTCTAGCAACTCTTCTGCACTGGGTTCCTCTCTGTTCTGTCTCTCCTGGCCTTGGGTACAATGTATATCCGAGTAAAGTGGAAACACTTCGGGAAGTCCTGATTATTACCCTGCAGTCTTACACACCCCTTCTGCTGGGAAGAGACCTCTTGCAGAGGCCAGTGCAGCTGCCTTTCTGCAGGCACCATGATCTTCTTGGTCAATGCCATCTCAGAGGGGTTCCCCTGCCTTGTCTTGATTAAGTGGCTTTTCGCCTATCCTTACCAGTACATGTCAGGCACCTCCTTTCCACATGTTACTTTCTTCCTAGCCCTTATTAGGAACTGAACTTGTTTGTTTGTTAGATTAATTAACTATGAAGTCATGAGACCAGGGACCATGCCATTCTCGTCTACCACTTCTTTCTCAGGTCCTAGCACCCTGCCTGTGGCTGAGCTGGTACTTAATCAATCCGCAACTGAATGAGTGTTGGCTTCATTTTGTGTACCAGACACAAGCTTTTTGGAGGAATCGCGGCGTGTTGGTGTTCAGTGGTGTCTGTCACCACAAATTGCCCCTGATGACATGCATCACATCTGTGAAGGAATCTGTGTGAGTCCCTCGTCTGGGGGATGCTCACTATTGAACTGCTCTGGCAGCACCTCTGCTGAACAGGAGAAACAGAGAAAAAGCATCCAGACCCACTTGGCCTTGGTTTCCTGGGTAACCAAGGTTGTGTGCTTAGATACACATGACCAAGCAAGACTCTCCCAAGGGACATGGGCGTTGAAGACTCAGGCACTAGCTGCATATTTTTTACTCTCTAAAGCAGTCATGGCCCACGACAATGACAGCAGCTCAGGGGCCTGATCTCTAGGCCAGACCCAAAGTCTCACTAGAAAAGGCTTCCACCCACCACGTTGGGTTTTTATACTCAAGTTCATGGACACTCGGTCTGCAGTCTGCAGACAATGCAGTTGTGCATTAATCTATATGTATTTTTTTGTGAATACTCAAGATAAAACAAAAGATGAATGGCATGTTCATAACTTATATGCTGGTCTAAATAGGTTCTCAATCAGGTCAATTGGTTAATAAAACATAACAACTGTAAATGTTTACACACCCCACATTGAAGTACCCCAATATATAAAGCAAACACCACCAGCACTGAAGGGAAAACTCAAAAAAATAATACAGTAATAGGAAGAATGTCAAAGCTTCACTCTCAGCAATGATGGGTCACACAGAAAGTCAATAAAAAAACGGCAGATGTGGACAACACTATAGACCAAGGGACCTAACAGGGGCACACAGTGTGTTCTCTCCAAAGGCAACAGAACACATGATATTTTCAAGTGGACAGAGACTGTTCTCCAGGACAGACTGTGGGTTCGGCCACCAAACAGCTCTTAACAATGCAAGAATATTGGAGTCATTCACTGTCATTTCTGACGATGGTACTGCGAATCTAGCAATCAGTGACAGGACAGTTGAAAAAAGTCACAAAGATATAGAAAGTAAGTGACTCACTGCTGAGATCAGTGCACCAAGAAGAAACCAGAAAGGGAGTTAAAAACATACACTGGAAGCCGTGAAAACAAAAATATAAGCTCCCAGCAGTCAAGGGCTGGCATCAGTTTGCAGCTCTAGATGGCTAATTTAGGGAGGGGGCCCTTAAACAAGCAGCCCAACTGTATGCTGCAAAGAACAAGAAAAGAAACAATGAAGCCTACAGACTCTCCAAACAGCCTAGGAAGCTGTTAAGACTAGGGGGAAAGTCAACGGCATAGAGGCAGAAATGCAATAAAAATATTTAATAAAACAAGATTTGGTGTTTGAAAATACAAGTAAAATCAACAAAGCTTTAGCTATACTAACAAGATGGGGGTAAACAGCTCAAACAAATAAGTCTAAACAAAAGAGGAGACACTGCAAACTGGAGTGAATGCCACAGGAACGCAGTGACCATAAGCCATGACCTGTGTGGAGCAACCTAAGGGAAACAGGTAAGTCCTGAGACAAACTCAGAGTCTAAACAGGGCAGTGATGAGCAGAGAGGCTGGCCCAGCAACCCAAAGCCTGGTGGCCCAAAAAGGCCTGGGACCTAAGGGACTTTCTGGGAAATTCTACCAAAGATTAACCAGATTCCCCCTGGTGCTCTTCAAAAAAACTGAAAGAGAGATGACCCCTCTGAATTCATTCTGTACAGATAAGATCCAGATGGGGAGCATCATTCAGGTCAGGATACTGTGGGAAAAATGTGGATGCAAACATTCTCAGCAAAATAGCAATAAATGGGACCAGAGCAAATAAGAGTTAGCTATGGGATGTAAGGACAGGTCAACATGTGCAGATTGACATGTATGACATACACTAGCAGGCTTATGGTAAGTGAAATGCTCATCTCAATAGATGCCTGAAAGAGTTTGACCCTTTTGGAAACGCTCAAAACCAAGGCATAGAAGTAATGCACCCCAGTACACTTCACCGCCGTTCACAATATACATCCAGTCAGCACTGTCCTGCATGGTGGGAAGCCCAGGCTTCTGTGAGGTCAGGAGCATGCCCACCACTCCATTTAGCACCACCCTGCGAGTTCTAATGAAAATGACTAAGCAAGAACAATACATGAAAAGAAGACATGAAGTTACCTCTGTTTTTCGATGACCTGATCTTATACGAAGAAATCTGAAGACTAACAAGAAGCTGTTGAAACTAAATTCTGGAAACAAAATCAACAAGATCAACAAAATCCAGGTTTATGTCTAGACGGGATGAAACTGAACCTCTCACACCACTCACAAAAACTAACTTGGAATGGATTAAGGTCTTAGATTTAAGAAGTTAAGATGTGAAAGCATAAAATTCTTAGAAGAAAAAAGGAATGGGGAAGAAACCGTTTATGAGGATTTTTAGCACATGACCACAAATAAAAGCTAAAATGAACAGGTGGCACCAGGTCAAACTAAACCCTGATGCATAGAAGAGGGCACAGTAGACTCAGAGTCAGCCCACAGAAAGGAAAACTGCACCAGCCACCCATCTGATACAGAGCTCATACCAAACTGTACAAGGAACTCATGTGTTTCAACATACAGGAACATTATTTGGCCATAAACACAGAAGAGAATCTTTCATTTGTGACAAACTGGAGGATCTGGAGTACAGAAAGGCAAATGACTCACACCCACACTTTAACGTATATATTAGTGTTTAGTTATTTTAGTTAATTAATATGTGTTAGTTTTTAGTCATGGGTATGCATGTGTGTCTGTGTGTCTGTGAGTGGATATGTGCATGTGTGGTGTCCGAAGAGACCAAAAGAGGACATTGGATCCCCTGGAACTGGAGTTGCAGATGGCTGTTAGCCTCCTGGCACAGATTCTAGGAAATGAACATGCCCCCCCCCCCCACAAGATCAGCAAGCACTCTTAACCACTGAGCCATCTCTCTAGCCCTCAACCCCCACTTACATGTGGACTCATTAAAAAGTCAAACTTCCGGCCTGTCTGAAGCATCCACAGGTCTGCCCCGGCGGGTGGGTGCCTTTGTGATGAGCAAGTGTATGATAGGGAAATGGGAGAGAGAGAGGCGGAGTGGTTCGTGTGCTGGGGAAAGAGGCAGTTCTGAAGAAGGGAAGGCGGTGAGGAATGGGCTGATGTTAGTGGCCTATTGCTACCGGGAACGGGGTGGTATCTGAGCCTGGGCTGCTGCCATGGGCCATGTCTGGGTCTGTGGCACAGCAGCCAGGGTCTGGGTTGATGTCCATGGCTCCTGTTATTACCAGGGGCTGAGAGGATGCCGAGGGTCGGACAGCCACCTGAGACCATGTTGGTGTCCCAGGGCCTTACTGCCACTGGAGCCATACTGATCTGGGTGGCCTGTGCTGCCACCAGGGCCATAGTGATGTCTGAGCCCAAGCTGCTGCCAAGGACATATCTGGGTCCATGTTCCTACTGCAGCTGGGGTCTGTGATGATGTCCATGGCCCATGTTTCCACAGTAGGTAATAGGAACTATGCATGTTGAAATCCAAGGACCATGCTGATCTGGCCCCACCCCTCACTAGCCCTGGGATAGCTGACCCTACCCCTCACTGGACTCTGCAGCAGGAGAGCTGGCCCCCAGCACTCAGGAGAGATGGTCCCACCCTCACCATGGATGTAGAAAAGCTGGCCCCAAAGGCATGGGACTAGGAGATCTGGCTCTGCCCCTCACCTGAGCGGGTGGTTCTGATAGCCCAACCAACCAGCTCAGCTACCACCCAGACCCACATCCTGACCCATCTATGACCTGCAGAGGACTGTTCCTGTAGAGCAATAGCTGCAGGACCTCCACTTTGTGGTGGGGCTGATTGGATGAAAGGATGTACTACGTGACACACCGCAGCTCCCAATGCCACTAGGATGAATAAGAGGTGTTAGAAAGACTGAAGAGTGAGGGCAGTTAGTTTTTTTTGTTTTTAATTATTTGTTGGGGGACACATTGCATGGGCGAGGGGTGGATAATGGAGGGACTGGGAAGTGAACATGATGTGGAATTCCCAAAGAATCAATAAAGAATTATGTTTTTTTAAAAGAAGACTAACTTTAGAAGTGGAAAGTAGGATGATGGTTCCCCCAAAGCCAGGAGATGGGGGTTAAGTGAGGATATGGGGGTCAAAGGGCACAAATTTTTGGTACCTGATGAATGTTCTGGTATCTCACATGCAGCCTGTAACTATGAAGAGCAGTGATATACCACATACTTGAAGCTGGTTGTGAAAATGCTCTCACATGTTCTCATCAGACAGTAAGAAGGCAGCACCATGTGAAGTGATGAACATGTTGGTGGCTGGTGTGGCAATCATGTCACAGTGACATGAGTGTCAAAACCCTACACAGCTGTGATCGTGAGTTCTGTTTTTATTTGCCAATAGAGCTGTAAATAACATTGAAAACAAATTTAAAAATTAATAACTCTTGCTTCATTTTTGCTGGAGAGAGAGGAAGATTATAAACACAGTTCCCTTTTTTAAAAATCCAATCAGCTTAAGCATTTGTACAATCAAAGCCCCAATGCCTAGGGGTTGTTGAACTTTCTATGGAGAAAAACTTGCACACTGGTGGTTTCTGGGGTGCAAGAATGAGTAACGGATGTATCATGACTGGCCAGCATCAAGATTTTTCTTAATTAATTAATTTCCCCATTTATAAATTAAGAGTAATTGAAGCTCTGTTTCCAGGGTTCCCTAAAACTTGAAGACTCTGCTGTGATGTGTCCCTTGGTGATGTCATGCTTATCCAGGATGCAGGAGGCCCTGGGTGCATCCCCAGCAAAAGGAAGACCTGCAATGGCAGGCTTGTGTCTCTATTTGCTTTCCTCTGAAAGCCTGCATGAGCCCAGACAGGCAGGCTATGTGGAAGCCAGTCCTGGAAAGAAGAAAGGAAGGTGAGCAGAAGGCTGGAAGCCATGGTGAAGAAGGAAAATAGAAGCAGCTGAGGCCTGATTGCCCTGGGGTTTCTGGGGTTGCTTCCTGCTAGCTTCAGAGACTCAAGGTTGCATGTGTGTGCAAATCCCCCCCCAACCCCAGATTCCAGGCTCCTCCCTGTTCTGCCTCCACGATGGATTAATCCACCAATGGACTCAAACTTGAGTAGACTATTGAGGGGTGGTACAATGGAAGAGCCCTGGAGGGAGGTAGTAAGACAATGACTGTCTTTGGAGGCTGTATCTTGTGCTATCCCTTGGTATAACTGGCCTCTATGGTTCCTGTCTGCCATGAGGTGAGTAGCCTCAGCTATATGTTCCTGCTGCCATGATATGCTTCCTCACTCTGGGTCCAGGAGCAGTAGGGCAAAATACTGTAGACAGAGCCAAGACAAATACTTTTCCTTAAAATTGTTTATGTTGGGTTTCATATCACAGCAACAAAATGTCCACCTCAAATAACATACTTTTCAAATGTGTGTGTGTGTGTGTGTGTGTGTGTGTGTGTGTGTGTGTGTGTGTGGCTGGCTGGCTAGATTTCAGAGAAAAACTTATCTTGCCTCTAGAATTTAGACTTCTAAATCCTCAGAAGGGTTAAAGAATATAAAATGTGGAAGGATAGAAGAGAATCTGAACCAATGTCTTCATTTTCTGAGCTAGAGAGCAGGCCTGTGAAGACACAGCTGGCTTGATGTTTAGATTCCCCACTTCTGCAATTCTGCAGTTACTTCGCTTTGCACTTCAAGACGAAGGAATTGCCTCATGAGATGGAGTCCTATTGCTCAGAGGCCAGTCTCCACCCACCAAGGCAAGCCCCCTGGTTTGCCTCCACAGCAGTGACTACACACAAACACTCAAGCACAATGCCAGCCCAAAAGAAACGCTCTGCTTCTGAAGATGTGCGCCTCTTCCTAGCACTTCTCCATTCTGTCTTCTCTTGCTTGTACCTTCTTCCTCAAGCCCATTTGGGGTTCAGTATCAGCTTTTTGGGTTCTTTGCCTTCAAACACAGCATCATCTCCTAACTGGTCTTCCTGCCTCCAGTCCCTCTCTTCCCAGTCCAGCTCTGTGATGTAGCCAGATCACATTCATTAAATGAAAATGGAAAAGGCCACTAGACTTTCTAAAACTCACAGGTTCATGGAAGCGGTCTTCCTGCTGGGAGCACTGTTTTGAGAGGTTCTGGTAAGTCTGGGAGGTGGAGCCTAGCTGGAAGTAGATTGCTGGAGAGGATGTTATCCTTGCCCACTTCCTGTCTTACTCTGGGCCACCTTTTGAGCAGCCTCCACAGTGAGGCACCACCATGAGCTGAGCTGCCTCACCGTGCCTTCCCGGCCACGATGAGTTAAACCCTTCTGACTGTGTGCCAGTAGACCTCGCCCACTTCAGTTGTTTCTGTCGGGCAACCACTGTGTGGTCACACCGACAAACTAATGAAGACATGGCCATCACAGTCATCTATTTAACCACCAGGTTGATGTAGAGTAACCACCTAATTTCTTGTTAAGAACTGTTGATGAGAGTAAACAATACAAACTTGTCTCTGCAGCAGCTGGACTTAAAATGCAGTGGCGTGGTATAGTGTCATCCTCCTGAGTGGGACACACACACACACACACACACACACACACACACACACACACACACAGTTTCCTGAACATATCCCCAAACTGTTTTGAAATGATTCCACGAATGCCAAGTGACTCCACCTACCTTAACTTGCAGTTTTCTGAAGAAATGAGACCCCTTGAGGAAGGGGTCTGTTTTGTTAGCTTGTTTGTTTACTGAATGAACAAGTGAACAGCCAAAGGGTATAAATGGGATAAACCCAACGTGGCACCTTGGCACGCAATGTAAGGGGACACTCACTCTCAGGAACAAGCCCAAGGGCTTGTTTCACACATCACATTGTGGACTCCTGGCCTGCAAGAAAATCCAAGGCATCCAGGAGGGTGTATTTTGGAGCTGTCTGTGGTACTGAAAGAGGCCACAGACCATGGTTCAGGGGTCCATTAACAAATTCTGTGTCTTTGGTTTCTTTTGCCATATGCAGCCTTGGAGTTCCATAATCTTTGTTTCCATGAGGCTGGGGAATGTAGCACACCACAGCGTCCAGGCTGTACTCCAAAATGTGCCAAGAAAACCAGACAGAAAATGTCTCTGCCATTTGGTTTCAGAAAAACAGGTGCTGTGCAGTATTAGGTGCTCAGGGAAGTCTAAAAATACACACCTCCAACTCTGTGGGCCCATTATAAGATATGCTCTCCAAATTGTCTCTGTAAATAATACCTGGGATCTTCAAATGTCTCTGGGATGGCTTTCAATCCTGAGAGCTAGCAGTTCTTGAGTTATTCTGGGTCTACCCAAAACCATGTAGACTCATTAACAAGTCAAAACACCACTAAATAATCTGAATGGCCTCCACTTGTGTTGCCAAAAATCTAGACCAGTTAAATCCTTCCCACTGAATGTTACCCTACACAACAAAGCCTTCACCCTGACCTGCATTAAAGGGAGGTCTATTGGGGTCCTTCTGTGACAGCTGGCATGAAGTGCACGTTTTATTTCCACTTGGGTCTACAGGCTCTTGATTTGAATGCCTATCCCCAGATGGTGGTACTATTTTGAGAAGCTATGGGCCCTTTAGGAGGTGCAACCTAGTTGGTGGAAGTGGGCCACTGGGGGATACTTCTGGAAGTTAAAGCTCGGCCATGGGTCTGGTCATGCTCTTTCTGATGTCTGCTCTGCCATGATGTGAACATCCTCCACCACAGCCCCCACCACTGTGAGCTGAATTGCTCACCATGCCATCCCCACCAGGGTGAGCTGAAACCGGCAGCCGAAGCCAGTCTTTCCTTACTGAAATTGTTCCCACCGTGTGTCCTGCCACAGCTATGCACAGGTAACTAACATGGCTTCTCTTTTCCACCTGAGCGGCCCTGTATCTCTTTAACGAGAAGTGGGAGTTAGATGGCACACTGGTTCTGCATGATCTTCAGATATGATTGCTGCCATAGACTCACAGACTCAGTTTAGCTGCAAATCTCATATAAGAGAAAGAGAGAATCCTGATGTGTCCGACCTCAAAGACGGAACTTACCCAACTAATTTCTACATTTAATAAGGAAATTTAATAATCTGGAGTTGTGTAAGAAGCATTTTTGGAGCAGAGTCACACAGTGAGCTGGTGGTGGCAGAGCTGGGGACAGGTTGAGGTTTTATAACTGCCAAGCAAACATTCTCACTTCCTTCCCACAAGGGCTGATGGCCTGAGGTTGAGAGTATTCTAAAGAACATATAAAGAGAAATCGGTCATTAATAAAGCACAATAGTGCTGATGTGCCAGACCACTGCTCTGATCAATGGCCACGAGGTGGGTGCCACCTCCACTCTCCTGCTGTTGGCTGCTGTCCCTTGTTGCTGCCATCCTCATTGTCCCTTCTCTTCTACA
The DNA here is from genome assembly GCF_004664715.2 of Peromyscus leucopus. Lineage (NCBI taxonomy): Eukaryota > Metazoa > Chordata > Mammalia > Rodentia > Cricetidae > Peromyscus > Peromyscus leucopus. Next base: position 78,507,380 of record NC_051067.1, read on the forward strand.
AGGAAATGAAGAGTGGTTGAGTAATATATCCAAGGCCACAGGGATAATAAGTGGCTAAATAAGCATTCAGATTTAGACTTGACTCCAAACTCTGTTCCCGTCCCCAGCACGGTCCCTTGCCTGCCTGCTTTCTTTTTCAGCTTGCTTCCTTTGAAAACATTTGGTTTGATGCTCATCTACATGAAATGCACTAAATCCCTGGTGATGACAGCGGTTTACATTTCTTAGCAGATGCAGTGAGCAGATCCATGCTTGAGGTAAATCACAAATTGAGAGTGAACTAATGGGCCAGTCCTTAGTTGTCTTATTATCTTAATTACAGCAGCTTAGTAGAATGCCAACGAATGGGGCCCTCATTGTGATGTCTTGGCACATCTGGCTAAATAATATCTGCTTTATTATTGTTGTTATTATGAACCAAACTTATCAACATATTTCAAGTGTCTATTACATGCCAGCTAATTTTTAGAATGGACCTCTCATAATCCTCAAGACAGCCTTTCTATATAGGCATTGTTAATGCCATTGTTCAAACAGAGAAACTGGGGTCCAGAGAGCCCTTGTCCATCTTTAGTGCCAGTTTAACTGACTTCAGTGTTTCAATGACCAGAACGTGGCTTGCTTCAGACAGCAAGTCACTTCCCCCTGGGGCTGTGCCCCACATTTTGCTAATCCAGCAAGTGGCTGCTTTATTGAGTTGTCCTTGTGCTCTGATGTATTTTGGAGTAGACGGTGATAGCTGCTGAGCAGAAATGACAGCTGACATCCTGCTCTGCTCTCTATCACCCACTGCCGGGTGTGTTCATGCTGCTTCTGTGTCTGGAGAAGCCCTCCTTTCATCTCCAGCTACACCAACTCACGAGTCCCAGGTCAATGGCAGCCCTTCTGGTCATTTCTTCTTCTGCCTCTTAAAACTAACCTATGTCCTCTCAGCTCCCTCGACTTCTCATCCAAACGACACATTATTTTATTCACTTGTGAACTCTTCACTACACCTGAGAGCATCTACTCCCCAGGGACACTGTACTTAAAAGTTGGGGAGCCAGGCCTGGTGACACTCACCTGGAATCCCAGCACTCAGGAAGCCTGTGCTGCTGAGCAAGAATCCATCTCAAAAACCAGCCATGGGCTACTGAGAAGTATCAGTGGGTAAAGCTGCTTGCTGCCCAGCCTGACAACATGAGGGGACCCACACTGTGGAGGGTTGGAACCAGCTTCTGTACATTGTCATCTGATCTCCAGACCTGCACCACGGCACAAGCAACTCCCAAATGCTCACACACACACAAACACACACAAATATGTAACTTAAAATTAAAAGTAAAACAGGAAATTTGGGTTGATTAAGCAGAATGTCACTTACTGAAATACCTATAGCATTTATTATATTCGACTCTTTGTCCTGTTTATTCCTTTTCATTCTGTTTCTATTCTTATACATGCTAAATTCTTCAGGGGGCAAAGGGTGTATGTTAGTCATCTTTGAGTTAGACCCAGACACCAAACGAACATGCAGTAGATAAATATTATTAGAAATAAATGAGAATGTGAGTTGAGTCTACAACTTACAATGCTGCTGAATCATTGTTCAGAACAATGGGTCTGACAGCATTTCCAGGGACTCAGCAAAAACATCTGTGGGAGGGGAAGGAAAAACTAGAAATCAAAGGACTGTTCTGCATTTTATACTGTTTAGCTTTCTCTTTGCACAGTTGTATTTTGTGTTTATCCATATGATCTGCCTCATAGAGTTACGGGTAACTTCCAAAACAGAGATGAATGCCATCGAGGACAGTTCAGGACGTCCCCATCACTCCATGGCACACTGACATTCTGCTCTGTCTCTGGGGCTTGCCTCATGAGGTAGTCAGCAACTGAACTTGTTCTTAGCTGGACTCCTGTTCTGAAGCGTGGACACCTGGCTCGGTGGGGCTCTTTGTTTTTGTGTTTGTGGTCTTCTTTCTGCACGACAAAGTGGGTCTCTGGCACGGGGCAGGTTCCTTGCTCAGTCGGTGACTTGGCTCTCTGTGCCTGTGTGCTCACCACCTGGAGGAGAATATATAAAACCCAGTGGGATGAAGTGCTGGGTTTTGTAACTGTTACTGGTGCAAATGTTTCCCTCTTACAAAAATTCCTTTTTAAAGAGTCCTCAGCCACAAATAAGATAAACAAGTGTCCAAGAAAGCCTTTTATTGTTCCAGGGGCCACGGTGCTGTCTGAGTGAAATGCGGAGATCTTACTTGATAGACATTGGATATGGCTCCCATTCCCTTCTGCCTGTGCTGCATAGTTTTATGTCAACTTGACACAAGCTAAAGTCATCTGAGAGGAGGGAACATCAATTAAGAAAATGCCTCCAGGCCGGGCAGTAGTGGTGCATGCCTTTAATCCCAGCACTCAGTAAGCAGAACGAGTTCCAGGACAGGCACCATAGCTACACAGAGAAAACCTGTCTTGAAAAACCAAATAAATAAATAAATAAATAAATAAAAATAAATAAATCTAGCTGTGGGCAAATGCCTGTAGGGCATTTTCTTAATTCGTGATTGATGAGGGAGGGCCAAGCCCATTGTGGGTGGGGTCATCCCTGGGCTGGTGGTCCTGGGTTCTATAAGAAAGCAGGCTGAGCAAGCCATGGGGAGCAAACCAGTAAGCAGCACCCATCCATGGCCTCTGCATCAGCAGCTGTCTCTGGGTTCCTTCCCTGTTTGAGTTCCTGTCCGAACTTCCCCTGATGATGCAGTGAAGTAGAAGTAGAAGCCAAATAAATCCTTTCCTCCCCAAGTTGCTTTTGGTCATGGTGCTTCATCGCAGCAACAGTAACCCCGACCAAGACTCTACCCTAGGAATCCACAGTCTCAGGCTGTGAAAGAAATCCTTCCTGACCATATGGTATGTCATGGGATGAACGTCCAGTTCTCTCCAGCCTTACACAGATTAGCTCCAAGCCTGCGTTACAAAGTCTGAACATTTTCTCCCTCAAGAGGCTGCAGCCGTGTGTACCTGCAGGTGCGTCTCCCTTCGGAGCAGATACCAAATTGGTTATGCACATCCGAATGTCCTCTGTACCCACAAAATAAAAATCTCCAAAGGAAGGCGATAAAAAGAAGGGCCCTGGGTGGCAGGCACAGAAGATGTCTGGGGCACGCAGGAAGTCTTGTTAGGAGCTTGATTACAGCAAAGCACGTTTTGTTTCAGAGGCACAAAGCACTCAGTTTTTCTTTTATTGGCAAGAGTGTTTGAGAATCAAATAGGGAAAAAAAATTTCCAAAGATTCAGTTTAATGAATTTATCTTTTATCAATGACCTAAGAAAACACACCCCAGAAGAGCCCCTCCCCCTTCTGTGACACTGAAGAATCTGTGCATAATGGAAACATCCATAACTCTCGCGCCCGATTCCCTGCCCCACTGGAGCTACAGAGCTGCGTTGTTATGGAAATACAGCGAGATGGGGGTCACCATGCACTTTCTGTCTTTATTATTATCTTCTCTGCTATAGAAAGTCTCTGATGCAAGGACACTATATTTGCTTTCATTTCATAAACTGTCATAATAGTGCCGTTCTCATTCTATCTGAAGGACTTGAAGGCCATTGGGGAATGGGTTGCCACAGCAGCTTGTGAACATTCCAGGTGGAGTTCTCTGCTCTGCTCTGCTCTGCTCTGCTGAAAGCAGCACCCTGGCTGTGGGCTTGCTGTGTAGTCTCTGTGCTGGGGGGACAGCACTCCTTACACGTGGGGTGGGGGGACTGAACCTCCACTTCTTTACACATGGTGGGGGGACTGAACTTTCACACTCTTTGTCTTTGCATGGGAAATATAGAGTCTTCAGGACAATAGCCACTTAGTAATTTGGTTTTGCTTGCTATACACACTTGGGAATACAAAAATTGGCGTGTTGTAATCAATGGACTAAAGGGAAGAGGGACCCTATCTGTACAGAGATGAAAGACTGTGTTATAAGTTACTGTGCAAGGCTGTGGAGAAATAAAACATTGACCTGATTCCCCCATTATCATTAAATAATTCCTTTAGGTTGAGGCATACTCTTCCCTTAAAGAAACTCTTATTTGACAATAATTATTTATTGAGTCCCTTTTATATAGCAAACCATGTAAAATCCCTTTGGACTCTTTAACAGGATCTTAGCTTTTAATCCTGAGCCTTGGATCTGAATTGTGCTGTTTCTGTGAGCCCTCGTCTTCCTGGACCATGATGAAGTCAAACTGAACAGTCTGTCCAGGCCTGAGTGAGAACTCGCACCCATCTGCTCATGGTTGGCTCTTGAGAGAATTACTTAACTTGGTTTTAGACTTATTTTAGATCTTGAAGATAGAAATAATGATAGGTAACTCCCAAGGTACTGTGAAGAGGAAACCCCCTGTGTACCGTCCTCGCAGCCTGGGCCACAGCACATGGCCTAGACAGGAATGACCTCATAGAGCGATGTTGTCAAGAAATAGAGGCAGATGTTCTGGTTCAAAGAGGAAAGGAGCGTGCACCACCTTGTGCTGTCCACCAAGTGTGACCGTGAACCTGGACACCACTCACAGAGCCACCACCTAAGGACTAGAAAGCACACAGCAGTAGGTGCCCTGGAGAAGGAAAGGGGGCTTGCAGAAGCAATAACCAAAATGAATCCCAAAGGCCAATCACTTGGCGAACTTACCTCCATCAACCTCAGTCATCCTCAGGGGCTGAATCTCCCACAAGGTCTAGCCAAAAGGGGCTTCAAGAGTAGCCATTAATTTCTAGTGCAAAAAAAGTAATTACAAGAGAAGATGCAGAATAGGAAAGGGGGAAGGAATGCCTTTGTGTTCGGTTTTCAGATGTTCTCTCTCTCCCATCCCAGTCCCCTAAGGTCCCCAGCCCCCCAAAGCTGTAACTGGGCAGCGGCTAAGTGGGGCAGGGTCAACATAGCAGTGGGTGCCAAGTGACACCTAAGACCTGGAGAATAACCTCTCTCCAGCTAGAGTAATGGTCACCAACAAGACAGAGAACATTTTTGCTTTTGTCTCTCTCCAGCTTCCTGCCATCCGACCATGGGGCAGCTCTTCATAGGACTGTGCTGTGGGACAGAGAAACTGAAACCTTAGCCTTCTAGCTTAAGGACAAATACATGGAAATTTGGGGAACAGAGTGTTAGAAAAGTGAACAAAGGAGGCAGTTGAAAGAATGTGGGTTTAGAGACCATCCCCAAGCTGTGTCTGCATGCGCCTGATTCATAAAAGCACACTGGAGGCATTCAGAGCTAACCATGGGACAAATAGATTTGGACTGCATTGCAAAGGCATTGAAAGTAGGTTGACATGGAAACCACAGCCCATGAAATGTTGGTTGTGGCCCAAATGTAGCTGAGATGATTGTTTTGCTATAAAAACAAAACAAAACAAAAACCAAAATACCAAAAAACTATCTATTGTGTTAAAACAAGATCCAAAGTCATAAAGCATGGTAGTTTGGTATTCAAAATGTCTGGGACGTATTCCAAACTCTTATCAAACACAGGATGAGAAGTTTCTCAGTGGAGATGCTGAAGTCAGCAGACACACCCGGGAGGCAGCATTCTGATAACACTCCAAGGAGTAAGACAAGAGCACTTGAAAGGGGCCAAAGATGGAAAGTTTCAGAAGAAATTGGGGCCTTCAGAAAACAAGGAACAGGAACGTTAGAGGTAAAAACTATGATATGCAAAATAAAAAATGTCACTTGATGTGCTCCACATAGTTTACAAAGCCCAGAGTCAGCAAACTTGAGACGGGTCTGTGGGTCTCCAGTGTGAGCAATAAAGAACAACAGGAGTTTAGCTGAGCAGCTTGGGACAATACTAAAAGGCTCAATGCCTAGACTGCGGAGTATCACATGGAGAGAGCACATGGCACAGAAATAGAATTCAAGCGAGAATGTATGAATTGTGCCTAAGTCAGTGAATGGGTTAGAGAAAGATAAATCATTTACAACCTCTTGGCTGGTTGGACTTTTTTGTACTAGATCACTTGAGCTACTACATTAGGTAATGACTTCACAGTGAGAAGCTGGCCCCTCATTTTCTGGAAAAGTAGTCGAGACCTCCTTGTGTTGGTGGATTTCACACACTTGGTGTTAAGTGTGAACAAAGCAGATGAGGAGCTCCGAGTTTAGTGAATTTGAAAAGAGAGACCTGCATGAGGGTTCTATGATGACAGTTAGGGTATTCGACCATCCGATCACCAGAGTAGGTCAGCTCAGGCACCCTCCCTTCCATTGCCAGTAGTCTATGGTGGTGTCATCTTTGTGGATTCCTGGGGACCTCTCTAGCACTCTGCTTCTTCCTATTCCCATGGTGTCTTCATTTATCATGGTATCTCCTTCCTTGTTCTCTCACTCTGTTCCTGATCCAGCTAGGACCTCCCACTCCCCTAAGCTCTCTTTTCCCAGAACCTTGCCCTCCATTACCCCCTCACCCCCAGTTTGCTCATGTAATCTCATCCATTTCTCCACCGCTGGGCGGTCCCTGTGTCTTTCCTAGGGTCGTCTTTACTAGATAGCATCCCTGGAAGCTGTAAGTTGCAGTCTGGTTATCCTTTGCTTCACATCTAGTATCCACTTATGAGTGAGTACATATCATGTTTGTCTTTCTGAGTCTGGGTTACCTCACTCAGTATGGAAGCAGATGCAGAGATCCTTGGTCGGATCCCAGGTGGGGCTTCAGGAGTCCAATCAATGAGAGAGAGGAGGGAATCCATTAGCAAGAGATATTGAGACCATGGTTGGAAAAAGTACAGAGACAACTAGCCAAACTAGTGGAAACACATGAACTGTGGACCAATAGCTGAGGGGCCCCCATGATACTGGACCAGGCCCTCTGGATAAGTGAGACAGTTGTTTAGCTTGAACTATTTAGGGGGCCCCCAGGCAGTGGAACTAGGACCTGTCCCTAGTGCATAAGCTGGCTTTTTGGAACCTAGTGCCTATGCTGAGATACTTTGCTCAGCCTTGGTACAGGGAGGAGGGGCTTGGACCTGCCTCAACTGAATGTACCAGGCTCTGCTGACTCCCCGTGGGAGACTTTGCCTTGGAGGAGGTGGGAATGGGGGATGGGTTGGGAGGGGAAGGCCGGGGGGGGGAGGAGGGAGGACAGGGGAATCTGTGGTTGATATGTAAAATGAATAGAAAAATCTCTTAATTAAAAAAGAAAAGTAGAGAAAAGAAAAGAGAGATCTGCATGAGTCACAGCAAGGAAAGAGAAGACTGGAAGACCTGGAGGGGACATGAGAAGACCGTCCTGACAGAAACTAGTTTACATAATCATAAGAAAAATGGTCCATTAACTTGTGCACAGAGACCTCTCAGTGGCCACGACTGTAATGTGGCATCAGCAGCCTGGCTGTACCCCGCACTTTGCCTTCCTCTGTGTGACTTCTCTCAACCCTCCATTCCTATTGTTATTCAGGAGCCAACAAGCAACCACATGTTCCCCTACCAGCTCAGAATACTGGAAAAGAATTTACCATTTTCAGCTCCTCCAGAAAAATGAGAACCAACTTTTGTTGCCTCGGATGTACCAACATCCCTGGCCCCACAGGAAAACAATGATTACTCAAGGGGACAAGGTCAGTACATCCATCGATCAGTGGCGATAGGGAGCTAGAGACATTCAACTTTGAACTGAGATGGGGCGAGTGAAGAGTTGTCAACCAAAACTGAATTGTTGTATTTGATTGCAGAGAGCATGGCTATGATGGGCAAAACTGTAGAGAAAGTTCTCCCAGGATAGGCTGAATTAAGAAGGAAGCCAACCCAGCCCGTTCTAGATCCACTAAGAAGATCCTGAAACATCCTTGCCCAAGAGAGTACTAGTCCCCAAGTCTGCCCTCTGTAGACACTTGCATTAACTAGTTTCCTGACGATGTAACACAATGCCTGTGATGAGTCACTTATTTTAAAAAACTATTCTTGCTCATTATTTGGGAAGTTTTTAATTCGTGATCAAGTGGCATTGTTGATTTGGAACTCTGGTAAGAGTACTACTTGAAGACAAAAGCCGAGTCAGATGTGGTGGTGCACACCTTTAATCCCAGCACTTAGAGGCAGAGGTAGGTGGATCTCCATGAGTTCCATGTCTCCCTGGTCTACATAGTAAATTCCAAGATGGCCAGAGCTACATAGTAAGACCCTGTCTCAAGAAACCAAAAGAACAAAACAGAAGACAAGAGCCAAGGGAGGAAGACAGGAGGGTCTCACACGCTTAGAGAGCTTGTCCTCCATGGCTTTAAAGATCTCCTAACAGCCTCCCCTTGCAAAGGTTCAACCACTTCCTGGCAGCATCACCCTTGGGGCTAAACTTTTACACAGAGACTGTTGGGGCCACTTATCTCAACCATGGCAGCATTCATATTATAGAAGCATTTTATTCTCGTGTTTATCTCAAACTGTAACTCACATGAGAGTTTAAATTACTGAATCTCAAAATGTGAGTTTCCAGGGAGTCTTGGAGGAAAGTAGGAACATGGAGAAGGCTGATTCAGATGAATCAAAGCTGCTTGAATGTCCCCACTTGCCTCTGGGCCCTTGCTAGGAAAGTGAAGTTGGCAGGAGAACCAAACCACACTTGTGTTTCATGCAAGATTCCTAAGGAAAGCATTAATGTCATGGCCTACAGTCCAACTGATGGTATTGACACTGTGGCATCTTTCAGGAAAGAGGGTGATTTCCGTTCTGTCTGACATCCCAAAAGGCCTTGCCCAGGCTTGCACAACCAGTAGGCTCTCCATTTCTTTTCCAGGACTTGAGTGGACAAAAGGAGAAATTACTTTGGGCTGATATTCCAATGCAGATTCCTCAGGATGATTCATTCTATCATGATCAAATTTTTAACATCAATGGGCAGAGATAAAAGGCTGGTCCTCTGATCTCGGGAAATACTGTGTGTAGTTCTGGGCAAGCCTTTAAAAGACATAAAGAAGCTGGGGAAGTGAGGAGGAGGACGTGGAGAATGATCAAGGAGGTGGGGGACAGGAATGCCATTCAAGGGGAGATCAAAATGGGACACTTTGTTCTAGAAATATAAAAGCTGAGAGAGAAATTATCAAAGTCACTGAAATCCTGGAGGGGGTGGGCAGGGTGGGTCAGACTCCTCTGCACACAATGGCCATTAGTGCACACATCACAGACAAAATGGGGGGGGGTCCCAAGGCATGGTTTCTCATTCGCTCCTCCTTCAAGTTGAGAACTGATTTTGAATGAGCCATTCCAAATCCTCCTAAAGGATCATTCATGTAAGCATTGGGCTTGTAGAATTCACTGCAAACAAGATGATTGTAAGCTGCTTCTAGAAGCAATTTACTGAAATATTGAGTTACTGTAGAAAACTCCATGGAGAAGGCTAATCACTGAAGATAAACTGACAGTGTCTTAACATCACAGGTTATAAGTGAACACATATGTTCAAAGGGAAGAAGCAGAGAGATGCCCTTCAAAACTCCTCCTGGCTGACCTGGAGGCCCATGCTCTCTAGCAAGCCTTCTGCTCACAGCAAATGTAGTGGTGTGTCTCTGAATTGTACTTACAAGTTGTAAGAGTGGGGCTGTCTACATCAAACTGAATTTGAGTGCTGGTTTCATGACATTTGTTAGGTGACCTTTGTTGCAAGTGATAGATTCTCTAAATCAAATTGGCTTAAACACAGAAAGAAGTTTTGGTTGAAGCTCATGCAATTGCAAAAACTAGACAGGACTCAAACATTGGATAGAAATCGGTCAACCCTTCCTCCAGCTATGCTTGGCTTTCCTGTGTTTGGTGCATTGAAGCTTATGGATTCATTCTTGTCACCTAGCAACATCAACATGGGTCTAGTAGAAGTGCTGGGCCACAGAACCAGTCACGTTATATGTCCATCCATTCCTGATCAACTGTGACTAAAAGCTGACTGGCCACATCTGAGTCTTGGCTTTACCCTTCAGGCCGAGGGGTATGTCACGCCACTCTAACTGTATGGTTGAATTTCATGAAAATCCAAAGAGCTGTTAGCTGAAGAAAAACTGAAATTAATCTGTGAGATGTAGCATGGAAACAATTCAGCTGGTGACCATACCCAGCATGTCCTTTGGAATGTGCTTGGCCACATCTCCACACAAACCCTACACATCTCAGTGATGTACTCAAGGCGTACCCCTCCAAGAACCCCCTCCTCAGGCCCCTTCAACACTCCCTCCTCTCTCTGTACTCCAATGTTGGCAGTAGATCTCCTCTGTCCCAAGTCCTCAGGGATGAGACTCTTCATGTAAGTTCAAAAGCAAAGTCAGCCAGAGGGATTGTGTGCTTGGCAAACAAGCTTCTCTCTAACAAGAGTGGAATCTGACGTTCTCTGTAGGATGAGACAGTGGGCGAGGCTTGTGGGTCAGGGGAGGACTGAGCCGCATGAACTGCAGATTGTGTCTTAAACTGATGTCATTGAAACAGACTGATATGGAGAATCGTGGGCAGAAGTATTGGAGAACACCCTTGGAGGACATGTCTGCAAGAAAGTGAGGATTTTTTTTTTTTAGCACAGAAGGAAAAGCTTGTTCACAGGGGGCAGCAGAGGACCCAGCCAGTCCTAAAGGGAGTTCTGAAACTGGGGTTACTTTTGTAGTTGTTCTAAACCAAGGTAGCATGCTTGTACTCTGCTTCAGCCACTCATGGCTGTGAAGAACCCCTTGGGAAGGCTCTCCACCCCAAGGGCAGCTTCCAGTGTGGGATGCAGCTATGACAAGGCAGATGACATTCCCAGCCACTGGGACCTGGACCACTTGGCTTTGAAGAGGTCATGTGGACAGAGCATGTCCCATCTGGCCTGAGACGTGGTCAGGTGCCACTTGTTTTTATGCCTTCGTGGGGACTGTGTGGCATTCTTTATCTCTGCCCTGCTCATGCCAAATCTTAGTGCTAGATGCAGGAAGGCTGGCTGTGAGGTTAGTTGTTGGAATCACAGCAAGACAATATTTTTTTAAAGTGGAAAATTAGAAGTTAATAATTTTCCTTACAAGAGTCATTTCTTAATTAGTGACTTCTTCCCAAAGGACGTCAAGACCTGCTAATAGCTCTCCCAGCCTGCCCAACAGTTTTTTCACCCCCTGGGCTGGCAAGCTATCACCATCGGAACAGCTTTGCAAAACTGAACAGTTTTGATGCCAATAACAGCATGGTGACTGTTAGAGCCACTGCCCATTCAGAGAGCCCAGGCTACCCTCAAGAGAGCCCAGGCTACCCTCAAGAGAGTCCTGGCTGCCCTCTGAGACCCATTTGTGTGGGGCACCGCTAAATGGTCAACAACTGATTGGTGGACAGGGTTTGTGGGTAGCTGTCCCCTCTCTCTCTGTGTTCAACTAATCCCAGTATGACCAATTTCAAGCCACGACATGACACCCCTGAACACAAAGTTAGGAAAATTTGCACACAGCTATCTCTAGAGTCCTGACAAATCCAGGCTGGGATTAACTCCAAGACAGGTTTCACAGACAAACGGGCCAAAATATGGTGGCATGATTCTGAAGGTTGCCCAGATCTATTGCTGAGAAAGGCATCAGAAAAATAGCAATGATTTGCATTGGTGAAGAGTGGGTGATATTTTGAGCATTCCCAGAACAAGCCACATCTATAGGTATTACAGAGAGAGGTAGGCAAGCAAGCGGGCTAACTTCCTGAAAACTCATGTCTATGCTGAGTTACTGCCCTGGGGTTTCAACTAAAACTTTAGAACCTATAGGCAGCTCCTGTGGTCCTCTTGTCCTCACTAAACCCTTAGTTGTCCCCAGCTCCACACTGTCACCTCACACCCTTTCAGCATTTTGGCATTGATGCTCAAACTTGACCATAGCATTTCCCCTGGATCGTTTAGATCTGTGGCTCTACATCCTGCCTGCTATTCTTAGGACCAGACAGGGACTTGGCCCTTCATTTATTCATTTAAAAGACCATTAAACAACATCAGGAGACATGAGCCCGAGGCATATTTGAAGAGCAAATGTGCTCTGTGATGTCATCTTGAAACGGCTCGGATTTTCTCATGTAGATATCCCCTCCACCCCTTGTGGAGTCCAGTCCAGGCTGTACTCCTCTTCCACAAGTCCTGGGCACAGACTGAGGTGTGTGTGTGTGTGTGTGTGTGTGTGTGTGTGTGTGTGTGTGTGTGTGCGTGTGCCTGTGCCTACACCTCTCTTCTGGTACACCCCTCCTCACCTCACATGGTCAGCAACCAGCAGCCAAAGTCTGGACTGAACATTCTCCAAAGCCTTGCTGAACGTATGCAACTACAGGGAAGATAGTATTTGAAAAGCCCCTCATAATGAAGTGGTCTTATTTAACTACTTCTTGGCTACCCAGAGATGCTCTAGCTAGAAGGCACACCTGCCTGGGTCATATCTAAGACAAGACTCTTTCTCCCAGAATCAGAACCCCCAATAGAAGTTCCAGGGTAACAGACCATCCTCACTTTCACCAAGCCTGGCTTGTGATCAGCAGCAACTAGACAGGGAGCAGATGCTACTCCTTCAGATGTCTTCAGATCTCTCACCACCATGTTTCTTTCTAACCCAGCCAGACATCCCCCAACTCTGGGTACTGTCAGAGCTCTTTGGGAGAGTCAGGAGAATAGCCAGGGTTCCCAGTGGACTTTTTTCTCCTTTCTTCTCTCACTTTTTTTTTTCTGATGTTCTTGTGGTTAAATATTAGCTTCCTCTAGCCTTTGTTTATTGTAGCATCTTTTCACCTCAGCCCCAGGCTACCTTGGGCACAGCAGAGTTGATCCAGGCACAGATAGCACACCAGAGGAAGACCTTGGAAACAGCTGGGAGGAGCTCAAAGGAATGTTCAGGAAAGTCTGCAGAGAGGCCACCTATAAACTCAAATTTATAGGGCTTCTTAGGGGAGAGATTGCAGAGTGCTGGTCTGAGGCTAGACCCAGGCCCGGGCATGCTTGATGAACTTCTTTCATGTATCTTTTTCAACTGGGTCTCTTGACAACGTTTAAGCATCTAAAGACTGCTCAAAGATACTCTCTCCTCCTGGTCAGGAGTTCTCTGGCAATCTGTATGACTTCACAGCAGCAATGGTTAACACAAAGGCTTCCTGCCTTCCCTGGGCCTCAGTCCCCCCGCCCCTCTTCACACTGATGCTGCCAACTCTTTGCATCAGCAGCCAAGTGTTACATAAGCTCCCCACCTTTGCCCTGCATCTCGACGCCTTTCCTGGAGTCCCCATCCCCTCACAGCACACTGTACCTCCAGAGACCTCTTCCTGCCCCTCCGCCCTGCTGTTGTCCACGGTCTGAGCAGCCAAACAGTGGGCTGGGTAGTCCCCTAGAGTTCTGCCCTCGGGACCTTTAGACTGGGGGGCAGGAATGGAACCCCCATCTTCTCCAGCCACACCTGAGCCTTTCACTCTTTCTTCTCCCACAATGCCTCCCACCTCCCAACTGCCTCTGCCCCCAGGTAAGCCCTCATTAGCACTGATCTAGTCTGATGGAAAAGGCTGCTCTCGTCCCCCAGCTGCCCTGTCCACCCCCACTGACAAACCCCTCCTGTAGGCTTGACTCCCAGCAAACCACACTCCCATTCCTACTTTAAACAATAGGCCGCCAGGTAAGAGTGGCCGGAGTTCCTTAGCAGGACACCAGGACTTGTCTAGTCACTTTATACTTTCTGAAAGTTGCAAGGAGAGTGCCAGCAAGAACAGGATTCAGGAACTTAGTCAGACTCAGCTTAAAATTCCAGCTCAATTATAGAAGAATGTGGAACTGGAGATCATCATATTAAGTAAAATAAGCCAGACAAGTATCGTGTTTCCTCTCATTAAACAGATACAAAAGTAGTTGGAAGACAGTTGGAGAATAGGAAGGGAAACTGTGAGAAGGGAGGGGGCATAAGTGTGGGTAATGAAGGGGTAAATAAGAGCAGAATATCTTATACCTACGTGTGAAAATGTCACAACAAAACCCTCTGTTATAAACACACTAGTATTAATACATACTAATGTTTTTTCAAGTAATTGATCAAAAATTAGAAAAGCTCCAGCCTCACTACCTAATCTCTCTGTCTTTACGCAGACCTCTAAGTCTAGGCCCTCAGCTTGGCGCCTTTAGAATAGCACCAACTCCAGACACTGTCCTGTAACCGGACAGCTCACCCCGTCTGCGACTTTGTTCTTCATCCAACCTCCTTTACGGGCCAGGGTGTTCCTTCTCTGGATCAAGGATCAGAAAACGATTCCTGCAACTATTTTAGGCTTTGTAAGCTACATGGCAGCTTCTGTCCCAGCTGCCCACTTCTGCTGTTGAATCACAGCACAGCCATTAACACTACAAATGAACAGTCTGTGTACCGATGCAACTTTGTTGAAGGGCAGATAGTTTTCACTATCACAAAATGATAATCTTCTTTTGACTTTTTTTCAATGATTAAAATATTAATACCAAGGCCTAGTGGCACATGGCTTTAATCCCAACACTCAGGAGGCAGAGGCAGAGGCAGGCGGATCTCTGTGAGTTCGAGGCCAGCCTGGTCTACACAGTGAGTTCTAGGACAGCCACAGCTACCTAATGAGACCTTGTCTTGAAAATACCAAAAAATCAAAAACTAAAAAAACCACACACACACACACACACACACACACACACAAAATTAATACCAATTCTCCCTCAGCAGCCGTTAATTGCCTAAAGCTCTTCCTCCAGAAATGGGGCCTACTGAGGTCTCCCCACTCTACAACGGCATGGCCACTGGCGTTGCCACTATGCGGGTTCTCTTTTGGCTCCCATGATTGGAGATTTCCTGGGTGCAGCTTCCCTGTTGTATAGGAGACACTGTCTCACAGCAGAGGCCCAGGTCCTCTTGCTCTTAATGCTTTCTGGCCCCTCTTTCTGCAATGTACCCTGACGGGACCTCAGACCTAAATGCATCTGAGCAACACTAACTCAGCCAGCTATAGTTGTGTGTGTGTGTGTGTGTGTGTGTGTATGTACAACTAAGTAAGAGGTCATGAATTTGAGAGGGAGTAGAAGTTAGGGAGGAGGGGTGGAAATGACAAAAATAAATGTTCATATATGAAATTATCAAAAAATTTAAAAATAAAAAAATACACTCATACCGCTCTCAGTGTGTAGAACACTACAGACTGGGCCGTCAGTGCACCCAGTTTTACACACAGTCTTTAGTCTGCCAATGTCTGTTCTAGAACTAACTATAATCGTTCATCCTTTCCTCTCCTCCTTCCCTCTCTCCCGTCCCTCCCCCTCCCCCTGCTTTGTGATAGCCCCGTCAACTTGAGGTTGTTCTTGGGTCTTGCATTGCTTTGAGGATTTGGGCAAACACATAGGAAACACAGATGCCAGTGGAGAGAGAATGTCTTCAGCAAATTTCTTTTTCCCTCTAGCACTCGAAGCAAGGGACAGCATCAGCAAGCATTTTGAGAGCCAGGAGGAGGGTTGTCTTGCTAAAACCTTTCTAATAATGGGACAGAAATGACTCCAAAATTCTGATGCCACAATTCTGAAAAGCTGCCTGGCCACACCCCGGATGGCCTCTCTCACAGCTTTTGCCTGCAGGGTGGACGAAGACGGTCATCCCATTTGCACAGCTGGGAATCACTGCTGAGAATGGGTAAATAACTTTCTCCCAGGCTCAGCACGCCCAGGACAGAAAGCAAGTTGTCTCTGCAATTTTTCCTCTCCTAGGGCTGGAGAGTTAGAAGTTCGTCCAAGTATGCAAGCAATTAAGTCGCGTTTCATTTGCTGAGTGTGGGGCACACAGCCTCCTCTGCTGGGTGGCACTTCGGTCCTAACTTCTCTCCCTAGGGTTGTTTGGCATTTCCCTTGGCCTTCAGAACACAACCTCACATATTCTTTGTGACAGAAAATAGTTCCAAGCGCTTACCAAGCTATCAGCGGCACTGTAAATGGCAGCCATGACAGAGACAGAGATGCCTTTTGCTTCACCAGCCCTGATCTTCCTTTGCTGGTGATGAAACCCACCAGGTACCTTTGGGAGGAATAAGGCCCTTCCTTCGTAGCCTGTTAGTTCATACAAGCTGTGACTTAGTCCTGGCTATTCAGAACGCTGCAACCCCCTGGGTCTGGAATACACTAGAGGAAGTGACTTGGGGCAGGTAAATGGGCAGACTCCAGAGATGGGAATCACTGGCAAAGAAAAATGTTTGCATTCTGGTTACTTAGCTAGCACAGCATAAGGCTGGTGTTGCCAGGAGATACCTTGAGGAAAGGGCCTACCTTGAAGCAAGGCTAACGTAAGAAGACCAAGGCTGAACATGGAGAGAGAGGAACCAAGCTTGGGGCACTGGAAATGTCAGACCTTCATGTGTCTGAAGCCAAATATCATCCCTCAAGCTGCTGGAACAGGATCCAGAGGCTTGGTGCTCTCCTTCATTGACGTGGTGCCCTCTCTCCACACCTTACTTATATTCTCCTCTGTGCCCCAAAGTCCCCAAGTAACACCCCCAAACCTTGCTTAGATGTCAGGCCAGATCAGTTCCCTGGAGGCATTCCCAAGCTCTTCATAACACAGATCCTATAAAACTTTTCTTCACTCTGAGTCACTACCCTGTGATTAGGGAGGTCTCATGAAGAGGAACAGGGTGGTGGATTCAGAGCTAACAGGTCTAACTGATGGATTATGAAATTATGCCACTCTTTTGGGGACAGGAGTTTGGGGGGCTTGTTATGGTCCATCTTACCATCTGCCTCTGCCACTTTCTTCTGCCAAGATTACTACAAAGTTGGTTGCACAATACACATTTTCTCATATGAGACATCTCAATTTTATTTTCATCAGGCTGTAACAATGCCATGCATTCTATTCTCTTATTAATATAATAATGGCTCCCTTTGACACTGTGTTCTACTTTGCTTCAATGTTGGTCGATAAAATACTGCCCAAAAGCAACTTGGGGGACAAAGAAAGCCAAGGCAGGAACTCAAGGCAAAAACCTGGAGGCAGGAATAGAAAAGTAGCTTGTATCAACCTGACAAAAACTACCCAGTATATCCTCTTTTCTAAACTGTTCCCTAAAAGTCAATATTAAATAACTTAAGTTACATGATACACATCTCATTCGTGCTGACTATGTTTCTTTTGCTCATGTTCCTGTTAGCAGGACTCCTGGTCTTCATCTTCACAGGACCATAATCACCAAGTGCAAACACAGACAGGGATCATGCAGCAGGAGTCCACATGACAAGATTCGACCCATGATCCTAAATGGAATCCTGTCACATCTTTAAGATCTCTTAAAAATGAGAACACAAAGTTAAAGGAAGCCAAGATCCCAAGACAGCCTCAAAGCCAAATTTTCCGAACACTGTGTGCACTGGGGACACTTTGACCCAGGAGACCTATGGAGAGGCAATGGTAAAACAACTGTAGAGTTCACAGGAAGTCACTAGAGGTAACAGGGAAGTGAGGCAGGAAAACAGAGCCTTTCTGTGATTTCACACTGACCTGCTCACCGACTGAGGCTCTCGAAATGTTATGAGAACCGCAGCACCAGCGGAGTTCAAATGCATTTTTAATATCTTCTAAATGCGTAATTTGGTTTTGCTAGAGATGTGTTTCATCATTCCCTCTTGCCCCTTAATTAAGCTAATGACTTTATTTCTTTTCTCCTTTCTGATCAGCTCATAACACATTTCCCAGGTTGGCCTCCCTGCTCAAGCCTGTTGTTTTGGATCTGGTTATTAGCTGTCAAGCTCACATGTTTTTCCATGTGTTGGGATGTTACTGAATGAGCCTGGTCTGCTCTGGAGGCTGTGGGGGCTCGGGACCCCAGCTGGTGCCATCCTCCCACTCTTACAAAGAACAAAATCCCTTACATGTTCATACCACCTAACAATTTACTAGCACATGCACACACATTATCTCAACTGATGCTCATGAGAAATCACAAAGGCAGGCATTATTAACCCTGCCGTCTTGTCTCATAAGCCAGGATTCTAAGAGCAGAGATTTTGGTGACTAACCAGGACCAAGCAGCAGGATGTTATTAGCGTTGGGCTTTGCTACCCTCTCCCCGCATTCTTTTTCCCTCCTTCTCCACCTCTCGGCTCACCCCACATCAAAAGATGGATTGAGCTCGCTGCACTGCTGTTCTGGGCACTGCGGTAATGTGTTCCTAGGAGCAAGCGTGTTCGCTCAGGATGCTTCATGACCATCAGAGGAGAGCCATGCTCTGGGTGGGGTACCATCACTTCCTAGCTCTCTGTGGGGCAGAGGCACTTCGGAGGACTCCAGAGTTGACAGTCCCATCCTCAATGTGTCCAATGATGGACGTCCTGGGGAGGGGCTTACTCTGGAGAATGACTTCACTAGGGTTGTAAGCAAACTCTCAACCTGCTCAGGAGCCCCATTTGGGAAGAATATGTCAGGAATGCCCAATGCCCCCACACACACACCAGAAGTCAACCACTCACTATAAAAGAGCTTAATTTCTTCTGGATAAATGAGAAAATATCAAAGTGACTTTCAGGGCCAGGAGAGCCCAACTTCTGAAGTCAACCTTCTTTAAAGATAGGAAAACTATAGCTGTGATAGGACAAGTGACCTATATAAGGTCACTCACCAAGGTAGATGGTTATCTTGCTAGGAAATGTGTTAGTAAGGAGCAAGTGACTCCACACCAGGAGATGGAATGCGTGTAAACAGTAGAAGATTCAAACCTGCACAGATGACTTATATTACCAGAAATATCCCTTAGTATCAGGAATGCCAGGGGATGATATCAGCCCATAGAAGGGACAGAACTACTCTGTGTGGGGCACTTGGTACCGGATCAAATCATTTAGGAAAGCAAGGCTTTCTGAACTAACCACAGAGACAAAGCTACAGCATTCTCAGGATGCACTAGCCATAGGAAATCTTGGGAACAATCCTACCATGTGGATGTTGGCCCAGCAAAGCCCAGGCAACCAGTCTTCCCCATCAGTCCTTACGCATGGCCTTTTCCTACAGGTATTGGTGAAACCTCAAGCCTTCTGTTGAGCTCTTCCTCTCTAGTGAAGTGAAAAGTATTGGAAAATGAACTATACAGGCCCAGTAATGGTCTCCCGTGTTGCCATGAACCCAAATCACACAGAACTTCTGTAAAGCCTTCCCAAAATGCCTACCAGGCTTGGGAGCAACCTGACCTCAAGAGCTCAGCTCCATCTCCTTGAATAATGGAAATGAATTTGAAACAGACTGTTCATGAGGCAGAAGAAAGCAGGCACAGCCTCTGTACCGAAAAGCCAAAAGACCAAACCAAAGAAAGGCAGGTCCCCCAGGACTCAGAACAGTCCAGTTGTCTATGAGCATGCAGAGTGACTTCCTGTCACAGCGATGAGATCTGCCCGGGAATTGTGGCATGGAACCACCCAGGAAGGTCACCATTTCTGAGCTTCACAGGAAGCTGAATGGGCCCTTCCACCAACATATTAATCACTATGCCCAAGATAATTCTAGCCTTAGTGATCTACCTCTTGCACACAACAAATGGAGCAGACGGAGGGCGAATGGCCGGCCCCGAAGTGAAGACTAGGTCGGGAGTTGGGGGGTGGGAATAAGGCTGAGTAACTGACAGCCCTTTCCTTTGTTACCCTGTCCAAGAGGACAAGCCTGCTGGTGCAGCTGCCGACTCCCCAAGGTGCTGAGATGGGCAAAGATGACAAAGACACTACACTCGGCTGCAAAGCACCCAGGTGAGCTGTGGCCGCAAATCTGCTGCGCTCAGGAGAACCCGCATGGTGCAGGATAATATTAGTTCATTCTTATTGCCGGGAGCCAGATGCCCTCTGGGAGCCTGGCCATAAACCTTTGATCTGCTGGGCTTCAGGAGCCGCAGAGTCCAACCTCTGTCCAGCTCCAGCTTGCTCACACACTCCACGGGGCCAGCTCAGAAAAAAGAGCCTAGCCTGGGGCAGTCATTTGGCTCTTCTCTGCAGACAGCATCAGCTCCTGCAGCATTTTGAGAAGCTGAGAAGAGAGAACCAGTATCATCATGGAGCTCTCCAAGACCCTAGGCGCTCCCAGACCCCAGGCTCCTGGCTACCACATTCCTCATTGTCATACTATACCTGTATGAAGTCTTAGATCTTTTCCTTCAAACTGATTCAACCCATTCAAGCTGAAATGCATTTCACAAGAAAGCACTTGTATTACAAAAGCAGGAAAACATAGATAATGCTTGCTTTAAAAATCAGTGTAATGAAAGTGAACAGTACTTACCAAATCTTAGCCAGATTTTGTTTGCTGCTTGCCCTAGCTTGAAGTCTAGTCTTCTGTGGAAATGTCAAGATGGACTAGCACCGAGATGACATTTTTCTCCTTGGCATAGTGAGAAGGATGAAAAAGAGCTGTACAAAGCGTGAGGCCACAGCTCTCAATACTGGCACGTCTCACACGGGCTACCATGGACTAAAATGGAAGAGAACTTCTGCACAGCCTGCCCATGCTGCTCCCAAGGAGACAGCTTTTCCTGTGGCTTCCCCTCATCCCCACCTCTTGGGGCCATCAATACTCTCCATATGTTTATGGAGATGTATTTTGTTCTTCATGATACTGAAAACTTTTTAGTCAACCTCTAATATCCATTCAAGATTGGGAATTTATATCAACATATCCAGTCAGAGTCTGATGGACAGTAGGGGGGAAAAAAGCACTGAACTTGCTTTGGTTCATTACAAAGCTCCCTTCAAAATGAAAGCCTGGGGCCGTGGAATAAAAGCAGGCTGTGGCTGGTGGTACTAGTGGTACTGGTGGTACTGGTGGTACTGGTGGTACTGGTGGTACTGGTGGGAGGGGATAATGCGTGTCAAGGTGGAACCTTGACCATGGAGAAGAATAAGGGTATTCCATAGAGCCTGGGAGCCCCTTGCTCAGATAGGGAAATGGCTGCTCACACATGCATTGTCACTCTCAAAGGCTTGTCTTTGAAGCTCCTAGACTTGAGACTAATTAACCTTTCCTCCTAATGTTAGGTAAGAGTCACACGTAGCCAAATTTGGCATGTGTTGAACACATGTGTGCATGTATGTGCTGTGTAAGCAGTCACTAGTTCCTTTGGCTTGGATACCCCTCGGACCTGCAAATTAACCCCTTAGTATCCAGCGTTGGGATCCCATGCTGGCTTTCTGACAAGCTTCTGGGCAAAGACCCCAAGGGGTTAATTAAGTTTTATTGAGCCCAGGTTTATTGCAGCTGGTTCTTGTCTCTCTCTTTAAACACCTCGCTTCTGAGGAAGCCAGAGTCCTTTGGGACAATATTTTCAATGCTGTTTAGTTTGTCTGTAACCTATATTTGATTTTATTTGTTTTTCAAGATAGTCAAAGGGGAGGGTGGAAGAGGTTGCCCCCTTGCTGTCCCCCTCTGTATCTGTTGGTGACCCCATTAAATCAGGGTGGTTAAATGGTATGCAGATGTTGCCAATTTTCATATAAAAGAATGCATATTCATTTACATAAATTTCAGTGAATTATGGCAGCTTGAGTTTGCAACTGCATATCTATTTGTGTGTGTTACCCAGGCCTGCCCGGCTCCCTCCAGTGAAGAGCTGTCAGAAGACTTGGACAGGAAACCCTTCAGGTGCATGCCTGATGTGCTTGGTTCCTTGCTCCGTTTTATTTTCTTTTTGAGGTTTCCAATCCTTTCTCTGTTATTTGTAATGGCTTAATACGATTAAAGGCTCCCTCTAATCACTGCTCAATGTGCTTCTGCTCTATTAAAGATTTATATGAAAGCTTTATGGAACACACCTTTTTAGAATTCAGAAGGATTTTGCAGGTTATTATTCATAACATCTGCCACTTACTGCAAAGAGCCTTAAAACATCCCTTTAATGTGTATTTAATGCTTCTGATACAATATAATATCAAATCAGACGTGCTTTATTATGGCGGCCCTGTTTGTGTAACCGCACTAAAGATCCACCACTGCTGTAAGCCTGGGGTGGAGGGTTTATAACAGCCATAAAAACCTGCACAGAACTCAACTTGGCATTTAAGGGCACACAGATTTTTTTTCTTTTACTTGACTTGGTACAATGTGGAGAAAAGCAATTTGGCAATTTAAAGAGCCACTGAACATAATCTAGAAATAAAGCAGTGGTCCTTGGAGAAGAATTAAGGTCAACCATTGTTTGAAAACAGCCCTCTCCAGTCTTCACAGGTGGAGTTGAACTGTCACCACTCTGGGCCAGCAGGAGCTGGCAGAGAGTAGCCAGTGTGTCCAGCGGCCTCTGACCAGGCCAAGGAGCTCCTTGTAGACATGCCTTGGCTTATTTCTCCTGGTCTGTTTTTTGTTTTTTGTTTTTTGTTTTTTAACCAAAGAGCATCTGCTAGCAATTCATTTTCACATTTTAGTTGATAAAAGATATACACAGACTATATGCCTTCAGCTGCAGAGGTGTGATACACATGTGTCAAGATTTTAAGAATAGCTGCGTTCGGGTGTTGGGCTCGATTCTTTGACAGTGGCGACTGAAGAAGGAGAAGGAAAGAGAAGCACACAGGCCTGACCTCGGTTCCTTACAGCTGTGTGGCCTGGGCCAAGGACCAGCCCCTTCCTGGCCGCAGGTTCACCTGTGAAATGGGAATTTAATGACATGAAATGCCGTATTCCAAATGTTGCACAGAGCCTAGGCCTTTTTAGGTGTTCTACATCAGCTGTCCCATTCTGTAAGGTGTGGATGGTACCCAAGAATTCTTTCAAAGAAAGCATCTGTAACTGCCAATCTGAATATAAGTTTGCTCTGTGGATGCAGAAGAACTGAGGTCCTTAGCTTGCTGAGCAGACCCAGTTCCAGATGCAGCAATACTGGATTGTCAACCGGCAGTGCCCCAGGCACATCTGTGCATCTGAGTCTTAGGTGCGAGGGAACGCTGCAGTTCTATTTTCAAGGACAACTGTTGGGAACTGACTACAGGAATCTAAGCAACTTCATTTTGCTGGATCCTTGATCCAGAGAAGAAAAGAGATCTGCCCCAAGCGGCAGGCAGGCAGGTCGGTCCAGCCCGTGGGTCCTTGCCCCTCACAGAACTGCCCCACCACCCCTGGTTCCAGCAGAAGGGGACTGTCCTCAGTGGCCCAGCAGGTCTATACTTTCATGGAAACACCTAGCAGCTCTCAGAGGGCAGGCTCTGCTGTCCAGCAGCTCTCTTCCCTGTACCCAGCCCTGCTACGCTCATTTTTGGTGGACTTCCCTGCCTGGGGGAGGGGCTTTGGAGAAGGGGGTCGCCTCCACAGGCAAGGTGCCCCCAAGGCTGTTGCTGGTGCTGAGAGTGTGTTTCTGGCGCAGGCGCTCCTGCACCCGTAATTCTGAGGGTGGAACTCCCTAAATGCCCACTGGCCAAATTTGCTGAACACTTGACTTTCAAACAGCCCTCATTACAGACTCGCAGCCATCTACTTTCTGACGGGTTGGAGTAAATATGTAATCGGGGAGTTTTTAAGCCGTGTTCTGTAAAGTGCCGCCTGCGTGTGCTGTTTGGTTATTTTATGTGGTCATCAAAGCTGTTCTGGGAGTGCGGGGGTGGAGGATGGGCAGGGGATGCTGCAGGCTGCGGGCACCTACACTGCAGAGCACAGGTCCAGCACCCGAGGAGCTTCAGGGCTTGCATAATGCTGTCACACACTCTGGACCCACTGCCTTTCAGACTCCCAGATGTGAACTGCGAATATGATATGGAACTTTTATCACCTTCAAAAAAATCTTTTTAATTACATTTATTTTTATAACTAATGTTTTAATGAACACATTCAAGCATACAGTAAAGGGACTTGACAGTGAACTTCTGTGTGAGAGGTTCTACCATTAGGCTTTTATTGTGCATAATTTATCAAATATTTATACACCTATTCATGTTTCTTCCGTGCATTAATCTATATTACTTCAGGATAAGTCATAGTAAGTTGAAGATATTATACATTTACCCTTAAAGAGTTCTGCAGGATTTCATTAGCAGGAGGTCCGTAATGGTTTGCATCTTCCTTGTTTTGATGTAGAAGTATACACATAATGAATAGGTACACATTCCTCAAATAGCTAAGGTGTGGAACCAACCATCAGTGGGTGACCGGATAAAGAACATGCAGTATGTATAGATGTGGAGTATTATTCAGCCATAAAGAAGAAAGAAAGGCTGACATTTGCAACAAATTGGGAGGAGCTGGAGGACATCAAGTGTAAGCCATATGCAGACCAGTGCCAAATGTTCCCCACAGAGAAACTGGAAGCCCATCCTAAATGTGCACTCCTGCTTGCTCGAGGTTGAGAAGGTCAGAAAGGGGCAAAGGGAAGATGAGTTTGGACAGTGGTGCTGTAGCATGAGTTGAACTATCACACGGAACCCCACCCTTATGTACAATTACGTCCATCACAGTTAAAATACAGCAAAATGCACAATTCAAGTGCATTCTGCATTGTAACCAATGTGTATAGTAAGTAACTGAGCCCCCAAGATACAGAGAACACTGCCCTTCACCCCCAGACAATTCTTCCCTCACTCCGGAGAGACATCTGCTCTTCTGGTTCTCACAGCTGTAGCTTGGCTTGGCCTCCGGAAACTCCTGTGAATGACTCCAGCATCTACATTCACATAAGGCTCACTGCATTCAAATGACGGTCACAGACCATCCCTGCTAGTGTGGTGTTAGTCTGCTCTGTTCACTTCTGAATACCGATACACACACCAGCTTGTTTATCCCTTCCTCTGCCCATGGCCAAGGATCTTCGCTCCTGTAGATGAAGCTACGAGGAGCATTCCTGTACATGACTTTCTGTAGACACACTCTTCTGTTTCCTCAGGATATCACTTTCAAGTGGACTCACAGGATGATGGTCATCTTATTAATTCAGCAAATCACCCAGTCTTTTTCATAAAGTGTTAGGTTATTTTACATCCCCCTCAACAAGATCCGAGGGCCTAAGCTCCTTACAGACTTAACCATGTTTGCCATTGTCTGCTTTTCAGTCCCAGCACTTCTGACCCAGGTAAAGTGGTGACTCCCTATGGTTTAGATTTGCGTTTCCCTAACGACTAACGATGCTGTCCATTCTTCATGTGTTTATCAGCCACTCATGTGTCTTCTTTTGTGAAATGTCTATTCAGATCTTTTGTTCACTTTTAATTGGGTTGTTTGTCATTTTATTGTTGAGAAATAGCAATGATTTACATATCCTGAGAACCAGTGGTTTTCCACACCTGTTTTGACAATATTTTCTTCTGATCGGTGACCTGCACATTCATTTTTCACTCTTGCCCTTTCTTAAGCCGTGTACATTTCCATGAACTTTTTCTTCTGTGACCTTATAAAATCTGTGTTATGTCTCCAGAAGCTTTGTGACTTCGGTTCTTGCATTTACATCTAAACACGTCTTGAATCAATGTTTGTATAAGGTATGAGGTAGAAATTTTCATGATCTTCTGAGTGAATAATAAGGATATAGAGTTATTTTAATACAATTGATGGGAAGGTTCTCATTGGTCCATTTGACTTCCTGTCTCTTCTGCCGAAAGCAACAGATAGAGCACCCTCGAGCTCTGTCCTATCACTTATCTGTTTGCCAACCCTTATCACCACACTCTTTCTCCTTGTAACTTTAGAGAGCATGTCTTGAAGTCTTCTACATTTGTTCTTCTTTTCCAAGATAATTTTGGATATTTTAGCCATTTGCATTCCCATATAGGTTTTCTGATGTGTTTCTGAAGCTTGCCATTTCTCTGCAAATTATTTAATTTCCCTCAGCAAGGTTTTTTAGTTTGCAGTGTGGAGTTCTTGCATGTATTCATGAAATGTACTCTTAAATGTTTTATGTCTTGGATACTATTTTAAGTGGAATTTCAAGTTTTTCTTTTTGTAATTGTTTGCAACTAGTTCAGTGAGTCTCAGCATCCACAAGGTTGATTCCAGGCCCCTGCAGAGGCCAGAATCTTAGGTGCTCAAGTCTCTCAGAAGACAGCATGGTGTTTGTACATAACCTACATCCTCCTGTGTACTTTAACTCTCCAGATCACTTGTGATGTCTGATGCAATGTAAACTCTCTTTAAATGCTTTTGTGTTGTGTTACCTAGAGGATAATGACAAAGCAACGAGTCTGTATCTCTTCAGTAGTTGGTTGGATGCAGATGTAAACCCACATACAGAGGGCATGCTGTCTGTAAATATTCTATATGTGAACATACATTTGATTTTTGTAGATTAGCTTTGCAACTTTCCCAAATTGAATTATTAGTTTTAGCAATGTTTTATAGGCTCCTCTGATATTCTATATAAGTAATCATGTCATATGCAATAACTAAGTTTAAGTTCTTCATTTCTAATATCTATTTTATTTTTCTTGCCTCATTGCAACAGTAGGGAGCAGAGTGTGCAGTATTGCATCATCATATATGATATTATCTGAGGGGTCTGCGTTTTGCTCTTAGTTTAAGCCAGAATAGCACTTTGTTTATTTACAATAAAAATTATACATATGGTACACATGGAATAATTTTTTTCCTGATTTCCTTCTGATAAACAATTCTGTATGTAAAGCCAGATTACATTTAAACCATTTTGTTAAGCATCGATACAAACTGGATATGTAACAGTGGAGAGATTTAAGAGAAAAGGTAGCCTATGAAAACAGTTGTAGAACTTCACAACGTAATATACATGCAGTCACTTGATATTGATTACTGTATGAACTTTCCTCACTATGAAAGTTCTTTGGAGTTTTCAGAGCCTCGTTGAGGTGTAAATGACAGGTAAAAACTCTGTGAGATGATTGCCACACTCGAGCTAAATAATATATCCGTCTCTTACGTTCTCGCCATTGTTGCCACAGGAGGGACCTGTGTCCTGTTGGAAAGCTTCAAGCGCACTGTGCCTTTCCTGTGACCCGCAGTCACTGCACTGTCTGCTAGGTTCCGTACTTTTCATCACACAGCTGAAGGTTTGTGTCTGTGCTCTGATGTCGTTCTTCTCCAGCCTTGGGTCCTTAGACAAACACGGCATAACCTCACTCACATGGGGAGTCTTTCAACTCAGCGCCCACAGCTGGAGGGTGTTTGAAGGTATCTTTTACAAGAATACTCTACTCGTTGTAGGGTGAGAATCAGAAATTAAGTTGAAATTCTCCAATGCTTAGAATTCTGTGCAGTGACTATGTGTTTTATTGTTTTTGTTTGTTTGTTTGATCGATTCTGTTAAATCAGCTTTGCTTTCCTAGTATAAAAACACTGTTTTCTAGCATCTAGAAATTTTATTTTATGCCAGACAGTAGTGGCACACACCTTTAATCCAGCACTAGGGAGGCAGAGGCAGGAGGATATCTAAGTTTGAGGCCAGCCTGGTCTACAGAGACAGTTCCGGAGGGCAAGGAAGGAAGAAGGGAGGGAGGGAGGGAGGGAGGGAGGGAGGGAGGAGGGAGGGGAAAAGAAAAGGAAGGAAGGGAGGGAGGGAGGAAGGAAGGAAGGAAGGAAGGAAGGAAGGAAGGAAGGAAGGAAGGAAGGAAGGAGTTTTGTTTTATAATTACTAAAAGCACCACTGTTTCATGAGTATTTGGACATGAAAATAAAATGTTAGCTTTTGGATAAATCGGTTAAAGTATTCATAAGCTTCGTTAGGTTTACAGTTCAAATCTTGTTGAACTCTTTTTCATCTCTGAAATACCGGGTCTCTGTTTTTCCACACAGTGTTATCTCTGCTGTCAAGAGGTCTGGTGACACAGAATTTACTGAAACAAGTTTCCTTCCTATCGTTATGATTTTCTTTCAGGCTGTAAGCTTTGGTGCCAAGCACACAATCTCGCAATCCCAGCATGACTGCTGACTGCTAGTAATGCCTGTGAGATCCTTCTAGCTCAGGGAATGCTAAACACCTAGCTCAAAGAACCGCTGAATACAGTAAAAACCTTAATCTCCCCTCCCCACCCCCACCCCGCATTGTTAGAGACATTTGTAAGGGGATTTCATTTCTTCATGATGCATTCTGGTCAGGTTTGGAGCTTACAGGAGAAAATATTGACAGAGAAAGATTAATGGAAATTTTAAAGAAATTTAGTTAAAAGCCTTCAGGAATGGTTTCTAAATCAACACCTACATTTAACTATAACTGGGAGACCATCTCCTTCACCAAGCTCACTGAGCGGGTGAGGATTTGTGCTCCTGCCGGGCCACTAGACTCTGAGCCCAGCGGCCTGAGCCACTGGGGTGCTGTGGTCACCTGCACATTTCCTGATTCCCAGTTGGCCCTTAATAGATGTTTTCTGAGAGGATCGAGGAATAGGGAGGCAGAGTGGAGGCATTAACTTGTCCTGTGTCAAGTGGAAAAACAAACTGGCTGAGACTGGACTAGAACTAAGGAATCCTAACTCTGTCATACACACATTCGTTCACCAATATCCTACTAAGAGTTGAAGTGTGCGTGTATCTGTGTAGGTGTGTGTCTGTGTGTGTCTGTGTAGGTGTGTGTATGGTGTGTGTGTGTGTATGTATGTATGTATGTATGTATGTATGTATGTGTGTGTGTCTGTGTAAGTGTGTGTATGATGTCTGTGTGTATGTGTATGTGTGTGTGTGT
Source organism: Peromyscus leucopus (assembly GCF_004664715.2). Lineage (NCBI taxonomy): Eukaryota > Metazoa > Chordata > Mammalia > Rodentia > Cricetidae > Peromyscus > Peromyscus leucopus. Next base: position 78,535,941 of record NC_051067.1, read on the forward strand.
GGTGTGTGTGTGTGGTGTGTGTGTTATGTGTGTATATGGTGTGTGTGTATGTGTGTGTATGTATGTATGTATATGTGTGTATGGTGTGTGTGTATGGTGTGTGTGTGTGTGTGTGTGTGTGATTTGGGTGTGTATCCTATGAGTCTTGCCAAGAATAGCATCAAGTCCCGAAGTCTAGACCTCAATGTCATAGATTAGGGAGACAAAAGCCATCCCCCCCTTTACTGGGCCATCACCGTGAATGAGTCACAGCTGCAATGTGTGGCTATTAATCACTCCTGTTAGCCAGACTGCGTCTCAATGGCATGTTGTTCGTTATTAAATCATACCACTGCTCACTCTTGGGCTGCTGTTTAACTGCATGGTAAGAATTACTGACCAAACCTTCCCAGTGCTTCTTTCCCATCACAGATCTGCAGAGTTCACGGGGCCTGGTCGCTCAGATACTGAGAACCATTTCAGACCTGATAGTGACCCTCTGCTCTTGCCACCTCTGAGCAGATGTCTCCACGGTCCTCCATCCCACCCCTTTATTCTTCTCAAGGCTGGTACCAAATCTTCCAGTTTTGGTCATTCTTTTCCTGGCTTCTCGCCAATCTTCCCCACCCTGGGGCCACACCTCCTAAGATGGTGGACATGGACCGAGAGAATACTCTCATTTTAGATTTACCTCAGAGCTCCTCTGTAAGGAATCTGCGTCTAGTCTACTTCCAAAGAGAGGCTGACTGCCACTATATCCCCATTTGTCCAAGCAAGCTCTTCTTGATGAATATTTGGGTCACGGCCCCACCCCAGTTTGGACTGCCACGAGCGTTCTAAGCCCACATCTTTCATCTTTCAGTAAACTTGCCTGCCTTATCTGCTGGCTGTACTAGTAGGAGTGAAATCACAGGGCCACTGATCCACGTGTAGCTCAGGTATGCACATGGTGAGGCATTCAAGATGAAGATGGCCCACTATGAGAACCTCTGACCTGTGACTCACATAAGGATATGCACAGCTCAGAAACAGCACCGGTCTAGGTGAGGAAAACGAAAGGAAGAAAGACCGAGAAAACCAACCCTGCCGGGAAGGAAGCCATGTGGTGGTTGGTGACCAGAAGGGCGGCTCAGGGACTCTGGAATGTCCCGCTGTTGTGCTTTGATTCCGGAGCTGGGTGCCAGTAATGGCACACGGTCTTAAATTGTGCCGCTTTCCATATGTGACAAGCATACCACGCTGAAGTCTTTTGTCACCCAGTGGTATTCCATCTGAGTAATGGAGTCAAGTCCAGCTATATCAGGTCTCGTCTCATAAGCAATTCCATTAAACTGGAAGACATACTTTACATTAAATCAATTTATTGGGGAGATAGAAGACACTCCTGAAAGTGTTGGTACCTGAGAAATAGCCAATCTGGAAGGGAGCAGCCACATTAGAGTGAGAAATGAGTGGGAGATCGTAAGAGTCCTATGGTTGGCAGGCACTGGACAGGACCACCAGACCTAATTAAGGCACTTGGTGAGAATTAATGCTCTTCCAGAACGTTAGCAAAATCTAGGAACTCAATTAAAACTGGCCCACTGTGTGAGGAAAACGAAATTAGTTTGGTGCCAAGTGGAAGGGCCCAGTGGAATTCTATCCAGTCCTCACCGAGAATAGAGCCGCTGGGCCCTGCGGGGGTGACTGCAGAGGAGAGAGCCACACTCTGGGTGCTCTTGGTAT